>NW_027142454.1:1560472-2115104 GCF_026170545.1 Melanerpes formicivorus
TTTTCTTGTTTGTTTCCATTTCCAAGGCGGGGGAAAAAAAAACCTCAAGACAAGCAGCTGGGGGGCTCGGGGGGGGCTTGGGGGGGAGAGGAGGGGGGAGAAGACTTTGGCCTGGGGGGAGAAGGGGACCCAGCCGTGTTCCTTCAGCTCCGGGGTAAATGGGGAGGGAGGGGGGGGTGGGTGGTGTGTGGACGAAATTCCTACTGCAGGCTCCAGCGTTGGGGATTTAGCCCCAGTTGGTTTGGGGGGAGGCAAAAGCTCCCCCCCCCTCCTCCTCCTCCTCTTCTTCCTCCTCCTCTTCCTCTCTCCTTGCTGCAGCCCGGTCCAGACAATGCTGTCATTGCCAAAGCAGGGGAGAGGGGGGGGGGATAAAACATAAAAGCCTTGCTGGGGAGGAGATTAACCCCTTCGAGGGGGGGGGGTAAGGTGGGGGTGAGGGTAGCTCCTCTGACTGACCTCCAGCTCCGGGCTGGAGGGGCAAAAAGAGCCCCTCAAAGGGAGAAAATCCCATTCCTCTCTCAGGATGGGGGGCTGGGGGTGGGGGGAGGGCTGGCAGGGGAAGGGTGCTGGGCATCACCAAACCCCTTCAACACGGCCACCCCCTCCTGGCTGAGCCCCCGGGGTGGAGGTTGGGGCGAGCCCTGCCTGGGTTCCCCCCGTTTCTCCCCCTGAGCTGAGCTGTTGGGGCAGGGGTTGGGCTGGCAGCCCCTGGCTGTGGCATCAGGGCCACCCAGGGAAGCAGGCTGGCTTCCTTCTCGTGCCATGAGTGGCAAAGATGAGGCAAAAGGGAGGGGAGCAGGAGGGAATCCAAGCCCTGCCACGCTCGGCTGCTCAGCCCTCACGGCCCCAGCCCACCGCGGGTGGCCCCCTTGAAGGTGCCACCAGCCCCAGCCTGGTGCCCCTCTGCCAGCCCTCCTGGGTGCCCTGGCACTGAGAGATGGCTTCAAAACGCCCTCCTGCCCCAAGAGCTGCCCCCCTGCAGCGGCCACGACGTGCCCAGGGTCCCAGGGCTGGCACCTCTGCTCCGGGCGTGAGGGCAAAGGGAACTTACTTGGGTGGCAGGTGGCATTTTGGGCCCCCCCCGGGCCTGGGCAGGGGAGGAGCCAGGCAGCCAAGCCTGTCCCCAAGCTGCTGCTGTCCCCAGGCCAGCTTCGTTCCCCTTGCCTGTCCCTCCAGTGTGCTCAGCGTCCCTGGGTGACCTTGGCATGCCCTTGTCCCTGCTCTCCTCATCCCCACCCTCCTCCTGCCTGGCACCATAAGGGGGCTTGGGGGCACCACGACCTGTCCCCCCCTAGTTTGGGGGGGCTGGGGAGAGGATCCTCTGCTCAGCCTGCCTGGTGGGGGCCGAGGGACAGTGACCCTGGGAGGGTGGCCAGGCCCTCTGGCAGTGGCACTCACCGGCCCTGAGCCAAGGTGCTGCCACGAGTGCCATGTGAGGTGGCATCACAAAGCCTCTTTTTTGCTGACTCAGGAGGAAGTTGGGGCTTTTGTGGTTCCCTCCCCTCCCCCCCCCAGTTGTGTCACCTCAGTGCACCCCCTGTCCCCAGGGGTGCCACCAAGCTGGGCTTCACGGGGCTGGGGTCACCCCGTGCCCCGCGTCAGCCAGCTCTGGTGCCCGCCACCCAGTGCCCGCCTCAGGGGAGCCCGCAGGCCCGCAGCGTTGCTGCCAGCTGGTGGCACCAGGATGGCCTCAGCAGGACAGTGGCACCAGGGCTGGACTCCCTGGGCTGCCTTTGCTGGGGTGGCAGCAGGACGACCTCGCCGGGGCGGCAGGAGGAGCGCGGCCTCGCCGGGACGCTGGCACCGGGACTCTGCCCTTCGGGAGGGCTCTGCTGGGATGGCAGCTGCAGAGCCCCCCCCAGCACGGTGGCACTGGGACTGGCCTCGATGGGATGGCACTGCCAAGGTGGTGGCACCAGGACTGGCTGTGCCAGGCTGGCGCTTGGGGTGGCCTCGCCAAGGCAGCACCAGGATTAACCGCACCAGGGCGACTCGCTGGGACGGTGGCACCGGGGTCAGCCTCGCTGGGATGGCATCGTGGCTGCCCTCACTGGGATGGCACTGCAGCTGGCATTTACTGAGCCTGGCCTCACTGGAATGGCACTGGAGCTGGCATTTACTGGGATGGCACTGGAGCTTACTGGGATGGCACTGGAGCTGGCATTACTGAGCCTGGCCTCACTGGATGGCACTGGAGCTGGCATTACTGAGCCTGGCCTCACTGGAATGGCACTGGAGCTGGCATTTACTGAGCCTGGCCTCACTGGGATGGCACTGGAGCTGGCATTACTTGACCTGGCCTCTCGGGGATGGCACTGGAGCTGGCATTACTGCTGGCCTGGGATGGCACAGATCTGGACTGAGCTGGCATTACTGAGCCTGGCCTCACTGGGATGGCACTGGAGCTGGCATTACTGGGATGGCACTGGAGCTGGCATTACTGAGCCTGCCTCACTGGATGGCACTGGAGCTGGCATTTACTGGGATGGCACTGGAGCTGGCATTTACTGAGCCTGGCCTCACTGGGATGGCACTGGAGCTGGCATTACTGAGCCTGGCCTTGCTGGATGGCACTGGAGCTGGCATTACTGGACCTGGCCTCTCTGGGATGGCACTGGAGCTGGCATTTACTGGGCCTGGCCTCACTGGGATGGCACTGGAGCTGGCATTACTGGACCTGGCCTCACTGGGATGGCACTGGAGCTGGCATTTACTGGGCCTGGCCTCTCTGGGATGGCACTGGAGCTGGCATTACTGGACCTGGCCTCACTGGGATGGCACTGGAACTGGCATTTACTGGGCCTGGCCTCACTGGGATGGCACTGGAGCTGGCATTACTGGACCTGGCCTCACTGGGATGGCACTGGAGCTGGCATTTACTGAGCCTGGCCTCACTGGAATGGCACTGGAGCTGGCATTTACTGAGCCTGGCCTCACTGGAATGGCACTGGAGCTGGCATTTACTTGACCTGCCTCACTGGGATGGCACTGGAGCTTGCATTACTGAGCCTGGCCTCTCTGGGATGGCACTGGAGCTGGCATTTACTGGGATGGCACTGCAGCTGGCATTACTGAGCCTGGCCTCACTGGGATGGCACTGGAGCTGGCATTACTGGGATGGCACTGGAGCTGGCATTACTGAGCCTGGCCTCACTGGGATGGCACTGGAGCTGGCATTTACTGGGATGGCACTGGAGCTGGCATTTACTGAGCCTGGCCTCACTGGGATGCACTGGAGCTGGCATTACTGAGCCTGGCCTTGCTGGGATGGCACTGGAGCTGGCATTACTGGACCTGGCCTCTCTGGGATGGCACTGAGCTGGCAATTTACTGGGCCTGGCCTCACTGGTGATGGCACTGGAGCTGGCATTACTGGACCTGGCCTCACTGGGATGGCACTGGAGCTGGCATTTACTGGGCCTGGCCTCTCTTGGGATGGCACTGGAGCTGGCATTACTGGACCTGGCCTCACTGGGATGGCACGGAACTGGCATTTACTGGGCCTGGCCTCACTGGGATGGCACTGGAGCTGGCATTACTGGACCTGGCCTCACTGGATGGCACTGGAGCTGGCATTTACTGGGCCTGGCCTCACTGGGATGGCACTGGAGGCCACTGGGATGGCACTGGAGCTGGCATTACTGGACCTGGCCTCACTGGGATGGCACTGGAGCTGGCATTTACTGGGCCTGGCCTCTCTGGGATGGCACTGGAGCTGGCATTACTGGACCTGGCCTCACTGGGATGGCACTGGAACTGGCATTTACTGGGCCTGGCCTCACTGGGATGGCACTGGAGCTGGCATTACTGGACCTGGCCTCACTGGGATGGCACTGGAGCTGGCATTTACTGGGCCTGGCATCACTGGGATGGCACTGGAGCTGGCATTTACTGGGCCTGGCCTCACTGGGATGGCACCAGGATGATCTTACCGGGACTGACATCTCCAAGATACTGCTGGGACTTGCCAGGACTGACCTCACTGGCACAGCACTGTGAGAGGGTGGCAGCAGGACAGCTCTGGGATGGCCTTGGTGGGATGGTGGCACTGGCACAGCCCTGGGATGGCCTTGTTGGGATGCTGGCACTGGCACAGCACTGTGAGATGGTGGCACCAGGACAGCTCTGGGATGGCCTTGGTGGGATGGTGACACTGAGACAGCTCTGGGATGGTGGCACTGGCACAGCCCTGGGATGGCCTTGCTGGGATGCTGGCACTGGCACAGCCCTGGCAGCACCTCACCACGAGGGCACTCATTCAAGACTTGCTGGGATGGCCTCACCAGAGTGGCACCAGGGTGGCCTGGCCAGGATGTCCCTGGGGTGACCTCACCAGGATGGCACTGGAGTGGCCTCCCCAGCACCTGTGGCCTGCCCCTGTCCCCACAGAGCTGCCCCCTTGAGGGCTGGGGGGCACCTCAGAGCTCCCCTCCTGCCCTCCTCAGGTGCCCTGGGGCCCGGGGCGACCCCGTGGGGCTGGAGAGCTCTGCCCTGCTGCTGCTGGCCAGGGCCTCACACCTTGCCTGGGCATCAGCTCCTTTCCTCCCCTCCAAACCCACCAGCTGCCTCCTCCCTTCTGAGGAGGAGATTCCCCCAAGTTCCTGAGGTCTCTGTGAGGTCTCTGAGGTTGCATGGCCAGGAGAGGAAAAACCCCAGGAGGGGCCAAGGGGTCGTGCTCGACCTTTGTAAGCCGCCAGGGAAGCCACCCCTGACCCCCTGAGAGGGCCATGGTGGGATTTATCCTGCCCAGGAAAGGGGTGCAGAGGGTTGAGGGGGCTCCAGCTCTTACTGTCCCCTTCCCTCCTTGCAGAGCTCCTACCCCATCTGGGAGGATTTCAACTCGAAGGCCACCAAGCTGCACTCCCAGCTCAGGTGAGTGGTGGCCGTGCTTGGGACACACACACACACACAGAGGTCCCCGTGGGTGCATCCCCCCCAGGGTGCCCAGCACCTGCTGAGCTCCCTCCTCCCTCTCTCCACCCCAGGACCACGGTGCTGGCTGCAGTTGCCTTCCTGGATGCCTTCCAGAAAGTGGCTGACATGGCCACCAACACCCGAGGTAGGCTGCTGCCTGCCCAGGGCTGCCTCGGCTGAGCAGGGCAGCAAGGGAGAAGCATCCCCGGGGGGGGGGGGGATGTGGAGGGGGGAGCATCTCCCCTGGCCCACACAGCTGAGGTGGGCTTCCAGCAAGAGTCATAGGATCATAGTATCAGTCAGGGTTGGAAGGGACCACAAGGATCAGCCAGTGCCAACCCCCCCTGCCATGGGCAGGGACACCCCACACTACAGCAGGCTGCCCAGAGCCTCATCCAGCCTGGCCTTAAACACCTCCAGGGACAGGGCCCCAACCACCTCCCTGGACAACCCACTCCAGGCCTTCACCACTCTCATGGGGAAGAACTTCCTCCTCACCTCCAGCCTCAATCTCCCCACCTCCAGCTTCATTCCATTCCCCCTAGTCCTATCACTGCCTGAGATCCTGAGCAGTCCCTCCCCAGCCTTCCTGTAGCCCCCTTCAGATCCTGGAAGGCCACAATGAGGTCACCTGGGAGCCTTCTCTTCTCCAGACTGAACAGCCCCAACTCCTTCAGTCTGTCCTCATAGGAGAGTCCCACCACCCCTGGAGACATGTCCATGGTGTGAGTCCTGAGGTGGAGCACCCCCTGGGAAGCAGGGCTGGGGAAAGAGGAGGTGCAGCTGAGGCTGGGGCTAGGGTGCTGCTCCTCCTCCCCCCCTGCCCCTGGAGCACCCCCTGGGAAGCAGGGCTGGGGAAAGAGGAGGTGCAGCTGAGGCTGGGGGTGGGGTGCTAGGAGGAGGGGTGCTGCTCCTCCTCCCCCCTGCCCCTGGAACATCTCCTGGTGGGGCTGGTCGGCTCGTGGGGGAGGCTTTGGGGGGGTCACCTACGTGGGAAGCACCCAGGGTGCGCTGGGGGGGGATCCAAGGCTCCCTGGGGCAGGGGGATGAGCTGGAGGGAAGGAGGGAGATGCGGGACCCCCACCCCCCCCCCGCTCAAGCGGCGTGGGGCCAAAGCCCAACCCTCCACGGAAGGTGCGGGGGGGGGGGTCCCCTCCATGCTGCTGTGGGAGGTGGGAGACTGCAACCTCGGAGTCCTGGACCCTCTCTGGGTGCCCACTGGTGGCCGGGAGCCGCTTCCTGCCGCTCGGCTTCTGCCAAGCAGATGGTCCCGGGCTGGTCCGCAGACCGGCGGCATCCAGGCCATCTGGAGCTGCCTGGGGAGGAGGAGGAGGAGGAGGAGGAGGATGAGGAGGAGGAGGCAGCAGCTTGAGCTGGGATCAGCTTTGCCTCCAAACCCACTGGCCCACTGCACTGGGAGGGGGGATTAGGGCTCGCCCAGCTGCAGCCCTGGCACGCAGAGCGGGCACAGCTGGCGAGCAGCGCCGCGGGGCACCCCCGGACGGCCCTGCCGCTTTGCGCGGGGGGGTGTGGAGAGCAGAGCGGCAGCGTGGGGGAAACTGAGGCAGGGGATGAGGGGAGGGGGCCGGGGGGGAGCCTGCCGGCCTGGCACGCAGCACGTGAGCACGCCAGGAATCGGATTAGGAGCAGCAGGAGCCGGGATAAGAGCCTTAGGAGCGGCATTAGGAGAACACCCCAGCCCCGGTGGAGGAGAAGCCCCCCGGCCCGAGGGCTGCCCGTTTCCCACCGCGCTCGGGGGAGGGGAGCGGGGGGCGCAGGTGCGCCCAAACCTCCTGTGCGGGGCGGGAGGTGGCCCGGGAAGGGGTGAGAGAGACGGAAAACCCCTCCCGAGCCTGCGGCCGGGGCGCCGGGATCGCTGCTGCGCCGGGGCCCTCGCCAGCAGCACTGCCACCCCGTGGCCGTCCTTAGGCTCCAGAGTGAACAGCTCCCGCTTCCCTGCCGGGGGCCAGCGCCCTCCCCGGGATCAATCACACCTGGGGGTGAGGGACGCTGCCAGCTGCCGGGCACCGTGCCACGGAGCGAGGCTGATCCCGCAGCCATGTGCTCCTGCTCCGCTGGTTCTAGGGCCGCGCCTGGGCTTGGCTGTGCAGCAGCTGCCTCCCTCCCTCCCTCCTCTGGCTTCACCAGTGATGAACTGCACCTCACTCCCTCCCTCCTCTGCTTCCCCCAGTGCTGAACTGCACCTCCCTCCCTCCCTCCTCTAGTTCCCCCAGTGCTGAACTGCACCTCCCTCCCTCCCTCCCTCCCTCCTCTGCTTCCCCCAGTGCTGAACTGCACCTCCCTCCCTCCCTCCTCTAGTTCCCCCAGTGCTGAACTGCACCTCCCTCCCTCCCTCCCTCCTCTGCTTCCCCCAGTGCTGAACTGCACCTCCCTCCCTCCCTCCTCTGTTTCCCCAGTGCTGAACTGCACCTCCCTCCCTCCCTCCCTCCCTCCTCTGCTTCCCCCAGTGCTGAACTGCACCTCCCTCCCTCCCTCCTCTGTTTCCCCCAGTGCTGAACTGCACCTCCCTCCCTCCGTCCCTCCCTCCTCTGTTTCCCCAGTGCTGAACTGCACCTCCCTCCCTCCCTCCTCTGTTTCCCAGTGCTGAACTGCACCTCCCTCCCTCCCTCCCTCCCTCCTCTGCTTCCCCCAGTGCTGAACTGCACCTCCCTCCCTCCCTCCTCTGTTTCCCCCAGTGCTGAACTGCACCTCCCTCCCTCCCTCCCTCCCTCCTCTGCTTCCCCCAGTGCTGAACTGCACCTCCCTTCCTCCCTCCTCTAGTTCCCCCAGTGCTGAACTGCACCTCCCTCCCTCCCTCCTCTAGTTCCCCCAGTGCTGAACTGCACCTCCCTCCCTCCCTCCCTCCCTCCTCTGCTTCCTCCAGTGCTGAACTGCACCTCACTCCCTCCCTCCCTCTTCTGCTTCCCCCAGTGCTGCACTGCACCTCCCTCCCTCCCTCCTCTGCTTCCCCCAGTGCTGAACTGCACCTCCCTTCCTCCTCTGCTTCCCCCAGTGCTGAACTGCACCTCCCTCCCTCCATCCTCTGACTCCCCCAGTGCTGAACTGCACCTCCCTCCCTCCCTCCCTCCTCTGGCTCCCCCAGTGCTGAACTGCACCTCTCTCCCTCCCTCTTCTGGTTCCCCCAGTGCTGAACTTCACCTCCCTCCCTCCGTCCCCTCCCTCCCTCCCTCCTTTGCTTCCCCCAGTGCTGAACTGCACCTCCCTCCCTCCCTCCTCTGCTTCCCTCAGTGCTGAACTGCACCTCCCTCCCTCCCTCCTCTGGGTCTCCCAGTGCTGAACTGGACCTCACTCCCTTCCTCCCTCCCTCCCCCAGTGCTGAACTGGAGACAAACTGAGGGCAGCCTGGGGGTATGCTTGCCATTCCCAAGCCAGGGGGAGGGACATTTAGTGCTTTATTTGTTAGTTAGTGGATGCTAATCGATTGAGTTGTTGACTTTCTTTTGGGGGAGGGGGGAAGCAAGTCACAGAACCAACAAGGCTGGGAGAGCCCTCAAGGCTCATGGAGTCCAACCTGCCACCCCACGCCTCATGCCCACTCGGCCACGGCACCAATGCCCTCTGGAACCCCAACCTAAATGCTCTCTTCGACCCCAACCCTGAGAGTCCCCAGGCTGGCAGTGGTGTGGGGGTGTCCCCAGGCTGGCAGTGGCGTGGGGGTGTCCCCAGGCAGCCCTTTTATCCCCCCCCTGCAGGTGCCACAAGGGACATTGGCTCGGCTCTGACCCGCATGTGCATGAGGCACCGCAGCATCGAGGCCAAGCTCCGGCAGTTCACCAAGTAAGGAGTCGGAGGCCCAGCAGGGAGGGGAGCTGCCCAGGCTCAGCCCTCTTTAGGGCTGCTCTCCCCCCCCCCATTCTCCAACTCCATGCCCTCTTTCCCCTCTTCCAGTGCCCTCATGGAGAGCCTGATCAACCCTCTGCAGGACAGGATTGAGGACTGGAAGAAAACTGCCAACCAGCTGGACAAGGACCACGCGAAAGGTGGGCGCTGGGGTGGGGGAGAGAGGGAGCTGGGGGTGCTGATTGACAGCTGCCTGAACATGAGCCAGCAGTGTGCCCAGGGGGCCAAGAAGGCCAAGGGCATCCTGGCCTGCAGCAGGAAGAGTGTGGCCAGCAGGAGCAGGGAGCTCATCCTGCCCTGTGCTCAGCACTGCTCAGGCCACCCCTTGAGTCCTGTGTCCAGCTCTGGGCTCCTCAGGTTAGGAAAGAGGTTGAGCTGCTGGAAGGTGTCCAGAGAAGGGCAAGAAAGCTGGGGAGGGGTCTGGGGCACAGCCCTGTGAGGAGAGGCTGAGGGAGCTGGGGTTGCTTAGCCTGGAGAAGAGGAGGCTCAGGGGAGACCTTCTTGCTCTCTGCAACTCCCTGCAGGGAGGTTGGAGCCAGGTGGGGGTTGGGCTCTTCTCCCAGGCACCCAGCAGCAGAACAAGAGGACACAGTCTCAAGCTGTGCCAGGGGAGGTTCAGGCTGGAGGTGAGGAGAAAGTTCTTCCCAGAGAGAGTTGTTGGCCCTTGGGATGTGCTGCCCAGGGATGTGGTGGAGTCCCCACCCCTGAAGGTGTTCAAGAGGGGATTGGATGTGGCACTTGGTGCCATGGTCTGGTCATGAGGTCTGTGGTGCCAGGTTGGACTCGATGATCTTTGAGGTCTCTTCCAACCTTAGTGATATTGTGGAGGGAGCTGTGCTCCTTGGAAGGGGGGAGGGGCAGCTGTGCTGGGTGATAGCCTGGGGGGAGGGGGGCCCCATCTGACAGCCTTTCTGTGCCCCCCTGCCCCCAGAGTACAAACGAGCTCGCCACGAGATCAAGAAGAAATCCTCCGACACCCTCAAGCTCCAGAAGAAGGCTCGGAAAGGTCAGGGAGGGGGCTCCCTCTGGGGGGGCTGGGGGGGGAAAAGGGGGTACCCCTGCCAGCTGTGGGGCACCCTGTGGGGATGGTGGGTACCAGGGGCCCTCCCCTGCAGCAAGCAGGGCGCTGGCAGGGCCCTGGGGGGGTGGCAAAGAGGTGGGGTGGGGGGAAGGGGGGGAACCCCCTGGCCCTCTTTTTTTCACACGTTTTCTCTGTCTCCTTCTCTCTGCCCTCCCCTCCACATCCTTCCTGTAGAGCTGCTGGGTAAGTGAACTGCTGCCCCTCCCCTGCCCCCCAACCCCCACACCCCTGGAACCCCTCTTTGCTTCCTCATCTGTACACCCACCCCACACCTCCCCGGGGCTGGGGCTGCCTCTGTCTGTCTGTCTGTCTGTCTGTCTGTCATCTGCTGCCTGTGCTCCCTCCTGCCCTTCCTTACCCAGCATTTAGCTTAGCTGCCACCCCTCATCCTGGGGGATGGGGTGGTGGGCAAACACACAGACCCCCCGCACCATCCACTCCCCCAACCCGGGGCTGCATGAGGTGAGGATGCTCCCAGAGCAGCCTGGGGCACAGAGGGGGCACCCACATGAGACATGAGGATGGGGGGGGGTGCCTCCCAGCTGGAGTGGAGAGATGGCCTTGGCTTGGCCCTGGGACATCCAGAGCAGGGCCAGGAGGGTGAGCAGAGGGCTGGAGCTGCTCTGCTCTGAGCACAGCCTGAGAGAGTTGGGGTTGTGCAGGCTGCAGAGGAGAAGGCTCCAGGGAGACCTTCTGGTGGCCTTGCAGGGGCTGCAGGAAAGCTGGGGAGGGACTTTGGAGTGGGTCAGGGAGGGATAGGACTGGGGGGATGGAGCAAAAGGAGAAGTGGGGAGCTGGAGATTGGCTGTGAGGAAGAAGTTGTTGGGCAGGAGGGTGGTGAGAGCCTGGCCCAGGCTGCCCAGGGAGGTGGTGGAAGCCTCCTGCTGATGCCTGGAGGTGTTTGCAGCCAGGCTGGAGGTGGCTGTGAGCAACCTGATGTGGTGTGAGGTGTCCCTGCGCATGGCAGGGGGTTGGGACTGGCTGAGCCTGGAGCTCATTCCAACCCTGGCCAACCCTGTGGTTCCTTGGCCTGGCAGCACTTGGCAGCTCCTCACAGCCAGGTGTTGATGCTCTGCCATCTCTCTGGCTCCATCTCGGTGCCTGCCAGCCCAGCCCCAGGGGACAGGCCCCCACCATCTCCCCTCTCTGCCTCCTGGCAAGCATTCCAAGGAGCCAGTGGAGGCTTTTGAGGCGGGAGGTGGTGGCTGGGAGCGGGGGGAACGGAGCAAGCAGAGCCTCCTCCTCCTCCCCAGCCCTGCCTCTGACAATTCCACCATGATTCTGTGTCCCCCCTGCAGATGTGGGGGGGAGGGGGCAGCATCGGGAGGGGAGCCTGGCCCTGACAGCAGATCCCCACCACCCTCCCCTCTCTCCCCTCACAGGGAAGGGAGACCTGCAGCCCCAGCTGGACAATGCCCTGCAGGATGTCAACGACATGTACCTGCTGCTGGAGGAGACGGAGAAGCAGGCGGTGCGCAAGGCCCTCATCGAGGAGCGGGGTCGCTTCTGCACCTTCATCACCTTCCTGCAGCCCGTGGTGGTGAGCACCAGGGCAGGGGGCAGCTGCTTGGGTGCTGGGCTGTGAGAGGCTAGGAGAGCTCTGCAGAGGGACCTTGCCAGGCTGGGCAGATGGGCAGAGGCCAAGGGCAGGAGATTGAACACAGCCAAGTGCCAGGGGCTGCACTTTGGCCACAGCAACCCCAGGCAGTGCTACAGGCTGGGGGCAGAGTGGCTGAGAGCAGCCAGGCAGAGAGGGAGCTGGGGGGAGTGGTGGAGAGCAGCTGAACAGGAGGCAGCAGTGTGCCCAGGGGGCCAAGAAGGCCAAGGGCATCCTGGCCTGCAGCAGGAGCAGTGTGGCCAGCAGGAGCAGGGAGCTCATCCTGCCCTGTGCTCAGCACTGCTCAGGCCACACCTTGAGTCCTGTGTCCAGCTCTGGGCTCCTCAGGTTAGGAAAGAGGTTGAGCTGCTGGAAGGTGTCCAGAGAAGGGCAAGAAAGCTGGGGAGGGGTCTGGGGCACAGCCCTGTGAGGAGAGGCTGAGGGAGCTGGGGTTGCTTAGCCTGGAGAAGAGGAGGCTCAGGGGAGACCTTCTTGCTCTCTGCAACTCCCTGCAGGGAGGTTAGAGCCAGGTGGGGGCTGGGCTCTTCTCCCAGGCAAGCAGCACCAGAACAAGAGGACACAGTCTCAAGATGTGCCAGGGGAGGTTCAGGCTGGAGGTGAGGAAGAAGTTCTTCCCAGCAAGAGAGATTGGCCCTTGGGATGTGCTGCCCAGGGAGGTGGTGGAGTCCCCATCCCTGGAGGTGTTTAGGCAGAGCCTGGCTGAGGCCCTTGGTGCCATGGTTGAGTCGATCAGATGGTGCTGGGTGAGAGGTTGGACTGGATGATCTTGAAGGTATCTTCCAACCTGGTTAATTCTTCTCCTCTTCCTCCTCTTCCTCCTCTTCCTCCTCTTCCTCCTCCTCTTCTCTTCCCTGTGTGGCAGAATGGGGAGCTCACCATGCTGGGCGAGATCACTCACCTGCAGGGCATCATCGAGGACCTGGTGGTGCTCACCGCTGAGCCCCACAAGCTGCCCCCCGCCAGCGAGCAGGTCAGTGGGGGAGGGCCTCGGAGCGGGGGGGGAGGAGAAGGTGGAGGGGGGGATGTACCTTTTGGAGGGCTTAACTCCCCTCCAAACACACATCCTTCCTGCAGGTGATCAAGGACCTGAAGGGCTCTGACTACAGCTGGTCCTACCAGACCCCCCCGTCCTCCCCCAGCAGCTCCAGCTCCCGCAAGTCCAGCATGTGCAGGTACTGGGGGACAGGGGGGTTCCCACACGGGGAAAGCCAGCCCCCAGCCCCCTTTGGTAACCCTGGGAGGCAGGGGGAGGGGGGGAGGGGGTGGCTGCTGGTGCTTGCAGCCCTCGTGTGTGCTCACAAGGTGCGTGGCCACCGCCACGTGTCCAGGTGGCAAACTGCTCCCCAGGCGTGGGGGGGTGGTCAGGGGCAGGCTGGAGGTGGCTGTGAGCAACCTGCTGTGGGGTGAGGTGTCCCTGCCCATGGCAGGGGCTTGGAGCTGGCTGAGCCCTGAGCTCCCTTCCAGCCCTGCCAGCTCTGGGATTATAACTGGGATGGGCACAGGATCTGGGGGATATGTGGGGCAGGGTCTGGTGGGCTGTATGGGGCAGGATCTGGTGGGACCTATGGTGTAGGGTCTGGTGGGACCTATGGGGCAGGGTCTGGTGGGACCTATGGGGCAGGGTCTGGTGAGTTCTATAGGGCAGGGTCTGGTGGGCTCTATGGGGCAGGATCTGGTGGGCCCTATGGGGCAGGGTCTGGTGGGTACCTATGGTGTACGGTCTGGTGGGCTCTATGGGGCAGGCTCTGGTGGGTCCTATGGGGCAAGGCAAAGTGCCTCGAGGTTTTGGGGGCTGAGGTGAGGGACTTCGGGGGCACGCATGTCACCCTTACCATGTACCCCACCCCCCCAGCATGTCCCCTCCTCCCGGCCCTGTGACCCCAGACGGGACAAGGGCCACCCCAGGAGCTCCTCAGTCCCTCCCCCTCTCCCCCCCCCCCCACCCCCAGGCTGAGCCGCGGGGCAAGGTTCCGAACCTCCGCCTTAAACTGTTTTTTTCCTTCCTTTGTCCTCCTCCTCCTCCTCCTCCCGGCCGCCACCTCCCCCGTGTGGTGTGTGCGCGTCCCCTCCCCGCGCCGCCGGTGCCCCGCCAGCAGCGTTAGCAGTGCCAAGGGTGGCGCGGCGTGGCCCGGGGGGGCGCAGAGCTGCTCACCCAGTTCCACCTATCGCTACCGCAGCCTGGCGCAGCCCCCGGCCGCTCGCCTCTCCAGCGTCTCCTCCCACGACTCCGGCTTCGTCTCCCAGGATGCTGCTTACTCCAAACCTCCTTCCCCCATGCCCTCCGACATCACCAGCCAGGTATAGAGCCGGGGACGGGAGGGGGTTAAGAGGGGGAGGGGTTGGGGGGAGGAGGAGCAGTGCCGAGGAGCCAACCCGATCCCCAGCTGCAGAACCGGTGTGATACACCAGGGGCTGGGGTAGAGGGGAGGAGGAGCAGTGCCGAGGAGCCAACCCCGATCCCCAGCTGCAGAACCGGTGTAATACACCAGGGGCTGAAGTAGAGGTGGATGGGACCTGGCCCCCTGTGGCTTTTCCAGCTGTGTTTGGGGAGGGGAAGGTAATAAACGGGAGGGGAAGGTAATAAACAGCAGGGGGTGCCACCCCTGCTGTGCCACCCTACCCAGAACAGGGTCTTTCCCAAGCCCCTCACACCCAGTTTGCAGCACCTCCTGGAGAGGCAGTGCAGAGCAAAGCTTCTCCTTCCCCCCCCCCCCCCCCCCCCCGCAGCCTCCTCAGTGCCAAGGATGCTTTTGGGGCCGCCCCCCCCCCGCCCCGGGGAGCTGCTGAGCCCTCCTGCTGGCCATGCCACCAGGCTGCTCTGGCACTGCCCACGCTGACTGGGCATCCCCATGGCTGCAAGGACCCTCCCTGATTCCCAGAGGGCCTCTTGGGCTCCATGGGATCAGCCAGGCCGGAGCTCAGCACCTCAGCCAGCTCCGTACAGCCCCCACCGCCGGGGCGCATCCTGCTCGCTCTCCTGCGCCTGCTGCTGTGGGCTGTGGGGGCTGGGTGGGGGTCAGCATCCCGGGGGGGCCGTGGCTGTGCTTGCTGACTGCCTCTTCTCTCCCGCTCTGGCTCTCCCCTCGGGCTCCTGGCACAGCAGAAGTCCTCCAGCTCAGCGTCCTCGGAGGCCTCCGAAACCTGTCAGTCAGTCAGCGAGTGCAGCTCCCCCACTTCGGTTAGTTCTCACACACCCCCCAAGAACCAGAGAGTTCTGGAGGAGACCCCAGAGGTCACCAAGTCCCAACCACTCCCCCAGGCCTCACACTGTCACCACTGCTGCTCAGCCACCGCCACTGAACCCCCTTCCCCTCAGCACCACAGGCAGGCAGCTTTTGAGTCCCTCCAGGGATGGGGATGGAGACTCCACCACCGCCTCCAGCCCTGGGCAGCCTGGGCCAGGGCCTGAGAACTCTTCCCAGGAAGAGATTTCTTTCCCTCCTGTCCAGCCTGGTGCAGCTTGAGGCTGTTTCCCCTTGTCCTGTCCCTTGCTGCGTGTGAGAGGAGACCAACCCCTGCCTGACCCCAGCCTCCTTTCAGGGAGCTGTAGGGAGGTCTCCTCTCAGCCTCCTCTTCTCCAGGCTGAACACCTCCCCCCCGCCCCCCCAGCTCCCTCAGCTGCTCCTCTCCACACCACTCCACCATCAGGGCCTGGGTGGGATGGGAAGGGGAACCTTCAGCAGCAGCCCTCTCCTCTTCCTCTCTCCTCCTTCCCTTGACCCCGGTCCCCACCTCCTCAGCTGGGGAACCTCCTCCACCACACCTCATGGCCTCGAGCCCCTTCCTCTCCCCAGCCCTACCGCAGGGCAGGGCAGGGCAGGGCGCCTCAAGCAGCACCCTGAGGGGCAGGGCTGTGTGCCCTCACCCTCCCTGCCCTCGCTGCTGGCATCCCCCCCAGCGTCACCCCTTGGCACCTTGGCCCTTGCAGGACTGGTCCAAGGCCAGCCCCTACGACCAGCCGGCGGTGCCCACCCCTGCAGCGGCGCAAGGACCGCGTGGAGCACCTGCGGGAAGCCGAGCTGGGCTCAGCTGCCGCCGGCTACCCGGGCACCGCCTACCCTGGCGCCGCCTACCAGGGCACCGGCGCCGAGGACGCCCCCAGGCCCCGCATGTCCCCGGCCACCATCGCCGCCAAGGTACCGCCGCCGCCGCCGGGGCGGGTGCAGGGCGGGGGGTTGGGGCTTTTGGGGGGGAGAGGGCAACCTCCCAAGAGGGATGGTTGATGAGCGGCCTCCTGTCCCCCTCCCCACAGCATGGGGAGGAGGTCTCCCCCGCCGCCAGCGACCTGGCCATGGTGCTGACGCGGGGGTTGAGCCTGGAGCACCAGAAGAGCAGCAGGGACTCGCTGCAGTACTCCAGCGGCTACAGCACGCAGACCACCACCCCCCTCCTGCTCCGAGGACACCATCCCTTCCCAAGGTACCCACCCTGCCACGCTGGGGGGCCACCAGGAGGAAGGTCTGCAGTGAGGGGTGGGCAGGAGCTGCCACAGGTTGCCTGGGAGGGGGTTGAAGCTGCCCCTCTCCGTGGGGGTGTTGGGATGCTCATGGCTAAGACAGGTTGTGGTCATGATGCAAGAGGGAAAAGGGAGACTTGGTTGTCACTTCAGTGGGATGGTTGGAGTGGTTGTAGTTGCCCTCTCTGATGGTGAGGGTTGGGTCTGCTTGTGGCTGCCTCCTGATGGTGCTGGTTGGGTCTGCTTGTGGCTGTCTCCTGATGGTGCTGGTTGGGTTTGCTTGTGGCAGCCTCCTGATGGTGCTGGTTGGGTTTGCTTGTGGTTGTCTCCTGATGGTGCTGGTTGGGTTTGCTTGGGTTGCCTCCTGATGGTGCTGGTTGGGTTTGCTTGGGTTGCCTCCTGATGGTGCTGGTTGGGTTTGCTTGTGGTTGTCTCCTGATGGTACTGGTTGGGTTTGCTTGGGTTGCCTCCTGATGGTGCTGGTTGGGTTTGCTTGGGTTGCCTCCTGATGGTACTGGTTGGGTTTGCTTGTGGTTGCCTCCTGATGCTGCTGGTTGGGTTTGCTTGTGGCTGCCTCCTGATGGTGCTGGTTGGGTTTGCTTGGGTTGCCTCCTGATGGTGCTGGTTGGGTTTGCTTGTGGTTGTCTCCTGATGGTGCTGGTTGGGTTTGCTTGGGTTGCCTCCTGATGGTGCTGGTTGGGTTTGTTTGTGGCTGCTTCCTGATGGTGCTGGTTGGGTTTGCTTGTGGCTGCCTCCTGATGGTGCTGGTTGGGTTTGCTTGTGGCTGCCTCCTGAGGGTGCTGGTTGGGTTTGCTTGTGGCTGTCTCCTGATGGTGCTGGTTGGGTTTGTTTGTGGCTGCTTCCTGATGGTGCTGGTTGGGTTTGCTTGTGGCTGCCTCCTGATGGTGCTGGTTGGGTTTGCTTGTGGCTGCCTCCTGAGGGTGCTGGTTGGGTTTGTTTGTGGCTGTCTCCTGATGGTGCTGGTTGGGTTTTGTTGTGGCTGCCTCCTGATGGTGAGGGTTGGGTTTTGTTGTGGCTGCCTCCTGATGGTGAGGGTTAGGTTTGCTTGTGGTTGCCTCCTGATGGTTCTGGTTGGGTTTGCTTGTGGTTGCCTCCTGATGGTTCTGGTTGGGCTTGGTGTGAGCACAGTTTGCCAGCAGTGCTAGGGACCGTCTTGCCACGGTGGTGACCGAGCGTGGCTGTCATCCCACTGCAGTGCCATTGCTTGGCACTGGCTGTGACCGCGTTGGGAGGGCGGCAGATGGACTCGGCAGCGCCCGCTGGGCCCCCCGCCCACCCTGCCCTCTTCCCCATCCCCCAGGCTCCGACTACGACTGCTACTCGGTGAACGGCGACGTGGAGTGCGAGCCGCAGAGCGACTTCGACAAGTCCTCCACCATCCCCCGCAACAGCAACATCGCCCAGAACTACCGGCGCATGATCCAGACCAAGCGCCCCGCCTCCACCGCCGGCCTGCCCACCGGCACCAACCTCCCCGCCGGCAGCACCCCGGGGGTGGCCACCATCCGCCGCACGCCCTCCACCAAGCCCTCGGTCCGCCGCACCCTCTCCAACGCCGGCCCCATCCCCATCCGCCCCCCCATCGTCCCCGTGAAGACCCCCACGGTGCCCGACTCGCCCGGCTACGCCGGCCCGACGCGGGTGGGCAGCGAGGAGTGCGTCTTCTACGCCGAGGACGCCTCGCCCGGCCCCCCTGGATTTTGCCAAAGCTTCGCCCAAGCGGCTGAGCCTGCCCAACACCGCCTGGGGCGGCGGGGCCGTGGAGATCTCCGTCTACCCCGGGGCCGGCCCGCACCTCTCCGCCGAGGAAGAGGAGGACCAACAGCTGGCCGCCAACCGGCACAGCTTGGTGGAGAGAATCGGCGAGCTGGTGGCCGGCGCCCACGCCCTGGGCGAAGGGCAGTTCCCCTTCCCCACCAGCCTGGCGGGGGCCGGCCCCGCCGAGGAGACCCCCGCCCCCCCGCCGGCGGCCTCCATGGACCCCCCCCGCCGAAGACATGCTGGTGGCCATCCGGCGCGGGGTCCGCCTGCGCAGGACCATCACCAACGACAGGTCGGCCCCGCGGATATCGTGATGACGCCCTGCCCGCCGGGGCCTGCCCCGCGCCCCGCGCCCGACGGAGCCCACCCGGCACCCCCCCGCCCCCGCCCCGGCCCGCCGGCACCCACCGGCCCCGCCCCCCGCGCTTTCTGCCCCTCTTATCTCCTCCTTCCCCCATCCCAGCCCCTCCTTGCCTTGTGGTTTGTCCTCACCTGGGCTCTCTCTGGCTCTGCTGCTCCTCTGCTTCTCGAGGATCTCTCTTTTCTTCTTTTTGGTTTGTTTTCTGCTCTCTTTCTGCTTTTCTGCCTTTCTCTTAAGCCCCCTCTCCCTCCCCTCCTCCTCTCCTCTCCCTCTCCCTCTCCCTCTCCTTCTCCCTCTCCCTCTCCCTCTCCCTCTCCATCTCCTCTCCCTCTCCCCTCTCCCTCCCCTCCCCCTCTTCTCTCCCTCCCCTCTCCCTCCCCTCTCCCTCCCCTCCCCTCCCCTCCCCTCTCCTCCCCTCCCCTCCCCTCCCCTCCCCTCCCCTCCCCTCCCCTCCTCTCCTCTCCCCTCTTTTTCCTCTGTTCTTTTCCCCTCTATCTTTTCTGTTCTCTTTCCTTTTCCTCTCTTTTCCCATTTTCCTCCTTTTTCATCTTTCCTCTATTTCCTCCCTCCTTCCCCACTCTCTCCTCTCTCTCTCCTGCCTCTCTCCTCTTTTGTCTCTTTCTCCTCTTCCTCTTCTATTTTCTTTCTATTCCTTTTCCTCTTGTTTTCCTCTTTTTACTTTCTTCCCTCCCTCTTCTCTTCCTTTTTCTTTTCCCCCTCCCTTTCCTCTTTTTTTCCCTTCCTTTTTCCCTCTTGTTCTCCTCTCCTCTTTTTCTCCCCTTCCTCCCCCTCTCCCTTCTCCTCTCTCTGTTTCTCCCTGCTGGGCACAGGTGGGTGCCCCTAGCCCAGCAAGCAGAAGGGGACAGTGGCAGCAGTGGGTGCCCCCAGCCCCAGAAGGGGACAGTGGCAGCAATGTGTGCCTCCAGCCCCAGAAGGGGACAGTGGCAGCAGTGGGTGCCCCCAGCCCCAGAAGGGGACAGTGGCAGCAATGTGTGCCTCCAGCCCCAGAAGGGGACAGTGCCAGCAGTGTGTGCCTCCAGCCCCAGAAGGGCACAGTACCAGCAGTGGGTGCCCCCAGCCCCAGAAGGGCACAGTGCCAGCAGTGGGTGTCCCCAGCCCCAGAAGGGCACAGTGGCAGCAGTGGGTGCCCCCAGCCCCAGAAGGGCACAGTGCCAGCAGTGGGTGCCCCCCAGCCCCAGAAGGGCACAGTGGCAGCAGCAGGGTCCAAGGCAGGAGCAGCACCAGGAGCCAGGGGGTCCCATCCCTGTCCCCTCTTCAGCTGCCTGCCCCCCGAGCCAGCCCCACTATGGGGGGGGGGTGGCCAGGAGCAGCAGGGAGGGGGGTGGGGGACACACTGGGGGGGACATCAGTGGGACAGGCACCACAGCCCCCTCCAGCTTGTGAAGGGAGAGGAGCAACTGAGGACACCAACCCTCCTCTTTGACCCACCCCCCCCTTAGAAAGCACTGGGTGTGTGTCCCCCCCAGACCCTCCACATCCCCTCCCCCTCCCTCAGCACCCCACACGGTGCTGCTGAGTGGGGAAGGGGGTCTGGGGGATGGGGGGAGGGTTCACACAGACCCCCCCTCCCCCAAAAGGAAAGCAGCTGATTTCTGCCAGTGGCTAGAGGAAAGCACAACACCCCCCCCTCTCCCCACCTCCCCCTCCCCTGGCCCCCCCCTGGCTGTACATAGCTCCCACCCCCCCCACCCCCCCCGCTGTCTGTCGCATCGCAGCCCCCTCCCCTCCCCTCTCCATTCCCTTTCTCCCCCACCCCCTACCCCCCCCTTTAGGAATAACAAAGTAGTTCCCCCCCCTAGCCCCTTTCTCCCTGCCCTCAGAACCGCTGATGCCAAGTGACAAATGTTTGGGGTTGGGGAAGGAGGAGGAGGAGGAGGGGGTGGGGAGGGAGGGGGGGCAGGGGGGGGGAGGGAAAGCTGTGATGGAGGGGGGTGGGGGGGTGGGGGGGCAATGTGGTGTCTCTGATTTTGTACAGAAAATGAGAATTCCTTGGGAAAGAGCAACAACAACCACCACACAGAGCCTGAGCCTGTCTCTCTGAAGTCACTTTTCTGGTGCTGTTGTTATAAACCTGGTCCTTTGTGTTTGGGGTTTCTTTCCCCCCCTCCTTCCCTCCTACCCTCCCTCCCTCCTCCCCCTGGCTTTTGAGTTATTTTGGTGGTTTGCTTTGGTTTGGTTAATTTATTTCTCCCCTTTCCTCTTCCTTTTCCTTTCCCCTCACTCTGTGCTCCCACCTCTGCCACTGCTTCCCCCCTACCCCTCAAACTCCCCAAACACCTCCATCCCTCCTCCTCCCCCTCCTCCCCCCCTCCCCCCAGCAGTTTCTTTCTCTTTCTTTCAGCCTCTCTCTTTTAATTTTATTTGGATTGCTTCTTCTTATTTTCTTTTGGTGTTTTTTTTGGACCTTAATTCCTCTCCCTGCCCTTCCTCCCACCCCCCCCCCACTCCCTCCTCTCCCTCCCTCCCCCCCCCCCCCCCAATTTCCATAGTCACTGCTACAAGTAACGAATGCACTGTGAAGATTCCAGTATTAATAAAGGTTGTACTGTAATTAAGAGCCTCTCCTGCTCCCCTCTGGCTGGGCTTGGCACCCATGGAGGTTCCATCATCATCATCATCATCACTCCTGGGGTGCCCAAGGGCTGGGGTGAGGCATCTGTGGGTGAGGGTTCCGCACCTGGGCTGTACCGCAGCAGGAGGGGTGAGGGGAGACCTGCTGGGGAGCAGCGCCAGGGAGAAGGAGCTGGCAGTGCTGGGGGGTGAGCCAGCAGTGTGCCCTGAGGGGCAAGAAGGCCCCAGTGGTCTCCTGGAGTGCATGAAGGAGGGAGCTGGGGGTGCTGGTTGATAGTAGGGGATGGATGGAGTCCAGCAGCAGTGAGTTTGCAGCTGACAGCAAGCTGGAGGCAGGAGTTGAGCTGTGAGAGGGGAGGAGAGCTCTGCAGAGGGACCTTGCCAGGCTGGGCAGATGGGCAGAGGCCAAGGGCAGGAGATTGAACACATCCAAGTGCCAGGGGCTGCACTTTGGCCACAGCAACCCCAGGCAGTGCTACAGGCTGGGGGCAGAGTGGCTGAGAGCAGCCAGGCAGAGAGGGAGCTGGGGGGAGTGGTGGAGAGCAGCTGAACAGGAGGCAGCAGTGTGCCCAGGGGGCCAAGAAGGCCAAGGGCATCTGGCCTGCAGCAGGAGCAGTGTGGCCAGCAGGAGCAGGGAGCTCATCCTGCCCTGTGCTCAGCACTGCTCAGGCCACCCCTGTGTCCAGCTCTGGGCTCCTCAGGTTAGGAAAGAGGTTGAGCTGCTGGAAGGTGTCCAGAGAAGGGCAAGAAAGCTGGGGAGGGGTCTGGGGCACAGCCCTGTGAGGAGAGGCTGAGGGAGCTGGGGTTGCTTAGCCTGGAGAAGAGGAGGCTCAGGGGAGACCTTCTTGCTCTCTGCAACTCCCTGCAGGGAGGTTGGAGCCAGGTGGGGGTTGGGCTCTTCTCCCAGGCAGCCAGCAGCAGAACAAGAGGACACAGCCTCAAGCTGTGCCAGGGGAGGTTTAGGCTGGAGGGGAGGAGAAAGTTCTTCCCAGCAAGAGAGATTGGCCCTTGGGATGTGCTGCCCAGGGAGGTGGTGGAGTCCCCATCCCTGGAGGTGTTCAGGAAGAACCTGGCTGAGGCCCTTGGTGCCATGGTTGAGTTGATCAGATGGTGCTGGGGTGAGAGGTTGGGCTGGATGAGCTCTGAGGTCTCTTCCAACCTGGTCTATTCTAATAACTAATAACTTCTAAGAAACGTGGGGCCAGCAGGTGGAGGGAGCTTCTCCTCACCCTTTGCTCTGCCCTGTTCAGGCCACAGCTGCAGTACTGGGTCCAGTCCTGACATCCCCAGCTCAAGACAGGCAGGGGCTTGATGGAGAGAGCCCAGGGGAGGCTGCAAAGCTGCTGAGGGGCCTGGAGCAGCTCTGTGGGGAGCAGAGGCTGAGAGCCCTGGGGCTGAGAGCCTGGAGCAGAGCAGCCCCAGAGGGGAGCTGAGCAATGCTCAGCAAGAGCTAAAGGAGCTGTGGGGGGCAAGAGGCTGGGGCCAGATCCTTGTCAGCGGTGCCCAGGGCCGGGCCAAGGGGCAGTGGACACAAATTATAACCCAGGAGGTTGCAGCTGACCAGGAGGAGAAAGTTGTTTGGTGTGAGGCTGCTGGAGGCCTGGAGCAGGCTGCCCAGAGAGGTTGTCGAGCCTCCTGGTGTGCAGACCTTCCAACCCCCCCTGGGCACTGTGCCTTGGGCAGGCTGCTGTGGGTGCCCTGCTGGAGCAGGGGGGGGTTGGGCTGGGTGAGCCCCAGGGGTCCCTTCCAGCCCTCCCCATGCTGGGCTCTGTGTGCATGGCAGCTGCACAAGGGACCAGAAGCCCTCCCAGGGGGGGAGGGGGACTCCAGAAGAGCCTTCCTGGCCTGCTGTAGGGAAGGTTCCTGGTGCTGGGTGATGCTGAGCAGCACCTGGACACCTCAAGCTGCTTCTGGCTGTGGGGAAAGGGCCAAGAGCTGCCCCAGCTGCTCAGCTGCTGTGCAACTGATCTCCAGAGGTCCCTTCCAACCCTCACCAGGCTGTGAGCATTCTGTCAACGAGTGGCTGTGCAGTGCTGGACTCCTGCCCCCAGCCAGTGGCTGTGCAGTGCTGGACTCCTGCCCCCAACCAGGAGCTGTGCAGTGCTGGACTCCTGCCCCCAACCAGGAGCTGTGCAGTGCTGGGCTCCTACCCCCAACCAGTGCCTGTGCAGTGCTGGACTCCTACCCCCTTGCTACCGCTGAACTCTTGCAGGAGGACTGCACCCAGCAGCCCAGAGCACACCTCCAGAGGTGCTGCTCTCTTTCCAGAGATGGTTTTAGCTGGAAAGAGCGCAGGGGTGTTGGACTGAATGATCTCCAGAGGTCCCCCTCCAACCCACCCCCCAGTCCTGCTGGCCTTCTGCGGCTCTGCGATGCTCAAGGTGCCCTCTGGGATGCAGAAGAGCATCACCCTGCCCCGCCTGAGGAGAATGCGTGCAGGCCATCCCCCCGCACACACCCCCCTACACCCCACCCATCCCGGCAGCACCTGCGCTGTCCCCTCCCGAAGCCTGGCAGCCGATTGCCAAACCCCTGCCGGGGCGGCGGCGGCGGCGGCGGGCGGCGGGCGGCGGCGGCGGGGATGGAGGCGCTGGGCGCGGACAGCGTCCTGCTGACCGGCTGCGACGGGGGGCTCGGCCTGGGGCTGCTGAAGGGCTTGTTGCAGCTACCGACCCCACCGCGCCACCTCTTTGCTGCTTGCCTGGACCCCCAGGGGAAGGTAGGGAGGGTGCTGAAAGGAAGGAGCGGAGTAGGGGGAGGGAAGGGGGGGAGCGGGCGGGGGGTGATACTCAGCTGTGAGCACCTCAGAGGTGTCACCGACCCCACCGGGGTTTGGGGAGAGCCACCGTGCCCACGAATGCCGTGGAAAGATGTCTCTGTGTGGATGGAATTATTGTGCTCCTCTCGGCACAGGGGGTGGGAGGGATGCTGGGTCTGGTGGGGGGGGGGGGTCGCTGGCACACACACACACACGGGGGGCACACACACACACACGGGGGGGGCACACACACACACACACACACAAGGTGGGGGCACACACCACAGGGGATTTGAAGGTGCTGGGCTTGGCTAGGGGCAGAGAAGCAGCGACTCAGCCTGCAGCCCTCCCACCGGGACGTGTTGAAACCTGTTGGTCGTGTCCCGGTTGCCGCCCCCCCCCTAGCAGGGCAGCACCAGCGCCGCCGCCTCCACCGGGCGCCTCCCTTTTCGCTCCGCAGGCTGTCAACGAGGTGGCTCTGGGATTCCCCAACGTCGTGATCCTGCCTCTAGGTAGGTGCCAGGGCGGGCAGGGGCTGCAGGACGCGGTGGCACCCGTGGGTGGCTGCAGGAGACGCCACCCAAGCGGGTGGGGGCCAGGTCCCCGCTGGCAGCAGGAGGGAGGAGGCTTGGGGGCGGCAGGGAGCTGCCTCCCACCACCTCCGGCAGCGCTTTGCCTGGGACACGGCGGGGCCATCCCCCCCAGCAAGGCCTTCCTGTCCCCTCACAGATGTGACAGACCCCAACAGCATCAGGGCAGCAGTGGGGAAGGTGAGGGAGAAGGTGGGAAGGGCTGGGCTCAACCTGCTGATCAACGACGCCAGCACCACGCGGCGCAGCACGCTGGCCACCGAGACGGCCGAGAACATGGCCATGGTCTACAGCACCAACACCATCGGGCCCCTGCAGACCAGCCAGGTGAGCAGGGCCATGGGCACCAGCACCAGCACCAGCAGAGGGGTCCCTGCAGAGCAGCCAGGTGAGCAGGGCCATGGGCACCAGCACCAGCACCAGCAGAGGGGTCCCTGCAGAGCAGCCAGGTGAGCAGAGCCATGGGCACCAGCACCAGCACCAGCAGAGGGGTCCCTGCAGAGCAGCCAGGTGAGCAGGGCCATGGGATCCAGCACCAGCACCAGCAGAGGGGTCCCTGCACAGCAGCCAGGTGAGCAGGGCCATGGGCACCAGCACCAGCACCAGCAGAGGGGTCCCTGCAGAGCAGCCAGGTGAGCAGGGCCATGGGATCCAGCACCATCAGAGGGGTCCCTGCAGAGCAGCCAGGTGAGCAGGGCCATGGGCACCAGCACCAGCACCAGCAGAGGGGTCCCTGCAGAGCAGCCAGGTGAGCAGGGCCATGGGCACCAGCACCAGCACCAGCAGAGGGGTCCCTGCAGAGCAGCCAGGTGAGCAGGGCCATGGGATCCAGCACCAGCACCATCAGAGGGGTCCCTGCAGAGCAGCCAGGTGAGCAGGGCCATGGGATCCAGCACCATCAGAGGGGTCCCTGCAGAGCAGCCAGGTGAGCAGGGCCATGGGCACCAGCACCAGCACCATCAGAGGGGTCCCTGCACACCAGCCAGGTGAGCAGAGCCATGGGATCCAGCACCAGCACCAGCAGAGGGGTCCCTGCACACCAGGCAGGTGAGCAGGGCCATGGGCACCAGCACCAGCACCATCAGAGGGGTCCCTGCAGAGCAGCCAGGTGAGCAGGGCCATGGGCACCAGCACCAGCACCAGCAGAGGGGTCCCTGCAGAGCAGCCAGGTGAGCAGGGCCATGGGCACCAGCACCAGCACCAGCAGAGGGGTCCCTGCAGAGCAGCCAGGTGAGCAGGGCCATGGGATCCAGCACCATCAGAGGGGTCCCTGCAGAGCAGCCAGGTGAGCAGGGCCATGGGCACCAGCACCAGCACCAGCAGAGGGGTCCCTGCACAGCAGCCTTGTGAACACCCCCGGCTGCTGGCTGGGGAGAGGAAGAGGATGGTGAGGAGAAGAGCCTGCTGGTGCCCCTCTCCTGCAAAGACAGGCTGGGGGAGAGTTGGGGCTGCTCGGTGTGGAGAAGAGAAGGCCTCAGGGCAACCTCAGAGCTGCATTTCAGTGTCTGAAAGGGACCTGCAGGCTAGCTGGGGAGGGGCTGCTCAGGAGGGCTTGGAGTGATAGGATGAGGGAGAATGGTTTGAAGCTGGAGCAGGGGAGATTTAGGTTGGGCATGAAGAGGAAGCCCTGCACAGGGAGCCTGGGGAGAGCCTGGCACAGGTTGCCCAGGGCGGTGGCTGAGGTCCCACCCCTGCAGGCATTGAAGCTCAGCCTGGCTGTGTCCTTGGCCAGCCTGCTCTGGCTGGAGGTGTCCCTGCTGCCTGCAGGGGGGCTTGGACAAGATGATTTTTGAGGGTCCCTCCAAGCCAGGGTCCTCCTCTGAGTCTGTGATGGCCACGGGCCTGTCCCCCACAGGCATTCCTGCCCCTGCTGAAGGAGGCAGCCGAGGCCGAGGGGCAGCGTGGGCTGAGCTGCAGCAGAGCTGCCATTGTTAACATCTCCAGCATCCTGGGCTCCATCGAGGCAGGAGAGGCTTGGCAGGAGAGGCAGGACGTCTGCTACCGCTGCAGCAAGGTACTGCCACGGCAGGCAGGGGCTTGGGGGTCTCCTCCTCCTCCTCCCCCTCCTCCAGGAGCTCCCCTGCAGGCTTTGGCAGTGGCAGTGTCACACCCCCCCCACGGTGGTGGCAGCTGTGTGTCCCCCACCCCAGGCTGCTCTGAACATGCTCACCAAGTGCCTGGCTCTGGAGTACGGAGGCAGTGGGATCCTCTGCGTGTCCGTGGACCCTGGCTGCGTGAGCCCCCCCTCGGGAGAGGGGACGGTGAGCGACGGGAGCGGCGCGGCCAGGCCCTGGCTCTGCCAGCTCCCACAGGCAAACCCTTCCCAGGCACCTCCCCTTCCCGTGGGCAGCCCTTCCCCACGGACAGACTTCCCACAAGCACCCCTTCCCACTTCCCAGGGGCATCCTTCCCAGGGACACCTCTTCCTAGGCACGTCCCTTCCCGGGCACATCCCTTCCCAGGGACAGCCCTCCCCCATCTGCATCCCTTCCCACCGACCTCTCCTCCCATGGACAGCTCTGCCTGGGGACATCACTTCCCAGGGATGTGGCCATCCCTTCCCAGGGCCATCCCTTCCCAGGGCCATCCCTTCCCATCTCACGGTGGGCATCCCCTCCCCCTGGGACATCTTTTCCCTTCCCCCAAGGGACATCCCTTTCTCCAAGCATCACTCCCATGGATTATCCTTTCCTGTGGCCATCCCTTCCCAAGACACTCCTCCCTGAGTGCTGGGGGGAGCTGCACCACCCCCAGGCTCTCTCCCCTAACCATTCCTTTTCCTCCCCCTTCCCCTCCCATGCCCCATCCCAGTCGTGTGTCAGCAGAGAGCCCCCCGGCCCCAAGCACAGCTCCAGCCAAGCCTCCCCCAGGGTGCTGCTCCCCAGCACCCCAAGCCCCCTGGGGCCACCATCACTCTGAATTTGGCTTCTTCTCCACCAGTGCTAAAGGGATGCTGGGGGGGAGCAGCTTGGCCAGGCTGGAGATGGCTGAGGGAGGGAGAAACTGAGTTCCTGTTTGGTTAGGACCCAGAATATCCACCTCCCTCCTCACAGCACCCAGATTAGGGATGATTAATGAGTGTAAAACCCCATTCCTTGGAGCACCTCCAGCCTCTCCTGGCCAGAGGTGGCAGCCCACCAGCGCTGGAGGTGGCTGGAAGAGGCTTTGGCCTTGGTTTTTGCCCAGGGAGGTGGTGGAGTCCCCGTGCCTGGAGGTGTTCCAGAGCCCTGTGGCCATGGCACCTGGGGCCAGGGTTTGCTGGCCAGGGTGGGGTTGGGTTGGTTGCTGGTTGGACTGGGTGGTCTCAGAGGGCTTTTCCAACCCAGACAGCTCTCTGGTTCTATGACTATGTTTGTTTGAGTCCACCAGGGCCCAGTGACAGTGGAGGAGAGCGTGCAGGGCGTCCTGCAGCTGCTGGCCCGGCTCTCGGCCAACAGCAACGGCACCTTCTGGGACTGGAGAGGGCAGAGCCTGCCCTGGTGACACCACCTGCCCAGTAAAGCCATTGAATTGTCCTCTCCAGGCTCACCCTGGCTCTCTCTGGGGTGACACCAGGGATCCCAAGGCTGTGGGGTGAGAGCTGGGGGTGCTGTCCCCGCACCAGGAGGCGGGGGGGGATGGATGCTCCTGCATCCTGGGGCCGAGGGCATCTCCTGGGGCTGAGGGACCCTCCCTCCCCTCCCCCAGCAGCCTCACACTGCCCAAGGGGCAGGTCTGGCTCTCTGTGGTCATTTAGCCACACTGGTTGGTGGCCTGGGGACACCATGGGCATGGGGCATCCCTGCAGGCCCCTAGGTCTTACCCTGCTGAGCTCAGATGCCTCAAGCCAGTCAGCTGCTCCCTGCCCACCCCCAGGCTGCTGATGGATGTTTCTTCTGCTGATTCAAGGCCAGCAAAGCCTCCTCCTTTTCCCACCAGCCTGGGGGTGGGGTTCACCACAGGAGCATCTCACAGGAACTAGCGCATCCCTGGGGATGTCTTTTGGGATCTCATCCTGGGCTGATGCCCAGCACCCATCCCATATCACAGAAGGGGATTCTGCCCCTCTGCTGAGCTCTGCTGAGACCTCCCCTGCAGTGCTGGGGCAGCTCTGGAGTCCTCAGCACAGACAAGGACCTGCTGGAGCAGGGCCAGAGGAGGCCACAGCAGTGCTGGCAGGGCTGGAAGGGCTCTGCTGTGAGGCCAAGCTGAGAGAGTTGGGCTTGGGCAGCCTAGAGAAGGGAAGGCTCCAGGGGACACCTTCTGGTGGCCTTTCAGTGCTTCAAGGGGGCTCTGAGAGAGCAGGGGAAGGAGTTTTGAGCAGGTCCTGTTGTGAAAGGACAGGGAGTGATGGTTTAACCTGAATGAGGGAGACTGAGAGTGGAGAGAAGGGAGAAATGCTTGAGGGTGGGGAGAGCCTGGCCCAGGCTGCCCAGAGGGGTGGGAGCTGCCCCATGGCTGGAACCATTCCAGCTGGGGCTGGGAGCAGCCTGCTCTGGCTGCTGAGTGCAGGGGGTTTGAACTGGCTGAGCTTTCAAGGCCCCTTCCAGCCCAGCCCATTCGATGATCTGGTGACTCCACATCACCAGACACAGCAGCAGGCTCCACTCCCCCCCCTGCCAGGAGCCCGTGCCCCTGGTGACCCTCTGCTGACATTCCTGAAGCCATCCCCCGAAGGAGGGACCGGAAAAATGATGTCACAAGGCTCTCAAGTGGCCACTTGGGCTGGGAGAGGCAGGGAGAGGCAGGGCTCTGGCAGGCCTGGAGCCCAGCAGCCTGCCGTGGGGATGCTCCAGGAAGCCTGGCCCAGGCCACTTGGGCTGGGACAGCTTTGGTTTTCCCACGGTGGGGGAGCAGGGAGAGGGGAGAGCCATTCCCACGCTGGAGTGGAGGGAGTGGGATGCAGGAGGTCGACCCAGAGCACCTGGGGGATGCTGGGCAAAGCCAGCAGTGATGGGCAAGGGAGGGAGGGCCCCAGATTAAAAGTTGGTGGAGTGTACTTGGAAAGCTTCATATGAGACCTCCAGGGGCTCTAGGTAAACTTGAACCAGGGGTGTAAGGAGGAGGGGGAGGAGGAATGGAGAAGGAGATGAAGGAGAGGGAGGAGAAGGAGAAGGAGAAGGAGAAGGAGAAGGAGAAGGAGAAGGAGAAGGAGAAGGAGAAGGAGAAGGAGAAGGAGAAGGAGAAGGAGAAGGAGAAGGAGAAGGAGAAGGGAGAAGGGAGAAGGGAGAAGGGAGAGGGATAAGGAGGAGAAGGAAGACAATAATGGCAAGGATGAGGACAAAGATGAGGAGAAGGAGGGCAAAGAGGAGGAGAAGGAAGAGGAGAAGAAGGAGGAGAAGGAAGAGGAGGAGAAGGAGGATTAGGAGGAGGAGGAGAATAAGGAGAAGGAAGACAACAATGACAAGGATGAGGACAAAGATGAGGAGGAGGAGAAGAAGGGCGAGGAGGAGGAGAAGGAGGGCAAGGAGGAGGAGGAGAAGGAGAAGGAGGAGGAGGAGGAGGAGGAGGAGGAGGAGGAGGAGGAGGAGAAGGAGGAGAAGGAGGAGGAGAAGGAGGAGGAGGAGGAGGAGGAGGAGGAGGAGGAGGAGGAGGAGGAGGAGGAGGAGAAGGAGGAGGAGGAGAAGAAGGAGGAGAAGGAGGAGGAGAAGGAGGAGGAGAAGGAGGAGGAGAAGGAGGAGGAGAAGGAGGAGGTGGAGGAGGAGAAGAAGGAGGAGAAGGAGGAGGAGAAGGAGGAGGAGGAGAAGGAGGAGGAGAAGGAGAAGGAGGAGAAGGAAGACAATAATGGCAAGGGTGAGGACAAAGATGAGGAGGAGGAGAAGGAAGAGGAGAAGAAGGAGGAGAAGGAAGAGGAGGAGAACGAGGATTAGGAGGAGGAGGAGAATAAGGAGAAGGAAGACAACAATGACAAGGATGAGGACAAAGATGAGGAGGAGGAGAAGAAGGGCGAGGAGGAGGAGAAGGAGGGCAAGGAGGAGGAGGAGAAGGAGAAGGAGGAGGAGAAGGAGAAGGAGGAGGAGAAGGAGGAGGAGAAGGAGAAGGAGAAGGAGAAGGAGAAGGAGAAGGAGAAGGAGAAGGAGAAGGAGAAGGAGAAGGAGAAGGAGAAGGAGAAGGAGAAGGAGAAGGAGAAGGAGAAGGAGAAGGAGAAGAAGGAGGATGACATTCCAGTCACTCTTCCTGTGGTGCCCACAGCCTCACCTGCACACTCACAGGCTGCCTAAGCCGCCTGGCTGCAGGCGTACAGCAGTTAAGGGCTTTAACAGGTAATTAAGGTAATTAATTAGTCTGGGGAGGGGGCAGGCAGCACGCCAGCCCCCAGCGCCTCCGGCATCTCATGCTGCCAAGCACAACAAACACATCCAGAGGTTTTCCTGCCGAGGCTGGCAGGGGTGGGCTCAGCAGGAGAGGGCTCTGGAGGTCTCTAACTCGGGGTGAAGGTCTGCCCTGGGGCAGGAGGGGCACACAGAGCAGTGGGAAACAGGGGAGGGAGGTGTTGGGGTGGGGGTGGGGGGGATTGTATTCTGGGAGAGGTCGGAGAATCCCAGCAGGGAGCTGGCTGGAAGCTGAGCTGCGAGGCTGAAGAACCACCTGGTGTTTAATGGAAGCAGAGGGCAAGGGACGAACCCAGATGGGGATGGGGGGATGCCCGGGCTGGGAGGGTGTGGGGGTCCCCCAGCATCATCATCCCCCATCCTGCAGCAGAAGGGGCCTGGCATTATGGATGGGGCCAACTCCATGGCCAGGAACAGTCCCAGAGTCCCAGAGAGGGTGGCATTTGGTCCCAGGGAGGGTGGCATTTGGTCCCAGGGAGGGTGGCGCTTGGTCCCGCAGGAGCTGGCGCTAGGTCCCGGATGGGCTGGCAGCTGGTCCCAGAGGGGGTGGCAAATGCCCCAAGAGGGGGATGACATTTGTCCCCACTTTTCCATCTTCCTACAGGACCCCTCTCCCAACCCCACCAAGGGGGTCTCCTGGTGGGGAGGACAGAGCAGAGGCAGCATCCCAGGCTCCAGGGTGAAGGCATCTCGTGAGGGATCGTCTGTGGTGTTAGGTGGACTCCCACCGACCTGGGGAGAGGGGACAGGTGTCAACGGGTGGGACAGGAGCCCCCTCCCCATGCCTGGCATCTCTGCCCCCTAAGGCCCCCCCAGCCCACTCCCCACTCACAGGGTGCCCCGAAGAGCATCCTCATGACCTTGAGGCAGTTGTCCAGCAGCGCCTTGGGGCGCACGGCCTTCCTCCGGCTCTCCGCGCCCGCGCTGTGCACCGCCTTCACCAGCTCGGCCACCACCTCCTCCACATCTGTCTGCAAGGGGCAAGGACACCCAGCTGTCAACAAGGGGTCACCGAGGTGCCCAGCGTGCAAAAAAGACTCTGGGAGTGCTGCATTGGCCGGGAATCAAACCCGGGCCTCCCGCGTGGCAGGCGAGAATTCTACCACTGAACCACCAATGCCAGATGTGCAACACCCCACGGCCCTGCCCCACCGACCCACACCACCACTGCAGGGGGGCAAGACACCAAGACAGGGATGCCCCCTGGCACCAATACACCCCTTGCACACTCTTCCCCTTCAATGCCAACAGGCCAGGGAAGCTCAGTGCCAACTGATGCTGCCAAGGGGTCTGTAGCTGCCAGGGCATCACCTCTGGTCCCCCACCTCCATGGGCACCACACTGTGCCCCTGCCAGGGCCCCGTGCAGGTGCCCTAGGATGCCCAAAGGAGAACCTCTGGGCTCCCCCCTTGGCAATCCTCCAAGTGTCCCCCTCAGGCCCCCCTGGGGGTCCAAAAGTGGAGGTGCTGCATTGGCCGGGAATCGAACCCGGGCCTCCCGCGTGGCAGGCGAGAATTCTACCACTGAACCACCAATGCCAGATGTGCAACACCCCACGGCCCTGCCCCACCGACCCACACCACCACTGCAGGGGAGCAAGACACCAACCCAGGGATGCTCCCTGGCACCAAACCACCCCTTCCATACTCTCCCGCTTCAATTGCAGCAAGCCAGGGACACTCAGTGCCAAGCTGGTGCTGCCAAGGGGTCTGTAGCTGCCAGGGCGTCACCTCTGGTCCCCCACCTCCATGGGCACCACACTGTGCCCCTGCCAGGGCCCCGTGCAGGTGCCCTAGGATGCCCAAAGGAGAACCTCCGGGCTCCCCCATTGGCAATCCTCCAAGTGTCCCCCTCAGGCCCCCCTGGGGGTCCAAAAGTGGGGGTGCTGCATTGGCCGGGAATCGAACCCGGGCCTCCCGCGTGGCAGGCGAGAATTCTACCACTGAACCACCAATGCCAGCTGGGGGAGGTTCTCCAGATGTGCCTCACGCCCCACAGCAAACCCATGGGCACTGCCAGGCACAGACACTGACAGCTCACAGCTCCTCCACACGGACACCAGACCAGGGATGCTCCCTGGCACCCACACTGCTACTCCCAGGGTCCCCATGGTGTCACCAACCCAGGGATGCTCCCTGGACCAAACCACTCCTTCCAGGGTGCCCACACTCCCACCAGCCCAGGGATGCTGTCTGGCACCCAAACAGCTCCTCCCAGGATCCCCATGGTGCCACCAAGCCTGGGATGCTCCCTGGCACTCAACCATCTCCCCACACTACCCTCACAGTGTCACCAAGCCAGGGACGTTCCTGGCACCAATCCACCCCTTTCATAGTCTCCCCTTCAATGCAACCAAGCCAGGGACACTCAGGGCCAAGCTGGTGCCAAAATCACCTCCCAGCCCTCACCTCCCCCATAGCCCTGCCACAGGGACCTGCACTGCCTCCTGTGCTGGGGTAACTCCCTTTCTGAAAACAAAGAGGGGAGGGCTTGTGGGTGCTCTGCCCTCCCTGCAGGGCCTTCTCCCCCTGGGAAACTGAATCTCTTCCACTCCCCCTCCCTGCCCAGCTAGCGCAGAAAAGGGAAGGCATTGGGGTCATTAGTTCTCCTGTTGGCTCCTGCCTCTCCTGGATGAGAGCTCCTGCAGCTGCCCTCCTGCTCCTCTGCCACCTGCTGGGGCCTGATCCTCCTCCCTGCTGCCTCTGGGCCTCTTCAGAGAGAGACTGGTTTTGTATTCTTCCTCTTTGGCCCCCTCCCATCCACCCTTGTGCCTTGCCCTCGGGACCCTTACCTGGTACTGTTATATCCAGAGTGTTTAAAGGAAACTCTTTACCTCTCTGCTTCCAGGCTGACTCCAAATCACTGCTGGGTGGATGTGCTCCTTCCCTTCCCATTTTTCCCCTCTCTGTTGGGAGGGAGTAGTGGGGGGAGTGGGGGAGAGATTCGCAGCCTTCCCCCATCTGAGCTCTTACCTCCCAGCTAAGGCTTAAACCACCACACCTCCAAACAGGGATCCTCAGCGAGACTCCAAGTCCCACAGGTATTTGCTGATGCCAGCCCTGCACCCTCACGGCCACCAAGCCATGCCCAGCCCCCAGCACTGAGCCTCTGCAGCCCTCTGGGACACCAAGGGAAGCTCTCAGGCAGCTCCCTGCCACAGCACCGCAGCTGGCACCACAGGGTGGCAGCTGCATTCTGCCCAGCCAGCGATGCCAGCCCAGAGTGGGGCAGTGGGGCAGGGGCCCTGGGATGCCCAAAGGAGAAGCCCTGGGCTCCTCCCTTGGCAATCCTCCAAGTGTCCCCCTCAGGCCCCCCTGGGGGTCCAAAAGTGGGGGTGCTGCATTGGCCGGGAATCGAACCCGGGCCTCCCGCGTGGCAGGCGAGAATTCTACCACTGAACCACCAATGCCAGATGTGCAACACCCCACGGCCCTGCCCCACCGACCCACACCACCACTGCAGGGGAGCAAGACACCAACCCAGGGATGCTCCCTGGCTCCAAACCACGCCTTCCACACTCTCCCCCTTCAATGCCAACAGGCCAGGGATGCTCAGTGCCAACTGATGCTGCCAAGGGGTCTGTAGCTGCCAGGGCATCACCCCTGGTCCCCTACCTCCATGGGCACATCGTCATGCCCCTCCCAGGGCCCCGTGCAGGTGCCCTGGGATGCCCAAAGGAGAACCTCTGGGATCCCCCCCTTGGCAATCCTTCAAGTGTCCCCCTCAGGCCCCCCTGGAACTACAAAAGTGGAGGTGCTGCATTGGCCGGGAATCGAACCCGGGCCTCCCGCGTGGCAGGCGAGAATTCTACCACTGAACCACCAATGCCAGCTGGGGAAGGCTCTCCAGATGTGCCTCACCCCCAAAGCACACCCATGGGCACCGCCAGGCACAAACACTGACAGCTCACAGCTCCACACTGCCACCAGCCCAGGGATGCTCCCTGGCACCCAAACAGCTCCTCCCAGGTTGCTCACACTGCCAACAACCCAGGGATGCTCCCTGGCACCAAACCATCTCCTCCCAGTGTCCCCACACTGCCACCAAGCCAGGGATGCTCCCTGGCACCAAACCACCCCTTTCATAGTCTCCTCTTCAATGCAACCAAGCCAGGGACACTCAGGGCCAAGCTGGTGCCAAAATCACCTCCCAGCCCTCACCTCCCCCATGGCCCTGCCGCAGGGACCTGCACTGCCTCCTGTGCTGGGGTAACTCCCTTTCTGAAAACAAAGAGGGGAGGGCTTGTGGGTGCTCTGCCCTCCCTGCAGGGCCTTCTCCCCCTGGGAAACTGAGTCTCTTCCTCTCCCCCCTCCCTGCCCAGCTAGGGCAGAAAAGGGAAGGCATTGGGGTCATTAGTTCTCCTTTTGGCTCCTGCCTCTCCTGGTTGAGAGCTCCTGCAGCTGCCCTCCTGCTCCTCTGCCACCTGCTGGGGCCTGATCCTTCTCCCTGCTGCCTCTGGGTCTCTTCAGAGAGAGACTGGTTTTGTATTCTTCCTCTTTGTCCCCCTCCCATCCACCCTTGTGCCTTGCCCTTGGGACCCTTACCTGGTATTGTTATATCCAGAGTGTTTAAAGGAAACTCTTTACCTCTCTGCTTCCAGGCTGACTCCAAATCACTGCTGGGTGGATTTGCTCCTTCCCTTCCCTTCTTTTCCCTCTCTGTTGGGAGGGAGTGGGGGGGGGGAGTGGAGGAGAGATTCTCAGCCTTGCCCCCATCTGAGCTCTTAACTCCCAGCTAAGGCTTAAACCACACCTCCAAACAGGGATCCTCAGTGAGGCTCCAAGTCCCACAGGCACTTACTGATGCCAGCCCTGCACCCTCACGGCCACCAAGCCATGCCCAGCCCCCAGCACTGAGCCTCTGCAGCCCTCTGGGACACCAAGGGAAGCTCTCAGGCAGCTCCCTGCCACAGCACCGCAGCTGGCACCACAGGGCGGCAGCTGCGTTCTGCCCAGCCAGCGATGCCAGCCCAGAGTGGGGCAGTGGTGCAGGGGCCCTGGGATGCCCAAAGGAGAGCCTCTGGGCTCCTCCCTTGGCAATCCTCCAAGTGTCCCTCTCAGGCCCCCCGGGGGGTCCAAAAGTGGGGGTGCTGCATTGGCCGGGAATCGAACCCGGGCCTCCCACGTGGCAGGCGAGAATTCTACCACTGAACCACCAATGCCAGATGTGCAACACCCCACGGCCCTGCCCCACCGACCCACACCACCACTGCAGGGGAGCAAGACACCAAGCCAGGGATGCCCCCTGGCACCAAACCACCCCTTCCACAGGGGTGGGAAGGCTCTCCAGATGTGCCTCACGCCCACAGCACACCCATGGGCACTGCCAGGCACAGGCACTGACAGCTCACAGCTCCTCCACACTGACACCAGCCCAGGGATGCTCCCTGGCACCCACACTGCTACTCCCAGGGTCCCCATGGTGTCACCAACCCAGGGATGGTCCCTGACACTGAACCATCTCCCCCCACTGGCCTCACAGTGCCACCAGCCCAGGGATGCTCCCTGGCACCCAAACAGCTCCTCCCAGGATCCCCATGGTGTCACCAACCTAGGGATGCTCCCTGGCACTCAACCATCTCCACACACTACCCTCACATTGCCACCAAGCCAGGGACGTTCCTGGCACCAATCCACCCCTTTCATAGTCTCCCTTTCAATGCAACCAAGCCAGGGACACTCAGGGCCAAGCTGGTGCCAAAATCACCTCCCAGCCCTCACCTCCCCCATGGCCCTGCCACAGGGACCTGCACTGCCTCCAAACAGGGAGCCTCAGCGAGGCTCCAAGCCCCACAGGCACTTACTGATGCCAGCCCTGCACCCTCACGGCCACCAAGCCATGCCCAGCCCCCAGCACTGAGCCTCTGCAGCCCTCTGGGACACCAAGGGAAGCTCTCAGGCAGCTCCCTGCCACAGCACCGCAGCTGGCACCACAGGGCGGCAGCTGCGTTCTGCCCAGCCAGCGATGCCAGCCCAGAGTGGGGCAGTGGGGCAGGGGCCCTGGGATGCCCAAAGGAGAAGCTCTGGGCTCCTCCCTTGGCAATCCTGCAAGTGCCCCCCTCAGGCCCCCCTGGGGGTCCAAAAGTGGAGGTGCTGCATTGGCCGGGAATCGAACCCGGGCCTCCCGCGTGGCAGGCGAGAATTCTACCACTGAACCACCAATGCCAGATGTGCAACACCCCACGGCCCTGCCCCACCGACCCACACCACCACTGCAGGGGAGCAAGACACCAAGCCAGAGATGCCTTCTGGCACCAAACCACCCCTTCCACAGGGGTGGGAAGGCTCTCCAGATGTGCCTCACCCCCACAGCACACCCATGGGCACTGCCAGCCACAGGCACTGACAGCTCAGAGCTCCTCCACACTGCCACCAGCCCAGGGATGCTCCCTGGCACCAAACCACTCCTCCCATGATCCCCACACTGCCACCAACCCAAGGATGCTCCATGGCACCCATACTGCTCCTCCCAATGTCCCCACACTGCCACCAGCCCAGGGATGTTCCCTGGCACCAAACCATCTCCCCCCACTGCCCTCACAGTGCCATCAAGACAGGGAAGTTCCCTGGCACCAAATTACCCCTTTCATAGTCTCCCCTTCAATGATACCAAGCCAGGGACACTCAGTGCCAAGCTGGTGCCAAAATCACCTCCCAGCCCTCACCTCCCCCATGGCCCTGCCACAGGGACCTGCACTGCCTCCTGTGCTGGGGTAACTCCCTTTGTGAAAACAAAGAGGGGAGGGCTTGTGGGTGCTCTGCCCTCCCTGCAGGGCCTTCTCCCCCTGGGAAACTGAGTCTCCCACTCCCCCCTCCCTGCCCAGCTAGGGGAGAAAAGGGAAGGCATTGGGGTCATTAGTTCTCCTTTTGGCTCCTGCCTCTCCTGGATGAGAGCTCCTGCAGCTGCCCTCCTGCTCCTCTGCCACCTGCTGGGGCCTGATCCTTCTCCCTGCTGCCTCTGGGCCTCTTCAGAGACAGACTGGTTTTGTATTCTTCCTCTTTGTCCCCCTCCCATCCATCCTTGTGCCTTGCCCTTGGGACCCTTACCTGGTACTGTTATATCCAGAGTGTTTAAAGGAAACTCTTTACCTCTCTGCTTCCAGGCTGACTCCAAATCACTGCTGGGTGGATTTGCTCCTTCCCTTCCCTTTTTTTTCCCTCTCTGTTGGGAGGGAGTGGGGGGGGGGAGTGGGGGAGAGATTCTCAGCCTTGCCCCCATCTGAGCTCTTAACTCCCAGCGAAGGCTTAAACCACCACACCTCCAAACAGGGATCCTCAGCGAGGCTCCAAGCCACACAGGTACTTACTGATGCCAGCCCTGCACCCTCACAGCCACCAAGCCATGCCCAGCCCCCAGCACTGAGCCTCTGCAGCCCTCTGGGACACCAAGGGAAGCTCTCAGGCAGCTGCCTGCCACAGCACCGCAGCTGGCACCACAGGGCGGCAACTGCGTTCTACCCAGCCAGCGATGCCAGCCCAGAGTGGGGCAGTGGGGCAGGGGCCCTGGGATGCCCAAAGGAGAGCCTCTGGGCTCCTCCCTTGGCAATCCTCCAAGTGTCCCCCTCAGGCCCCCCTGGGGGTCCAAAAGTGGAGGTGCTGCATTGGCCGGGAATCGAACCCGGGCCTCCCGCGTGGCAGGCGAGAATTCTACCACTGAACCACCAATGCCAGATGTGCAACACCCCACGGCCCTGCCCCACCGACCCACACCACCACTGCAGGGGAGCAAGACACCAAGACAGGGATGCTCCCTGGCACCAAACCACCCCTTCCACAGGGGTTGAAGGCCCTCCAGATGTGCCTCACCCCCCACAGCACACCCATGGGCACTGCCAGGCACAGACACTGACAGCTCACAGCTCCTCCACACTGACAGCAGCCCAGGCATGTTCCCTGGCACCAAACCGCTCCTCCCATGATCCCCACAGTGCCAACAACCCAGGGATGCTCCCTGGCACCAAACCACTCCTCCCATGATCCCCACACTGCCACCAACCCAAGGATGCTCCATGGCACCCATACTGCTCCTCCCAATGTCCCCACACTGCCACCAGCCCAGGGATGTTCCCTGGCACCAAACCATCTCCCCCCACTGCCCTCACAGTGCCATCAAGACAGGGAAGTTCCCTGGCACCAAATTACCCCTTTCATAGTCTCCCCTTCAATGCAACCAAGCCAGGGACACTCAGGGCCAAGCTGGTGCCAAAATCACCTCCCAGCCCTCACCTCCCCCATGGCCCTGCCGCAGGGACCTGCACTGCCTCCTGTGCTGGGGTAACTCCCTTTCTGAAAACAAAGAGGGGAGGGCTTGTGGGTGCTCTGCCCTCCCTGCAGGGCCTTCTCCCCCTGGGAAACTGAATCTCTTCCACTCCCCCTCCCTGCCCAGCTAGGGGAGAAAAGGGAAGGCATTGGGGTCACGAGTTCTCCTTTTGGCTCCTGCCTCTCCTGGATGAGAGCTCCTGCAGCTGCCCTCCTGCTCCTCTGCCACCTGCTGGGGCCTGATCCTCCTCCCTGCTGCCTCTGGGCCTCTTCAGAGACAGACTGGTTTTGTATTCTTCCTCTTTGTCCTCCTCCCATCCATCCTTGTGCCTTGCCCTTGGGACCCTTACCTGGTACTGTTATATCCAGAGTGTTTAATGGAAACTCTTTACCTCTCTGCTTCCAGGCTGACTCCAAATCACTGCTGGGTGGATGTGCTCCTTCCCTTCCCTTTTTTCCCCTCTCTGTTGGGAGGGAGTAGTGGGGGGAGTGGGGGAGAGATTCTCAGCCTTGCCCCCATCTGAGCTCTTACCTCCCAGCTAAGGCTTAAACCACCACACCTCCAAACAGGGATCCTCAGCAAGGCTCCAAGCCCCACAGGCACTTACTGATGCCAGCCCTGCACCCTCACGGCCACCAAGCCATGCCCAGCCCCCAGCACTGAGCCTCTGCAGCCCTCTGGGACACCAAGGGAAGCTCTCAGGCAGCTCCCTGCCACAGCACCGCAGCTGGCACCACAGGGCGGCAGCTGCGTTCTGCCCAGCCAGCGATGCCAGCCCAGAGTGGGGCAGTGGTGCAGGGGCCCTGGGATGCCCCAAGGAGAAGCTCTGGGCTCCTCCCTTGGCAATCCTGCAAGTGTCCCCCTCAGGCCCCCGTGGGGGTCCAAAAGTGGAGGTGCTGCATTGGCCGGGAATCGAACCTGGGCCTCCCGCGTGGCAGGCGAGAATTCTACCACTGAACCACCAATGCCAGCTGGGGAGGGCTCTCCAGATGTGCCTCACGCCCCACAGCACACCCATGGGCACTGCCAGGCACAGACACTGACAGCTCACAGCTCCACACTGACACCAGCCCAGGGATGTTCCCTGGCACCCACACTGCTACTCCCAGGGTCCCCATGGTATCACCAACCCAGGGATGCTCCCTAGCACTGAACCAGCTCCCCGCACTGCCCTCACAGTGCCACCAAGCCAGGGATGCTCCCTGGCACCAAACAACTCCTTCCAGGTTGCTCACAGTGCCACCAACCCAGGGATGTTTCCTGGCACCCAAACAGCTGCTCCCAGGGTCCCCATGGTGCCACCAAGCCAGGGATGCTCCCTGGCACTCAATCATCTCCCCACATTACCCTCACAGTGCCACCAAGCCAGGGAAGTTCCTGGCACCAAACCTCCCCTTTCATAGTCTCCCCTTCAATGCCACCAAGCCAGGGACAATCAGGGCCAAGCTGGTGCCAAAATCACCTCCCAGCCCTCACCTCCCCCATGGCCCTGCCACAGGGACCTGCATTGCCTCCAAACAGGGATCCTCAGCGAGGCTCCAAGCCCCACAGGCACTTACTGATGCCAGCCCTGAACCCTCACGGCCACCAAGCCATGCCCAGCCCCCAGCACTGAGCCTCTGCAGCCCTCTGGGACACCAAGGGAAGCTCTCAGGCAGCTCCCTGCCACAGCACCGCAGCTGGCACCACAGGGCGGCAGCTGCGTTCTGCCCAGCCAGCGATGCCACCCCAGAGTGGGGCAGTTGTGCAGGGGCCCTGGGATGCCCCAAGGAGAACCTCTGGGCTCCCACCTTGGCAAACCTCCACGTGTCCTCCTCAGGCCCCCCTGGGGGTCCAAAAGTGGAGGTGCTGCATTGGCCGGGAATCGAACCCGGGCCTCCCGCGTGGCAGGCGAGAATTCTACCACTGAACCACCAATGCCAGATGTGCAACACCCCACGGCCCTGCCCCAGCGACCCACACCACCACTGCAGGGGAGCAAGACACCAAGCCAGGGATGCCCCCTGGCACCAAACCACCCCTTCCACAGGGGTGGGAAGGCTCTCCAGATGTGCCTCACCCACACAGCACACCCATGGGCACTGCCAGGCACAGGCACTGACAGCTCACAGCTCCTCCACACTGCCACCAGCCCAGGGATGCTCCCTGGCACCCAAACAGCTCCTTTCAGGGTGCCCTCAGTACCACCAGTCCAGGGATGCTCCCTGGCACTGAACCAGCTCCCCCCACTGCCCTCACAGTGCCACCAAGCCAGGGATGCTCCCTGGCACCAAACAACTCCTTCCAGGGTGCCTAAACTGCCACCAACCCTGGGATGTTCCCTGGCACCAAACTGCTCCTTCCACGTTGCTCACAGTGTCACCAACCTAGGGATGCTCCCTGGCACCCAAACAGTTCCCCCCAGGGTCCCATGGTGCCACCAAGGCAGGGATGCTCCCTGGCACCAAACCACCCCTTTCATAGCCTCACCTTCAATGCCACCAAGCCAGGGACACTCAGGGACAAGCTGGTGCCAAAATCACCTCCCAGACACAACCTACTCCAGGGCCCTGCCACAGGGATCTGCACTGCCTCCAAACAGGGAGCCTCAGCGAGGCTCCAAGCCCCACAGGCACTTGCTGATGCCAGCCCTGCACTCTCATGGCCACCAAGCCATGCCCAGCCCCCAGCACTGAGCCTCTGCAGCCCTCTGGGACACCAAGGGAAGCTCTCAGGCAGCTCCCTGCCACAGCACCGCAGCTGGCACCACAGGGCGGCAGCTGCGTTCTGCCCAGCCAGCGAAGCCAGCCCAGAGTGGGGCAGTGCTGCAGGGGCCCTGGGATGCCCCAAGGAGAACCTCTGGGCTCCTCCCTTGGCAAACCTCCACGTGTCCCCCTCAGGCCCCCCTGGGGGTCCAAAATTGGAGGTGCTGCATTGGCCGGGAATCGAACCCGGGCCTCCCGCGTGGCAGGCGAGAATTCTACCACTGAACCACCAATGCCAGATGTGCAACACCCCACGGCCCTGCCCCACCGACCCACACCACCACTGCAGGGGGGCAAGACACCAAGCCAGGGATGACCCCTGGTGCCCAAACAGCTCCTCCCAGTGTTCCCACGGTGCCACCAACCCAGGGATGCTCCCTGGCACCAAACCAGCTCCTACCAAGGTCCACATGATGTCACCAGCTCAGGGATGCTCCCTGGCACCCAAACTGCTCCTCCCAGGGTGCCCACAGTGCCACCAGGCCAGGGCTGCTCCCTGGCACCCGAACTGCTCCTCCCAGGGTGCCCACAGTGCCACCATCCCAGGGATGCTCCCTGGCACCCAAACTGTTCCTCCCAGGGTGCCCACAGTGCCACCATGCCAGGGAAGTTCCCTTTCACCATTCTCCTGCCCAGATGTGCACCACGGCCCTGGTTGCTCTGCCCCACAGCAGCTCCCCACAGCAGCCCTCCATGTAGGGGGTGGGGGGGGTGTCATGCCTGCCCACGGCTTCCTGCCCCCCATGTGTCACACCACTGCCCCCCAGCACCTCTGCATCTGCCCCCCGGCACCCCGTGCCAGCGCTGCAGCGGCAGGGCAAGGCAGGGCAGGGCAGGGCAGGGCAGGGCAGGGCGCTGCCAAGCCGGGGTGCCCCCGGGGGTGGGGGGAAGGGGGGGGTGGGGGCGGGTCTCCAGGCTGTGCCCACCTGCCGGTACTTGCTGTACTCCTCTGCCAGGGCCTCGAAGAGCCAGGCCAGCTCCTGGGCGTACCTCCAGGAGGGATGCTGCTCCGGCAGCGCCTCGCGGACCCGCAGCACGGCCTGCGAGCTGACGTGGAACCAGAGGTACCGCAGCCCCCGCTCCGACACCGAGCCCTGGCGCTGCGCGGCACACGCACCGACCCGGGGGGTGCCCAGGGGAGACACGCACCGACCCGGGGGGGCCCGGGTGAGGGGGGGCAGGGGAGACACACACAGCCCCAGGGGTGCCCAGGGGAGACACACACCGACCCGGGGGGGCCCAGGAGGACTGGGTGTCCCAGGTGAGACTGACACAGCCCCAGGGGTGCCCAGGGGGAGAGGGAGCCCAGGGGAGACACACACAGAGCCCCAGGGGTGCCCAGGGGAGATCCACACAGCCCCAGGGGAGATCCACACAGCCCCAGGGGAGACCCACACTGTCCCAGGCTGCCCAGGGTGAGAGGGAGCCAGGGGAGACACACGCAGCCCCAGGGGTGCCCAGGGTGAGAGGGGCCCAGGTGAGACACACACAGAGCCCCAGGGGTGCCCAGGGGGAGAGGGGGCCCAGGTGAGACACACACAGAGCCCCAGGGGTGCCCAGGGGGAGAGGGGGCCCAGGTGAGACACACACAGAGCCCCAGGGGTGCCCAGGGGGAGAGGGGGCCCAGGTGAGACACACACAGAGCCCCAGGGGTGCCCAGGGGAGATCCACCCAGCCCCAGGGGAGACCCACACTATCCCAGGGTGCCCAGGGTGAGAGGGGGCCAGGGGAGACACTCACAGCCCCAGGGGTGCCCAGGGTGAGGGGGTGTCCCAGGGGAGACCCAGCCAGCCCCAGGGGGTCCCTGCCATGGGGCCATGCCCTGCTGCCAGCTTACCAGGCGGGTGATGTTGGCTGGCCTCAGCACCTCCTCGTACTGCACCTGCAGTGTGTAGCCGATGGGGAAGTAGTGTTTCTGGAAGGGTGGAGAGAAGCCTCCTGGGAGTGTTTCTGGGCAGCCAAAGGGACAGGGACAGCCCTGCCAGCCTCAGCTGGGACCCCCACCCCGCCACCCCCCCAAGCTGAGAAGCCCTTGGGGACACACACACCTCCCAGCCAACAGAAAAGCTCCTCCCAGTGTGCCCCCAAAGACTCCAAGCCAGGGATGCTCCCTGGCACCAAACCAGCTCCTCCCAGTGTGCCCCCAAAGACTCCAAGCCAGGGATGCTCCCTGGCACCAAACCAGCTCCTCCCAGTGTGCCCCCAAAGACTCCAAGCCAGGGATGCTCCCTGGCACCAAACCAGCTCCTCCCAGTGTGCCCCCAAAGACTCCAAGCAAAGGGTGCCCCCTGACACCAAACCAGCTCCTCCCAGTGTCCCCTCAGTGCCACCAGGCCAGGGATGCTCCCTGGCACCAAACCAGCTCCTCCCAGTGTCCCCTCAGTGCCACCAGGCCAGGGATGCTCCCTGGCACCAAACCAGCTCCTCCCAGTGTCCCCACAGTGCCACCAGGCCAGGGAGCATCCCTGGCACCAAACCAGCTCCTCCCAGTGTCCCCTCAGTGCCACCAGGCCAGAGAGCATCCCTGACACCAAACCAGCTCCTCCCAGTGTCCCCTCAGTGCCACCATCCCTAGCACTCCTCAAGGCAGCTTTCTGCAGCCCACTGAGGCAGCAGAAGTTGAGGAGGGAATGCAGGGGAACTCAGGGAGAGTGAATTCAGAGGCCACCTCCTGCAGGACACCCCCTCCCCGGCTGCGGCCAGACACCCCCCGCCCCGAGCCCAAGCAGCGCCGGGCACCGCCAGGGAGGGGGTTGCCACCCCCTCAGCGCCTGGTGAACGGCAATAAGGCAGCAGGTGCCGCCCCCTCCTCTTCCCCCCACCCCCCTCCCCGCCCAGCAGGCCGGCCCCTGGCGGGGTCGTCCCCTCGGAGCCCCCAGGAGGCAGGGCTGGGTTACCAGGTACCGCAGGCGCATCTCGTACTGCAGCTTGTCCCGCAGCAGGCGGCTCAGCTCGCACTCGCCGGGCGCCGCAGCCTCCAGCCCCAGCACGGCCACCACACCTGGGTGGGCGAAACCCAACGCTGTCACGCCCCCCGCCCACCCCTGAGGGGCTGACCCCCACCCCGGAGGCCATCCCCAGCCCCTGTCCCCGAGCTGTACTCACAGAGGACGGCCGCGTAGCCTGGCTGCATGTTGAGGGTGGCCTCGGCTGGGCGACTACATGGCCAAGGCTCTCCGGGGGCCTCCGGGGCAGCGCGGGGTTTGGGGGGACGACGAGGAGGAGGGACGGGCAGAGGTCCCCGGTGCTGGGCTGCTCTCCGGTAGCCCCAGGCAGCCGTCCCCTGCCATGGATGGGGGGTTAGTCCCCCGTCCCGGTGGTTCCCGCTGTCTTCTCCTCTCCGGCTGGCTGCGGGGAGGCAGCAGGTCCCGGGGGCATCACAAGGATGTTCTCCGGAGGGGGAGAGGGGGGTGCGACCCCCACCCTGCACTGTAAGAGGGGATCTGGGGGTGGGGCTGGGGGGGTGGAGAGAGAGCCCCCCCCGCAGACCCAGGGCAGGAGGCTGCCCCGGCTGCAGACTTCCCCCTCAGCCCCCAGCCGGAGGGCACCGGCTCCAAGCCCGGGGGCTGCAGGGGAGGGACAGCCCCAGCCGGCCCTGGGTGGCCTCAGAGGGCTGCGAGGGGCCGTGGAGCTGTGGCTGCCCGTGGCCGGGCCTTCCCTCGGAGACACCCGCGGGGATTTCCAGGGTGGGGAGGGAACAGCTCAGTCCCATCCTCCCTGCGATGAGTTTGTCCAGCCTCAGCAGGAGCCGCATCAAGGAGCAACCCAGGAACAGGGCTGACCAAGTGGCCAGGCCACCCCACGCTGGGTCCCCACGTGGGGCAGGGGTCCCCACAGCCCTGTGAGGGGGTCTGTGCCATGGCCCCACGCGGAGCAGAGGTCCCCACAGCCCTGTGAGGGGGTCTGTGCCGTGGCCCCACGCGGAGCAGGGGTCCCCACAGCCCTGTGAGGGGGTCTGTGCCATGGCCCCACGCTCTCACACCGGGAGCAGGAGCCCACTGCGTGTCCCTTGTGCTGTATCCTCCACAGCACATCCCCAGGAGGCCGGGGGGGCGGGGGCTGCTGTGTCCCCCCACGGCGTGACACGCACAGCGTGGCCCCTGCCGTGCCCCAGCACAAGTGGGAGCCCTCCTGTGCTCCTGTAGCGCTTCCCCACGCACCGGGGGGCACGCTGTGTCCCCAGGTCGTGTCCCACGGGAAAGCAACTGCGACGAGTCCCTGCTCCACACCCCCACGCCAAAGGGGGCCCAGGCGGTGCCCCCCGTGCCGTGTCCCAGGGGAAGGCAGCCGTGCCGTGTCCCCACGGAGTGTCCCCACCCCACACTCCCACACAAAGGTGCCATGCCTGCTGTGTCCCCCACGCCGTGCCCTACGCTAGGCACCCGCCCCAGGTCCCCACGCAAAGTGTCCGCGCCTGTCCCCGCGTGAGAGGGACCCGTCTCGTCTGTCCCCGCACCACATCCCCACGCGAAAGGACCCACGTGCCGTGTCCCCGCCCCACAACCCCACGGGCCACGCCGCGATCCCGTGGCGAATCCCGGGGGCAGGCAGCCGTGCCGTGCCCCCACGCCGTGTCCCACGCCGCGTTCCCACCCCGCGTCCCCAAGCGGAGGCACCCGCGCGCCGTGGCCCCCGGCCATGCCCCCACGCCGGGCCGTGGTCCCCACGCCGTGGCAGCCCGCAGCCCCTCGCCCGGGACCCACCTGGCGCGGTGCGTGGCGGCGGGCGCGGGACGCGGTCTCCCCGCAGGCGGCGGCGGCGGCGGGGGCCGGGCCCGCACTGCCCGGGAGGCGGGCGGGGGGCGGCGGCAGCGGCGGGGAGCGGGCGGGGCGGCCGCCGGGGGCCGGGCGGGGAGCGGGGACCGAACGCCCGCCCCGCATCGCCCGGCACCGAGCCGGGGCTCGGCCGGCCCTGCCCCGCCGCCGGGGAGCGCGGCTGCACCGGCCGCAGGAACCGCGGGGCGCAGATAGCGCGGGAGGGGGGACACGGGGGGGCGCCGATAGCGGGGGTGGGACGACACGGGGCGCGCAGATAACACGGGTGGGGACTCATCTCGGCCGGGTGTCCCCAGGGTGCTCAGCTAGCCCAGATGAGTGTCCCCAGGGTGCTCAGCTAGCCCAGATGGGCGTCCCTAGGGTGCTCAGCTAACCCAGATGGGTGTCCCCAGGGTGCTCAGCTAGCCCAGATGAGTGTCCTCAGCGCGCTCAGCTAACCCAGATGGGTGTCCCTAGTGTGCTCAGCTAACCCAGATGAGTGTCCTCAGGGTGCTCAGCTAGCCCAGATGGGCGTCCCCAGGGTGCTCAGCTAACCCAGATGGGTGTCCCCAGGGTGCTCAGCTAGCCCAGATGAGTGTCCCCAGGGTGCCCTGTTAACCCAGATGGGTGTCCCCAGGGTGCTCAGCTAACCCAGATGAGTGTCCTCAGGGTGCTCAGCTAGCGCAGATGGGTGTCCCCAGGGTGCTCAGCTAGCCCAGATGAGTGTCCCCAGGGTGCTCAGCTAGCCCAGATGGGTGTCCCCAGGGTGCTCAGCTAACCCAGATGAGTGTCCCCAGGGTGCTCAGCTAGCCCAGATGGGTGTCCCCAGGGTGCTCAGCTAACCCAGATGAGTGTCCCCAGGGTGCTCAGCTAGCCCAGATAGGTGTCCCCAGGGTGCTCAGCTAACCCAGATGGTTGTCCCCACGGTGCTCAGCTAACCCAGATGAGTGTCCCCAGGGTGCTCAGCTAGCCCAGATGGGCGTCCCCAGGGTGCTCAGTTGACCCAGATGGGTGTCCCCAGGGTGCTCAGCTAGCCCAGATGAGTGTCCCCAGGGTGCTCAGCTAACCCAGATGGTTGTCCCCAGGGTGCTCAGCTGCACTGGCTGAGCGTCCCCAGGGTGCTCAGCTAGCCCAGATGGGTGTCCCCAGGGTGCTCAGCTAACCCAGATGAGCGTCCCCAGGGTGCTCAGCTAGCCCAGATGGTTGTCCCCAGGGTGCTCAGCTAGCCCAGATGGGTGTCCCCAGGGTGCTCAGCTAACCCAGATGAGTGTCCCCAGGGTGCCCTGTTAGCCCAGATGGTTGTCCCCAGGGTGCTCAGCTAACCCAGACAGGTTGTCCCCAGGGTGCCCTGTTAGCCCAGATGAGTGTCCCCAGGGTGCTCAGCTAGCCCAGATGGTTGTCCCCAGGGTGCTCAGCTGACCCAGATGGGTGTCCCCAGGGTGCCCTGTTAACCCAGATGGGTGTCCCCAGGGTGCTCAGCTGACCCAGATGAGTGTCCCCAGGGTGCTCAGCTAGCCCAGCTGGGTGTCCCCAGGGTGCTCAGCTGACCCAGATGGTTGACCCCAGGGTGCTCAGCTAGCCCAGCTGGGTGTCCCCAGGGTGCCCTCCTGTGTCCCTCCCTGCTCCTTGAATTGCTTGGCTACCCCACTTAGGTGCTTGGCTGCCCCGGCTGGGTGTCTCCCCCCCCGGCTGGGTGTCCCCAGGGTGCTCAGCTAACCCAGATGGGTGTCCCCAGGGTGCCCTGTTAACCCAGCTGGGTATCCCCAGGGTGCCCTCCTGGGTCCCTCCCTGCTCCTTGAAGTGCTTGGCTGCCCCGGCTGGGTGTCCCCCCCGGCTGGGTGTCCCCAGGGTGCTCAGCTAACCCTCCTGGCTGCCTTGCTTGCTCATTGGGGTGTTTGCCCCGGCTGGGTGCCCCCTGTGGTGCCTAACTCTGCCTCCAGCCCTTCTGCTGCTCGAGGCGCTGGGCCAGCCCTGCAGGGTGCCCATCCACCCCAGCTGGATGCCCACATGCTCCCCAGCTAAGCTCCTTGCCCACCCTGGGGGGGCTCTGTTCCACCAGCAGGCGCCCCAGGGGGGCTTCAGGTCCCCACGGGTGCGTCTGGGGGCGCTGGATGTGCAAGGGGCTCGCTGGGGCGTGGGGCACTGCCCAGCTGGACCCCTGGCCAAGGGGCTGGGCCGGTGGCCAGCAGGACGTTGCCTCTTTGCCTGCTTCTCAGCACCCCTCAGGGCTTCACCACCGCAGGCAGGAGCCGGGGGGGGCACGGGACCCCGATCCTGTGCGGCAAGGAGTCCCTGGGGGAGCGCCCGGGGCTGCCGGGTGCGCCTGGGGTCGTCGGGAGCAGGCAGAGCCGGGTCAGAGCTCGCAGGGAAAGGCGTGGGAAGGGAATGTGCTGCTGCGCCGAGGAGAGAGCGCTGGGATTCCCCTGGCACCGAGTCAGGGCCCACGGCCGCGCTCCTGCCAAGCTTCCTGCCAGGCCTCGCCAGCCCAGCGCCCGGGGCACAGCCCTCCTGCCTCCCTCCCTCCTTCCCTTCTCTCCCTCCCTCGCTCGGATCCAGCTCCCAGCTCCGGGCTCCGCGGGGATTTCGCCCGCGGCTGCTGCAGGCGGTTGGGAGGAAGCCATTGAAGAGCCTTCCCTGCCCACGTAGGCATCAAGCAGCCTGGCAGGGGAGGAGAGGCTGGCACGGAGGGAGGTTTGCCCTCCTTGGCTGGAAAGCAGCCGCCGGTGCCAGCCCGCGGGACACGGCACCCAGCACCCGGCGCCGGCGGCAGCCTGGCACCCTGCCGGGGCTTGGGAGTGCTCCTGCCTGGGGAGGGGGAGTGCACCCCCAAGCAAAAGGGAGCTGGGGGCTCAGCCAGCGCCCAGAGCAGCCCCTGCCAGGGTATTTGTGCCAGCCCAGGCGCCGGCTGGTGGCGGCAAGAGGTTGGGGAAGACCCTGACGCCCCCTCCCCGCTGCAATTCCACCCCTGGGACTGTCAGCTCCTGCAGGAGCTCTCCTGGAGGTGCTCCTGGATCCACAGAAGGCAACAAACATCCCCTGGGGCAGAGCAAGGGGGATGGAGAATGCCAGGAGCAGAGCAAGGGGGGTGGAGAATGCCAGGAGCAGGGCCTGGGCACCCTGTGGCCATGACAAGCCAGAGCCTAGGAGCCCTGAGCTCAGCTGACGTTTTCATCCCTCCCTTGCCACAGCTGTCACCAGGAAGGGAGAAGAAAGCCCTCCAGAGGCTGGGTGAGGCAAGCAGCAGGGGCTGGGTGCCAGCTGGGAGCCCAAGGGTGCAGCCCTAAGGGGCTGGGTGCCACCTGGGAGCCAAAGGGTGCAGCCCTAAGGGGGTGGGTGCCAGCCTGGAGCCAAAGGGATGAAGTCCTGGGTGGCTGGGTGCCAGCTTGGAGCCAAAGGGATGAAGTCCTGGGTGGCTGGGTGCCAGCTTGGAGCCAAAGGGTGCAGCCCTAAGGGGGTGGGTGGCAGCTTAGAGCCAAAGGGTGCAGCCCTAAGGGGCTGGGTGCCACCTGGGAGCCAATGGTGCAGCCCTAAGGGGCTGGGTGCCACCTGAGAGCCCAAGGGTGCAGCTGTGGGTGGCTGGGTGCCACCTGGGAGCCCAAGGGTGCAGCCCTAAGGGGCTGAGTGCCACCTGAGAGCCCAAGGGTGCAGCCCTAAGGGGGTGGGTGCCAGCTTGGAGCCAAAGGGATGCAGCCCTGGGTGGCTGGGTGCCAGCTTGGAACCAAAGGGTGCAGCCCTGGGTGGCTGGGTGCCAGCTTGGAGCCCAAGGGTGCAGCCCTGGGTGGCTGGGTGCCAGCTGGGAGCCCAAGGGTGCAGCCCTGGGGGGCTGGGTGCCAGCTGGGAGCCCAAGGGTGCAGCCCTGGGTGGCTGGGTGCCAGCTTGGAGTCCAAGGGTGCAGCCCTGGGTGGCTGGGTGCCAGCTGGGAGCCAAAGGGTGCAGCCCTGGGTGGCTGGGTGCCAGCTGGGAGCCAAAGGGTGCAGCCCTGGGGGGCTGGGTGCCAGCTGGGAGCCCAAGGGTGCAGCCCTGGGGGGCTGGGTGCCAGCTTGGAGTCCAAGGGTGCAGCCCTGGGTGGCTGGGTGCCAGCTGGGAGCCCAAGGGTGCAGCCCTGGGTGGCTGGGTGCCAGCTGGGAGCCCAAGGGTGCAGCCCTGGGTGGCTGGGTGCCAGCTGGCAGCCCAAGGGTGCAGCCCTGGGTTAGGCCCCAGCACACACATGCCTGCAGCAACAAAAAGAGGGCAGAGGCCAGGCCAGGGCAGGAGGCTCCTGGCTGACAGCAGGGCCCACGCCGGTGCAGGGTAGGCAGCAGCCAAGCCCCTTCCCAGGCTGTCTCCAGCTCTGGAGGCAGAGGCAGAAGTGAGGCAGGGAGCAAGGCTGAGTGGAGGCAAGCCCAGGAAGCTGTGTGGGTGAGCATCTGCTGCCAGCCGGCAGAAAGCTGCCCGGAGCCTTCCCGGCAGTCAGCTGCTCCTCCCAGGGCTGCTCCTGCTCTGCAGGAGCCTTGAGCCACAGCCATGGCCTGGCAGGGCTGCAGGAAGAGTAGTCGGGGTACAGACCCCTCCCACCTCCCCCTGGCAGGGCACAGCAGCGCTGGGGAGCAGCAGCAGCCGCGGGGCTTGGGGTCAGCTGCAGGCTGAGCTGAGGTGGGGGAGGAGAGGGGCTGGGGGAGGCACAGCTCAGCTCCAGCCTCGGGGCAGGCTGTGGGGGTGTCACAGTGTCACAGTATCACCAAGGTTGGAAAGGACCTCGAGGATCATCGAGTCCAACCTATCAACACAGACCCCATGACTAGAGCATGGCACCAAGTGCCACGTCCAATCCCCTCTGGAACACCTCCAGGCATGGGGACTCCACCACCTCCCTGGGCAGCACAGCCCAGTAGCCAACAACTCTCTCTGGGAAGAACTTTCTCCTCACCTCCAGCCTAATCTTCCCCTGGCACAGCTTGAGACTGTGTCCTCTTGTTCTGGTGCTGGCTGCCTGGGAGAAGAGACCAATCCCTTCCCAGCTACAACCATCTTTCAGGTAGTTGTAGAGGGCAATGAGGTCTCCCCTGAGCCTCCTCTTCTCCAGGCTAAGCAACCCCAGCTCCCTCAGCCTCTCCTCACAGGGCTGTGCCCCAGACCCCTCCCCAGCTTTCTTGCCCTTCTCTGGACACCTTCCAGCAGCTCAACCTCCTTCCTAACCTGAGGAGCCCAGAGCTGGACACAGGACTCAAGGGGTGGCCTAACCAGTGCAGTGTACAGGGGCACAGTGACCTCCCTGCTCCTGCTGGCCACACTGCTCCTGCTGCAGGCCAGGATGCCCTTGGCTCTTTTGGCCCCTGGGCACACTGCTGGCTCCTGTTCAGGCAGCTGTCAATCAGCACCCCCAGGTCCCTCTCTGTTTGGCAGCTCTCAGCCACTCTGCCCCCAGCCTGTAGCTCTGCCTGGGGTTGCTGTGGCCGAAGCTCAGCCTCTGGCACTTGGACTTGCTGAATGCCATCCCGTTGGATTCTGCCCATTGGATTCTGGGGGAGGGTGGGCAGGTTTCTGTCCCCCTGCTGGGCTCCTGCCGGCTCAGGAGGAGCAGCTGCCGGGAGGGAGGGAGGGAGGGGAGGCCAGAGAGTTAAAAGGCAGGCTTTTATTTCTCGCCGTGGTGCTCACAACCGGGAGGAGCCTGGAGCCGCCCCTCCTGCCAAGGCTGTTACGAAACCAGCCGAGGCCCAGCCGCAGGCTCTTCCCCCACCCCCCAGAGAGTCAACATTGTACAAAACTCTATTTACAGGAAGAAACAGGCAGCAACAGGGGAGGCCAAGGGGACAAAAAAGCCTCCAGGAGCAGGGGAAAACCTTCAGGGCAAATGGGGCAGGCCCTGCACGCAGCCAGGCTCCCCCCTCCCCTCCCTCCCCAGCTGCTCCCAGGGCCAGCAGAAGCCCACAGCTCCTTGCCACCGACTGGCAAGAGGAGCCTGAGGGGCATTCACAGCTCCCTTCCTTCAGCAGAAAGCTGGGAAAGGGCAAAACCCACACAGGGGGTCCCAGAGAGGCACTGCCCAACAAGGCAGCTCCATCCTAAAGAGGGGCTGAGGAGATGGGATTGAGGGGCAGAGCCTGAGCACTTCACTCTGGGGGGGCTGCAAGCCAGGGCAACCCATCAGGGAGCCAGGGCAACTCTCAGGGAGCCAGGGTACCTCTCAGAGAGCCAGGGCACCTCCTCAGGGAGCCAGGGCACCCCCTCAGGGAGCTTTCACCTGAGCAGGGGGCTGTGTGTTGGGAGAGACCTAACATGTGACACCCCATTCACTGGAGTCGCCTCACTCTGAAACATGAAACCAAAGGGGAGCAAACCAACATCTGAATGAAAAAAAAAAAGGGGGGAACACAAAAGCAAAGGAGCAGAGAAAGGGAAAGTCTTCCTCCTCCTCCTCCTCCTGAAGGGCATGCCCCCAGGAGCCCAGCCCTGCCCCTCAGAAGGCGTAGCGAGTGCGGATGTCCTCCAGCTTCTTGGAGACCTCAGGCGGGGTCCGGTCCAGCTCCTCGGCCACATTCTTCTGCTTGTTGGGCTCCATGGAGTTGAACTGCTCACACAGGTCCCCATCTATCACATTCTGCAAGGGGGAAAGTGGGGAGGGGGGGGGGGAAAAAGAGAGAAGCCTTGAAATTGAGAGGCACTGAACCCTGCCTAAACAGGGGGGGAAGAGAGAATAAAAGCCACCCCCCAGGCAAACGGAGACAAACAGTTTGTTCCCCAGGAGCTGCTTAATCCCCTCCTGGAAGGGAGGCCAGGCTGGGTGACCTCATCTGCTGAGCAGCTAGCAGCAAAGGGACTGACCCAGGGCTTGAGGAATGAAGGGAGCAACCCCAACAGCCTGGGGGCAGCTGAAAAGAGAGAAGTAAATCACACCAAGGGAGGGGAAGAATCAGGAGAGGTTGGAGAAGACCTCAAGGATCATCCAGCCCAGGCTGCCACCCAGCACCTCCTGGCTGCTAAACCATGGCACCAAGGGCCACATCCAATCCCCTCTTGAACACCTCCAGGGATGGGGACTCCACCACCGCCCTGGGCAGCACATCCCAAGGGCCAACAACTCTCTCTGGGAAGAACTTTCTCCTCACCTCCAGTCTAAACCTCCCCTGGCACAGCTTGAGACTGTGTCCTCTTGTTCTGGTGCTGGCTGCCTGGGAGAAGAGCCCAACCCCCACCTGGCTCCAACCTCCCTGCAGGGAGTTGCAGAGAGCAAGAAGGTCTCCCCTGAGCCTCCTCTTCTCCAGGCTAAGCAACCCCAGCTCCCTCAGCCTCTCCTCACAGGGCTGTGCCCCAGACCCCTCCCCAGCTTTCTTGCCCTTCTCTGGACACCTTCCAGCAGCTCAACCTCTTTCCTAACCTGAGGAGCCCAGAGCTGGACACAGGACTCAAGGGGTGGCCTGAGCAGTGCTGAGCACAGGGCAGGATGAGCTCCCTGCTCCTGCTGGCCACACTGCTCCTGCTGCAGGCCAGGATGCCCTTGGCTTTCTTGGCCCCCTGGGCAAGAAGGACCTGCCTTCAGCTGGGTGAGGCTGGAGAAGGTGGCTGAGGGCCATCTGCAGCCAGCTGGGAGACATCTCTGTGCTGCAGATCAGCCTCAGGCTCAGAGGGGGTTGGTCTCTTGGGTGGCAGGTTGGACTTGATGATCCTTGAGGTCTTTTCCAACCTTACTGATTATGAGCTCAGCCTCTGTGCTTGGACAGCTTTAGCCTTTCTGGTAGCAGCTACTACATTGCTGCTCTGGCCCCACTGATCTGGGCCCTCCTGTGACAGCATTTAGCAGTCAGCAGCTTCCAAGGTGGCTCCTCAAGGGGAGGGCCAAGTGGCTGTTACCAGGATTCCCATTCCCAACACCCACTTTGGCCTGGTCATGCAGAGTGCTGCTTCCCTGATGGAACCACAGCATGGCAGGGGTTGCAAGGGGCCTCCAGAGATCACTGAGTCCAACTCCCCTGCCAAAGCAGCATCAGCCTAAGGCAGGCCACACAGGAACACACACAGGTGGGCTCTGAAGGGACAGCAGCATGTACCCTGTGAGGAGAGGCTGAGAGCCCTCCTGGGGCTTTTTAGTCTGGAGAGGAGAAGGCTGAGAGAGGATTTAATGAATGATTATGAAGACCTTGAGGGCTGGGGGTCAAGAGGGAGGGGCCAGGCTCTGCTCCCTTGCACCCTGGGACAGGACAAGATGCAATAAACTCCACCCCAGGAGGTTCCACCTCAACATGAGGAGGAACTTCTTCACTGGGAGGGTCACAGAGCCCTGGAGCAGGCAGCCCAGAGAGGTCGTGGGGTCTCCTGCTCCGGAGACATTCGAGCCCAGGGGGAGGTGTTGCTGTGTGACCTGGGCTGGGTTCTGTGGTCCTGCTCTGGGCAGGGGGGTTGGTCTGGGTGATCTCTGAAGGTCCTTTCCAGCTGCTCCACACCCTGGCAGCCTGTGGTGCTGCCCACTCAGACCTACCTTCACTGGGAAGTAGTAGGAGCGGAAGCTGAGGTGGTCTCTCCCGCAGAGAGGAGGGTGCTCAGACCTCAAGTGCATTTCCACATGCTGGAAGAAGTCATGATCCTAGAGAGGGGGGTGGGGGTGGAGGAATGAAGAACAGGTTGCCACATGTCAATGCCACTGGCAAGGTGAGACATCCATCAGAGAGGGGTGCCCTGGGCTGCTGCTGGCCCCGGGTTCTGCTACAGCAGCCAAGGTCGTGGTTGCCCTGGCAGCGAGCACAGCAGCTGGCAGTGCCACCCTGCTCAGGATCAGCCTCTCAGCAGGAGAAGCATCCAGCAGCTGTTCAGTGTGAACAGCTTGGCACCCACTGCTCCAGGGGCCTCCACCCTCCAGTGAGTGGAGAGGAGAAGAGCACCTTCAGGGCTTCAAAGAGATGCCAGGCTGTGCAAAGCAGGCCACAGGGTCCCCCCTCAGGCACTGAAGCACCCAAGAGCTCCTCTAGAGCATGAGGAGATTCAGCATGCTGGGCTCAGTTCTGGGGCCCTCCCTCCAAGGAGGGCATTGAGGGGCTGGAGAGCAGGTCCAGAGATGGGCAATGAAGCTGGTGAAGGGTCTGGAGAACAGGGCTGGGGAGGAGCAGCTGAGGGACCCAGGGGTGTTTAGTGTGGAGCAGAGGAGGCTGAAGGGAGACCTCATTGCCCTCTACAGCTCTCTGGAGGGAGATTGCAGTGAGGTGGGGTTGGTCTCTTCTCCCAAGGAAGAAGTGACAAGACAAGAGGAAAGGACCTCCAATTATGCCAGGGGAGGGTTTAGGGTGGCCATGGGGAAGAATTTCTTCCCCCCAAGGTTTGTCCCAGGGGAGTGGTGGAGTCCCCATCCCTGGAGGGACTGAAGAGCCCTGGAGCTGTGCTGCTGAGGGCCAGGGGTCAGTGGGGAGCTGGCAGTGCTGGGGTAAGGTTGGGCTGGATGACCTTAAAGGCTTCTTCCAGTTGCAAGGATTCTGTGACTGCAGAACAGCACAAGAGGAAAACCACTTCAGAGAACCACTGCAGGAGCTGAGAAGCTCCTTCTCTTCCCCTTTGCATCAGAGCCTGCCCCACAGCCACAGGCTTCCCTGCAGAGCCCCAGAGAGACTCCCAGCAGGCTCCTGCAGTGCCTGGGGAAGGGCACCCAGAGCAGCAGTGACGGGGCAGCGTGACAAGAGGGCTTGCTCACCTCGTGGGAAGTGAAGGGGACCAAGATCCCTATTCCCCCTGACAAGGTGGTGTAGACAAGAGATTCAGAGCCTCCAGGGATGAGTGTGGTCTTCTGCAAGGACAGCACAGTCTCTCCCACGTGGTAATTCATGATCACTTCAGCCTGCAAGCCAAGGACAGAAGCCTGTGTTTGCTTTGGGGCTTTTTCCTTTCTCAGCCAAAAGGCTTGAGAGAGGGGAGAGCAGAAGGAATGTGGCCACCTGCTAGGTCTGAAATGCCCTTCTGAAGGGGAAGGGCCTTCCACCTGTGACCAGATGGCAGCACTCAGCATGCTGGAGCTGGGCACAGGGGTGTGAGTGATGAGGGAAAGCAAACGAGCCTGCTGCTGCAATCAGACAGCACCAAATGGGCCTCAGCTGCCACTTCAGACTCAGAACTGGCTCCTGGGGAGCATGACAAAGAATCACCCACACCATGGTGTGTTGGCAGCTCTGCTCCTGCACACCCATCTGGCCACCACTGCAGAGGACTTCACAGAGCAGCAGCACAGCAACCACAGAGTGCATTGGGGTGGTTGGAAGGAAGCCTCAAGCCCTTGCCCAACCCCCCCACCCCTGCAGGCAGCAGGGACATCTCCAAGCAGATCAGGCTGCACAGGGCCACATGAAATTTGACCTTCAATGGCTCCCAAGGAGAGGGCCTCAACCACACCTCACTAACCCACATGTCTGCCATGAAGCAGTACCTTCTGTGATGCTCCATTCAGCAGGCCCCTGTCCCAGAGTGCTTTGTTGCCTGTGGGATCCTCATCAACCTCATCGTTGGTGTTGGGAGGCAACCTCACCTGCATGGGAAGAAGAGGAAGTGGTCAGTGAGGGGCAGAGGAGCAGCACATTGCCTCTGGAGAATGCCTGGGGCCTCTGAAAGGCCACTTTGGTGGACTTCACAAGAACCACTTCATGCTCAGAGCAAAGCCATCCATTTGCTCCTCCAGTGAAGCCTTCAGCATTCAACATGGTTCTCAAGAGTGATGGCCCAGGACTCAGCACCATGGGCAGGACCTCCTGCCCAGGCTCCTGCCTGGCTTGGCACTCACAGATCACCCTGGGGAGGTATGGGCAAAATGGTTCCAAGGTGGTTGCCAGTAAGGAAAGAGTTTGATGTGTGGGAGGCAGGCAAGGCAAGGCCAGGAGGGCTGATGTGTGGGGGGCAAGGTAAGGAGGGCTGATGTGTGGGGGGCAAGGTAAGGAGGGCTGATGTGTGGGGGGCAAGGTAAGGAGGGCTGATGTGTGGGGGGCAAGGTAAGGAGGGCTGATGTGTGGGGGGCAAGGTAAGGAGGGCTGATGTGTGGGGGGCAGGCAAGGCCAGGAGGGTTGATGTGTGGGGGGCAAGGCAAGGAGGGTTGATGTGTGGCGGGCAGGCAAGGCCAGGAGGGTTGATCTGCGTGGGTCGGTGTCCCAGCGCTGGCTGAACTCTGCGCTCCACAGCACCCCACAGCATGCTTCAGAGAGAGAGAGAGATCAAAGGCCTGGCAGCAAGAGCCAGCTCTTCTTTCCTCCTCCTCTGCTGACACCCAGCCAAGCAGGGAAGTGTCAGCACTGACAGAGCCAATTTGGAGAGGAAGGAGGAGGGAAAGCGCTCGCCGCCAGGGCGGGGAGACTGGAGCGCGGTAAGCCTGACCCCAGGCTCTGGGGCGGGGAGGGGGCAGCCCTTTGCACAGCCACCAGCTCCAGCCCAGGGCTTTCTTCACAGCAAAGCACAAAAGATGGAAACCCCAATTAGCACAAACCTGACAGCCAGCCAGCCCTCTCCCCTCCCTGCCCCTTCTTCCTCCCTTGAGGACAACCACACACCCCCTTAGGAAAAACAAGGGACTGGTACGGGGCCTTGCCTCCAGAGCCTCCTTCTTTGGAGACAAATCACAGAATCAATAAGGTTGGAACAGACCTCAAGGATCACCAAGTCCAACCTGCCACCCAACACCTCCTGACTGCTAAACCATGGCTCAAGTGCCACCTCCAATCCCCTCTTGAACACCTCCAGGGATGGGGACTCCACCACCTCCCTGGGCAGCACATCCCAAGGGCCAATCTCTCTTGTTGGGAAGAACTTTCTCCTCCCCTCCAGCCTAAACCTGCCCTGGCACAGCTTGGGACTGTGTCCTCTTGTTCTGGTGCTGGGTACCTGGGAGAAGAGACCAACCCCCACCTGGCTACAACCTCCCTGCAGGGAGTTGCAGACAGCAAGAAGGTCTCCCCTTACACATCCAAGTGCCAGGTTCTACACACTGGCCACAACAACCCCAGGCAGAGCTACAGGCTGGGGGCAGAGTGGCTGAGAGCTGCCAAAGAGAGAGGGAGCTGGGGGTGCTGATTGACAGCTGCCTGAACAGGAGCCAGCAGTGTGCCCAGGGGGCCAAGAAGGCCAAGGGCATCCTGGCCTGCATCAGGAGCAGTGTGGCCAGCAGGAGCAGGGAGCTCATCCTGCCCTGTGCTCAGCACTGCTCAGGCCACCCCTTGAGTCCTGTGTCCAGCTCTGGGCTCCTCAGGTTAGGAAAGAGGTTGAGCTGCTGGAAGGTGTCCAGAGAAGGGCAACAAAGCTGGGGAGGGGTCTGGGGCACAGCCCTGTGAGGAGAGGCTGAGGGAGCTGGGGTTGCTTAGCCTACAGAAGAGGAGGCTCAGGGGAGACCTTCTTGCTCTCTCCAACTCCCTGCAGGGAGGTTGGAGCCAGCTGGGGGTTGGGCTCTTCTCCCAGGCAGCCAGCAGCAGAACAAGAGGACACAGTCTCAAGCTGTACCAGGGGAGGTTTAGACTGGAAGGGAGGAGAAAGTTCTTCCCAGAGAGAGTGATTGCCCATTGGGATGTGCTGCCCAGGGAGGTGGTAGGGTCACCGTGCCTGGAGGTGTTTAGGAGGAGACTTGATAGGATGCTTGGTGCCATGGTTGAGTTGATCAGGTGGTGCTGGGGGATAGGTTGGGCTGGATGATCTCAAAGGTCTCTTCCAACTTGGTCTATCCTATTCCCATTCCATTCCCATTCTATTCCCTATTCCATTCCCTATTCTTATTCCCATTCCATTCCCTATTCCTATTCCCATTCCATTGCCCTATTCCATTCCATTCCCTATTCCTATTCCATTCCCTATTCCTATTCCATTCCCTATTCCTATTCCCTATTTCTATTCCATTCCCTATTCCATTCCCTATTCCAATTCCATTCCCTATTCCATTCCATTTCCTATTCCTATTCCATTCCCTATTCCAATTCCATTCCCTATTCCAATTCCATTCCCTATTCCAATTCCATTCCCTATTCCATTCCATTTCCTATTCCTATTCCATTCCCTATTCCAATTCCATTCCCTATTCCAATTCCATTCCCTATTCCAATTCCATTCCCTATTCCAATTCCATTCCCTATTCCAATTCCTATTCCTATTCCATTCCATTTCCAATTCCATTCCATTCCCTATTCCCATTCCATTTTCCTATTCCACTCCATTCCCTATTCCCATTTCCATCCCTATCCCACCCACCACCTCTCTCAGCACCCTGGGATGGATCCCCTCGGGTCCCGTGGGGGATCCCAGGCGGCTCGGCCAAGCCCCGAGCCGATTCCTCAGGGATTGTCGGGGACGTTTGGAAGAGGCCAAAAAGCCAATCCATGAAACCCCTCCCCCTGAGTGGTGGCTGGGAGGCAGGCTCACCACACAGATGTTGCCAAACTTGTCTGCCCCAGCCACAGTGTCGTAGTCGAGGAGGGTGGCGGTGGTGACCCAGCGCGGGTAGGTGTCGTCGGCGAAGATGATCAGCTGGTTCTCGTTCCTCTTGTAGCGCACCCAGATGAAGCTCTCCTGCACGTCTGAAACGATCACCCTGTGCCCAATGGTTTGGATCCCACAGATGTAGTTGGCAATGTGCTGCCCAGAGAGAAGAAAGGGAGGGGGGGGGAGGAAAAAAAGCCCTGAGCGCTCCTGAGGAGTCAGCTCCGCCCTGGTCCGACGCAGATCTTCCCCCGCCCCGCCCCTGCAGCTGCCTCTCCTTTCTGGTGGGCTGCAGGCCCAGCCTAAACACATCATCAGTGCAGGGCCTTCCAACCTATCACCCAGCACACATCAGAGGGAGGATATCTTCCCCCTCTGCTATGCCCCCCACTGAGGCCATTATATGGAGCACTGGGTCCGGTTCTGGGCTCCCCAGCTCAAGAAACAGAGAGCTGCTGGAGAGAATCCAGCAAAGGCTGCAGAGGTGCTGAGGGGAGGGAGGAATAAGCCCCTGCAGCAGTACAGGTGAGGGGTTGAGCTGCTGGAAGGCAGCTCCATGCAGAAGGACCTGGGAGTGCTGGGGGGCAAGCTCCCCACAAGCCAGCTTGGGGCCATGAAGGCCAGTGGTCTCCAGGGGAGCCTGCAGGTCAAGGGAGGGTCTCCTCTCCCTCTACTCTGCTCTGCTAAGGCCACATCTGCTGTAATGGGTCCAGTCCTTCTGACCTCCCCAGAATAAGAGAGACAGGGAATTACTGGAGAGAGTCCAGCAGAGGCTGCAAAGCTGCTGAGGGGCCTGGAGCAGCTCTGTAAAGGCTGAGAGCCCTGGGGCTGAGAGCCTGCAGAAGAGCAGCCCCAGAGGGGAGCTGAGCAATGCTCAGCAGGATCTAAAGGAGCTGTGAGGGGCAAGAGGCTGGGGCCAGGCTCTGCTCAATGGTGCCCACGGACAAGAAAAGGGGCAGAGGGCAGCCAGGAGGTTCCAGTTGACCAGCAGGAGAAAGTTGTTTGGTGTGAGGGTGCTGGAGGTGTGGAGCAGGCTGCCCAGGGAGGTTGTGGAGTCTCCTCTGGAAAGCTTCCAACCCTTCCTGGCCACTGTACCCTGGGCCAGCTGCTGTGGGTCACTGCTTTAGCAGGGGGCTTGGACTGGGTGATCTCCAGAGGTCCTTTCCAACCCCCATGCTGGGATCCTGTAGCCACCCTCAGCCTGCTGAACATGACATTAAACATCCAGAGAAGATGCACTGCTGTAGAGTCTATGAAGTGAGCTGCCAGGGACAGCCCTGCAACAGGAGCTGCTTCTGTGTCCCCTCACTACTGTGGTCATAAAAGACCCAAGGAGGGCTTCAGCTGTTCATGTGAGTCATATTCAGGAAACAAAACCAAAAGTACCACAAACCAACTCAAATTCCACTGGAAACTCCCAGCCTGCCTGTGCACTTGCTGGAGCTCCTTTGTGCAGCAGGGAGCAACTGGCACAGGTTCTGCAGCCTGCCTGGGAGGGAGGAGGAGCAGGCAGTGGAGTCAGAAAGCCACACTCTGCAGTTTCTTCCCCTAACGTGCCAGGGGTGCCCTGCAAGGACCATCTGCTGCCAGGAGAAAAACATCCCCTTTTCACAACTCTTGAGGATCTGAAGGGGTGTTCAAATGCACCTTCCAGCCTCTGGCCCCAGCCTGCTGATCATCTCACCCAAGGGAACAGTGCCAGCAGCTCCTGTCTCACGCTTGGCTAAATCCTCTGACACCTGAGGAGAGAGCCTTGGGGGTGCTGGGGGAGGAGAAGCTCAGCAGGAGCTCTCAGTGTGCACTTACAGCCTGCAAAGCCAACCAGAGCCTGGGCTGCAGCAGGAGAAGTGTGGCCAGCAGGGCAAGGGAGGTGATTCTCCCCCTCTGCTCAGCTCTGGGGAGACCCCAGCTGGAGTCCTGCCTCCAGTTCTGGAGCCCCTATTGCAAGAGGGATGTGGAGGTGCTGGAAGGTGTCCAGAGCAGGGCCAGGAAGATGAGCAGAGGGCTGGAGCTGCTCTGCTGTGAGGACAGACTGAAGGAGTTGGGGCTGTTCAGTCTGGAGAAGAGAAGGCTCTGACGTGACCTCATTGTGGCCTTCCAGGATCTGAAGGGGGCTCCAAGGAGGCTGGGGAGGGACTGCTCAGGATCTCAGGGAGTGATAGGAGTAGGGGGAATGGGATGAAGCTGGAGGTGGGGAGATTGAGGCTGGAGGTGAGGAGGAAGTTCTTCCCCATGAGAGTGGTGAAGGCCTGGAATGGGTTGTGCAGGGAGGTGGTTGGGGCCCTGTCCCTGGAGGTGTTTAAGGCCAGGCTGGCTGAGGCTCTGGGCAGCCTGATGTAGTGTGGGGTGTCCCTGCCCATGGCAGGGGGGTTGGAACTAGATGATCCTTGTGGTCCCTTCCAACCCTGACTGATACTATGATACTACCTGCAGCAGAAGATCAGAGGCCTGACCCGTACAGGCTTGTGAAGCTCGTGCATGGGGCCAGCTGCACATGCACAGGGGAGAAGCAGCTAAGCCTTTGTTTCAGTGCTGCTGTCAAGCATCACTCAGCCCAGCTGAGCAGCTCTGGCCAGAGAGAGAAGCCAGTACCTTATTCTCACACTTGCGGAGCAGCTTCTTCTTGCCCAGGTCATACACACGCAGGAGCTTCCCAACTCCAATCAAGACTCTGCCTTGGAAGGGAGCAATGGCTGCAGGAACCTCCTCCACAGGGGTCTACAGAGGGAAAAGGAAGACTGTGAGACTCTCACCAGCAGAGCTAACCTTCCACCAAGCTTCAGAATGGATTGGGGCAGCTGAAGACCTTTTGGCGCTCTCTAACTCCCTGACAGGAGGTTGGAGCCAGGTCTGCTTCTCCCTAGTAGCAGAGGAGAGAATGAAGAGGAAATGCCTTCAAGTCGTGTCAGGGGAGGGTTAGGCTGGGCATGAGGAACAGTTTGTTCCCCAAAAGGGTTGTGAAGGCCTGGCCCAGGCTGTCCCAGGGCAGTGGGGGAGTGCTCATCCCTGGAGGGACTGGAGATGTGGTGCTGAGGGCCACAGTTCAGCAGTGCCTTTGGCAGGCTATAGCTGATGATCTTAAAGGCCTCTTCCAACCCAAATGAGTCTACAAAGCTCACTGGCCTGTGCCAAGGCTTTCACCTTCAAAAGCTGATCACACTGTTTCTGCAGGAGGGCCACAAGGTGAGAGCCCCTTAACTGAAGGGTAGGGCTGCTCTGAGAACCCCCTCACTGGGGCAGACAGCAAAGGCAGGCAAGGATCTGGCTGACTTGGTCCTTAAGTTTAGCTTTATCCCCCACAGAAAGATGTTAAATGTTTTGCCTAAACCCATCCAGGCTGTCTATTTTCTAAACCAAAAGCATGAATCTTATTCCTCCATCTGCCCCAGATGCTCTGAAGCTGCCAGTGGAGCAGTGTCCCAGCTGAAGACAATTCACTTAGGGCTGAAAGGTCTCCCACCACTCATCCAGCTGAAGGATCAGACACAGCAGAGAATGGCAAGAGGCAAGAAAGCTTCCAGCTGCAGCATTCCCAGCTTGCTTGGGTTGGCCAGGAGAAGCTATTTCACAGCCTCAGCTCTGTCAGTTTCCAAGTGGGTGTTTGATGGCACCAGAAGAAGGTCCTGCTCCAGCACAGAACCAACCTTCCTGCACATCAGGACTGTAGGAAGTGAGTAAGCCACAACATTCCTTTCCAGATGCTCATCTGCTCCCATCTTGGAAGCATGTGGGAAGGAGAACACTGATTTAAGGGAGTTCTGCTGAAATCCCTAAACCCTAGAGACCTGTCAAACAAGTTGGTCATCAGGCAACTGACCATTCCCCCAGGCAGCCAAAACAGCAAGATGACAGCTCCCAGCAGCTTCAGGTGGCCAGCCAAGGACTGAGGGCCTCAGCACCAGGGCTCAAGTGACCCAAGGATGAATTCTTTGTAAACAAATGCTCAGAGCAGCTCTCTGAGCTCATCTTCCACGAAGAAAACAGAGCTGTTCTACTCCCCTCCCTACAAGGGGCACAAAAACACTGCTCCTTTCCCCTTTGCCCAGAGCTGAGGCAAAGGGAGATCTGTGTGTGCTCAATCCTCAGCTCTTCAATCAAAAGATGTCCCAAGTGATTGTGGAGGTGGCAGCTGATTTCCTCTGGGGCTGCTTCCAGCCTCTAGCATCAGCCTTGTTTAGTCTGAAGGAGGCTGAAGGGAGACCTCTTAGCTCTCCGAAACTCCCTGAAAAGAGGGTGCAGTGAGGTTGGGGTTGGTCTCTTCTCCCCTAGTCTCAGATGACAGGAGGAGAGGAGATGGCCTGGAATTGTGCCAGGGGAGGCTTAGTTTGGAGAGGAGGAAAACATTTCCTTCGCTGCCAGAGTGGTCAGGGATTGGCAGAGGCTGCCCAGGGAGGTGGTGGAGTCAAGAAGCCTGTGGCCATGGCACTTAGGGCCATGGTTCAGTGGCTATGGTGGGGTGGGGTTGATGGCTGGGACGTGATCTTAGATATCTCCTCCAACCCCCAAAAGTTCTCCGACTGGATGAATCCTGCAGCATTCTGCTCCAGCTTCCAGGGTGAAGTTAACAGCTGCCCCAAACCCCTCCCTTGCAGCTGGTTCCAGTCACACCCCCCTCCTCTCACCTTGTGCAGGAACTCCAGCTTCTCCCCACTATTCACCAGCTTGTAGGTGTAGACAAACCCCCCAGCAACGGAGCGGGGGTTGAGGATCAGGTCCTTGGCCACCCCCACCAGCACGTACCACTCGTCCCCGGTGTTGGAGAAGCGGCACACGGCCACGCTGGGGAGGGGAAGACAGCCCAGTGTGAGCACCCAAACACACACACACACAGCACTCCTGAGAGGGGCTCCTCCACAGCACAGCCTGCCCCCAACCCAGGTACAGCCTGAGGAGCCTGACCTCCCAGCACTGAAGTTTCCCTGCCCCCGGAGGTCCTCTCTTCCCCGCGCCGCCCCCCGTGTGCTCCAGCCCCAAGCTTTGCTTTCACTGCTCAGCAATGGGCAAAGCTTCACTGGAGTCACAGGGTCCTAGCTTGGAAGGGACCTCAAGGATCATCTGGTCCAACCTTGCTGAGGGAAAAGCACTATGATCTCAGGCAGTGATAGGACTAGGGGGAATGGAATGAAGCTGGAGGTGGGGAGATTGAGGCTGGAGGTGAGGGGGAAGTTCTTCCCCATGAGAGTGGTGAAGGCCTGGAATGGGTTGTGCAGGGAGGTGGTTGGGGCCCTGTCCCTGGAGGTGTTTAAGCTCAGGCTGGATGAGGCTCTGGGCAGCCTGATGTAGTGTGGGGTGTCCCTGCCCATGGCAGGGGGGTTGGAACTAGATGATCCTTGTGGTCCTTTCCAACCCTGACTGATACTATGATACTATGAAAACAGGGTCCAGACAAGATGTTTCAGCCCCTATCCAGTGTCCAGTGCTGAGGGCTTCACCACTTCCTTGGGGAGATCATTGCCAGGGTTGATTGTCCTTGGGAAAAGTTTCCCTCCCCAAGCAGGAACTTGTCCCCACTCTTCCCTGTAGCCACCCTTTACCCACCAGAACATGGTGAAGTCTGCCCTTAGGCCTTCTTTCTTAAGGCTGAACAAAGTCAGTTCTCTGCCTTTCCCCCCAAGAAGGAGCAGCAGCAGTTTCCCAGGCTGCTCCCATTTGAACACATCCATCTTCCCTTTCCTCACCTGGCAGGGTTATTTCCTGCCCTCTGCCTGGCTCAGCCAGGTTGGGAATCCTGGACACAACAGCCTTTTGGACTAGCATGACCTAAACTCTACCTGCTGAGGCACTTGCTGCTCTTCATGGTTATTGTGCTGGTTTTCCCCCTCCAGGCCCTCTAGCACTTCCTTTCCATGTAATCTACACTCAAGTTTATCTGGATGGGAAGGGAAGTATCATAGTATCAGTCAGGGTTGGAAGGGACCACAAGGATCAGCCAGTGCCAACACCTCCAGGGACAGGGCCCCAACCACCTCCCTGCACAACCCATTCCAGGCCTTCACCACTCATGGGGAAGAACTTCCTCCTCACCTCCAGCCTCAATCTCCCCACCCCCAGCTTCATTCCATTCCCCCTACTCCTATCACTCCCTGAGATCCTAAGCAGTCCCTCCCCAGCCTTCTTGGAGCCCCCTGCAGATACTGGAAGGCCACAATGAGGTCACCTGGGAGCCTTCTCTTCTCCAGACTGAACAGCCCCAACTCCTTCAGTCTGTCCTCACAGGAGAGGTGCTCCAGCCCTCTGCTCATCCTCCTGGCCCTGCTCTGGACACCTTCCAGCACCTCCACATCCCTCTTGCAATAGGGGCTCCAGAACTGGAGGCAGGACTCCAGCTGGGGTCTCCCCAGAGCTGAGCAGAGGGGGAGAATCACCTCCCTTGCCCTGCTGGCCACACTTCTCCTGCTGCAGCCCAGGATCTGGTTGGCTTTCTAGGCTGCAAGTGCACACTGAGAGCTCCTGGTGAGCTTCTCCTCCCCCAGCATCCCCAAGGCTCTCTCCTCAGGGCTGCTTGCCAGCCAGTCCCTGCCCAGCCTGCATTTGTGCCTGGGGTTGCCTCCACCCAGCTGCAGGACCCTGCCCTTGGTCTTGTTGAACCTCCTGAGGTTGGCTTGTGCCCTCCCCTCCAGCCTGTCTGCTGCACCACACAGCTTGGTGTCATCAGCAACCCTGCTGAGGGTGCACTCAGTGCCACTGCCCATGGCACCCACAGAGATGTTGAACAAGCCTGGTCCCAGGACTGATCCCTGAGGGACTCTGCTTGTCCCTGGCCTCCACTGGGACATGAAGCCATGGACAACCACTCTCTGGGTGCAGCCATCAAGCCAGTTCTGTATCCATCTAGTGGTCACCCATCACACCCATGTGTCACCAGCCTGGAGAGCAGGCTGTGGTGCAGGGCAGTGTGGAAGGCTTTGCTCAGGCCCAGGTAAACAACATCAGTTGCTCTCCCCTCAGCTATTAATTTCATCACCTGCTCATAGAAGGCCACCAGGTTGGTCAGGCAGGATTTGCCCTTGGTGAAGCCATGCTGACTGTTCCCAATCACCTCTGTGTGGGAGTGAGAGAGAGCAGCACATTGTCCTGCTCCCCAGCCCTCTGTTGGTCTTTAAGCCCTGGGTGCCAGCAAACACATCTGGAGGACCAGCTCTTGGTGTCACATGCAGACAGATCAGGGTGGGTGGAGAAAGGGAAGGAGAAAAGCAAGACCAAAAGCTCTGTGGTGCTTGCTGCTGGAATTCCAAAGCCAGGCTCCTGACAACAGGCTGCATCTGGATTGCAACTCAGTGGGGAGGGAGGGAAACCAAACCCCAAACCACACAGAAGACTCACCACCAGCAGAGATTCTTGCTGCACCTGGCACCGCTTCTTACCTGAAGGCAGCTTCGTTCTGCTCTAGCTGGACCAGATCCAAGGTGTTTCCCTGGATGGGGTTCATCACCCTGATGACAGAAGCCCATTGGCCATTCCCTGCCTTGGGAGCACCAAAGATGGACTCTGGGAGGTTCTCATTCAGGAAGGCTGCAGCCATCTCAGCAGCCAGCTCCCTCTCATCCTCACCTGCAGCCTCCACCATTTCCTAAGGCACATGAAAGGACAAGAGAAAACAGCAGCTCAGTGGATTTCCTTCCTGGGCAATACTCTTGGGTAGGATTGCTGCCTGCCTCTTTCCCCTAGGCCCAGGTATTCCAAGGCAAAGCTGCCAAACCCCAAAGCTTCCACCCACCCTGAAGGGAGAATCCACAGCTCAGAGCAGCACCAGCTCTGCCCTGTCCAAAGGGGCAGTGTTCTGGGGATCTCTGTCTCCCAACCACCAACTCTGGAAACAACAGTGAGAAGAACACAACCCCCCTGGAATCCAAATGTCCTCAGAGAAAATGATGTCACACCAAGCAGAACTATAATTCCAACACGTGCTTCTGCAACCTGCCATAACAACATGCAAAGCAAGGAGCATATTCTGCTGAAAGCTGGGGTTTGAGGCAGATCTTAGCCTCACAGAATGGTTTGGCTTGGAAGAACCTCAGAGATCATTCAGTTCCAACCCCCTTGCCACAGGCAGGGACTTCTCCCACCAGCCCAGGTTGCTCCAGGCCTCACCCAGCCTGGCCTTGGTACACCTCCAGGGAGTGGGGATGCATGACTTCCCCAGGCAACCTCTTCCAGTGTCTCCCTACCCTCACTCTAAAGAATTTCTTAGTATCACAGTATCAGTCAGGGTGGGAAGGGACCACAAGGATCAGCCAGTGCCAACCCCCCTGCCATGGGCAGGGACACCCCACACTACATCAGGCTGCCCACAGCCTCAGCCAGCCTGGCCTTAAACACCTCCAGGGACAGGGCCCCAACCACCTCCCTGCACAACCCAGTCCAGGGCCTCACCACTCTCATGGGGAAGAACTTCCTCCTCACCTCCAGCCTCAATCTCCCCACCTCCAGCTTCATTCCATTCCCCCTACTCCTATCACTCCCTGAGATCCTGAGCAGACCCTCCCCAGCCTTCTTGGAGCCCCCTGCAGATCCTGGAAGGCCACAATGAGGTCACCTGGGAGCCTTCTCTTCTGCAGACTGAACAGCCCCAACTCCTTCAGTCTGTCCTCACAGGAGAGGTGCTCCAGCCCTCTGCTCATCCTCCTGGCCCTGCTCTGGACACCTTCCAGCACCTCCACATCCCTCTTGCAATAGGGGCTCCAGAACTGGAGGCAGGACTCCAGCTGGGGTCTCCCCAGAGCTGAGCAGAGGGGGAGAATCACCTCCCTTGCCCTGCTGGCCACACTTCTCCTGCTGCAGACCAGGCTCTGGTTGGCTTTCTGGGCTGCAAGTGCACACTGAGAGCTCCTGGTGAGCTTCTCCTCCCCCAGCACCCCCAAGGCTCTCTCCTCAGGGCTGCTTGCCAGCCAGTCCCTGCCCACTTCCTCATCTCCAGTCTTAATCTCCCCTCTTCCAGCTCAAAGCCACTGCCCCTTGTCCTGTGAGTAGTCCCTCCCCAGCTTTCTTGTAGGCCCCCTTCAGGACTGGAAGGCAGCTATGAGGTCTCCCTGGGGCCTTCCCTCCCTTCAGCTCCTGCCTTCACACAGGTGATGGCAGATGGGGAGAAGTGAGAGCAGAGGATTTCCAATGTCAAGTGTCCCCTGGGGAAGGGATAGGATAGGGTAAGGATAGGATGGGATGGGATAGGGTAAGGATAGGATGGGATGGGATAGGGTAAGGATAGGATGGGATGGGATAGGGTAAGGATAGGATGGGATGGGATAGGGTAAGGATAGGATGGGATAGATGTGCATAGCTGTGCCCCCACCCCCATTACCTCAGCCATCTGCTGCTTCCTCTGGGCCTTGGTGGCCTCAGTGTAGGCATTGTGGTCTGTCTCAATGATGATCAGGTTGTTGCTCTCTGGGTGAATGACAAACTTTCGGGGGGTGTACTGCAAGGGGAAGGCAACCTGGTTGAAGACTGCCCCCAGCTTCTCCAGAGCCAAAATCCTGTGGGACAAGAAGGGGCAACCGTGGTGAGCAAGGTGCAAGTTTGCAGCCCTCTAGAGAGAGCAAAACTGGAGCTGAGCTTTGTGTGTGGGACCTGGGCTGGAGCTGGGATGGCATTCAACAAGTCCAAGTGCCAGGGGCTGCACTTTGGCCACAGCAACCCCAGGCAGAGCTACAGGCTGGGGGCAGAGTGGCTGAGAGCAGCCAGGCAGAGAGGGACCTGGGGGTGCTGATTGACAGCTGCCTAAACATGAGCCAGTAGTGTGCCCAGGCAGCCAGGAGGGCCAAGGACATCCTGGCCTGCAGCAGGAAGAGTGTGGCCAGCAGGAGCAGGGAGCTCATCCTGCCCTGTGCTCAGCACTGCTCAGGCCACCCCTTGAGTCCTGTGTCCAGCTCTGGGCTCCTCAGTTTAAGAAGGACACTGAAACACTTGAAGGTGTCCAGAGAAGGGCAACAAAGATAGGGAGAGGCCTTGAGCACAGCCCTGTGAGGAGAGGCTGAGGGAGCTGGGGTTGCTTAGCCTGGAGAAGAGGAGGCTCAGGGGAGACCTCATTGCCCTCTACAACTCCCTGAAAGGTGGTTGTAGCCAGGAAGGTGTTGGTCTCTTCTCCCAGGCACCCAGCACCAGAACAAGAAGACACAGTCTCAAGCTGTGCCAGGGGAGGTTTAGACTGGAGGGGAGGAGAAAGTTCTTCCCAGAGAGAGTTGTTGGCCCTTGGGATGTGCTGCCCAGGGAGGTGGTGGAGTCCCCACCTCTGGAGATGTTCAAGAGGGGATTGGATGTGGCACTTGGTGCCATGGTCTGGTCATGAGGTCTGTGGTGCCAGGTTGGACTTGGTGATCCTTGAGGTCTCTTCCAACCTTAGTGATGCTGTGATACAAGCAGCACCTTTCTGAGGGCCACCAGCAGCGTGTGGGGACCACACCACACGAGTCTGCAGGCGACACAGGCCGGGACACGAAATCAAAAGCTCCTCACAGGCACTCGGGTTGAAAGAGGAGCATGAAGGAGGCCAGGCCAAGGCTTTTCTTCCTGTGACTTGCCAGCTGAAATCCCAGCTCTGCTGGCATCTGGGGAGCTACAAGCCACAAGGCTCTCCCAGAAAGAATGCCTCCTTCAGAAAGCCCTGAATGCTGGAAGGTGCCAGTGAGGGCTGCTGTGAAACGGGTGCCTGTTCCAGCGCATAAAGCAGAGCTGCTGAATCTGGGTGCCCCTATTCTTCACCACTGCTGCCTTTTGCTCCCTAAGCTTTGCACTGGGAAAAGGCCACAGCTGCAGCCCTTTCATGCCTCTGGTTCCTCTAAATCACGTGGCCAGCTCAGCCCACGAGCCCCCAGATGCTAACCCCGCAGCGGGTCTGTGTTTATGGGAAGCTTCCCTCGCTGAGGAGCGGAGAGCTTCAGGGTCCTGGGCAGCTGGATTAGTACTTCCACAAAATCAGAAGGGCTCCTTGCTGTGTTTTCCCTCAGCAGAACCATCCCTGCATCCCACTGGACTTCTAAAAATATCACAGCAGGGTTTAGGTTGGAAGGGACCTCAGAGATCAGCCAGTTCCAACCCCCACCCTGCCACGGGCATGGACGCCTCCCCCCCACCAGCCCAAAACTGCTCAAGGTCTCATCCAGCCTGGTCCTGATCACCTCCAGGCAAGGGGCAGCCACAGCCTCCCTGGGCAGCCTGTGCCAGGCTCTCCCCAGCCTCCCTGCTAACAATCTCTTGAGAGAATCACTGAGGCTGGAAAAGACCTCTGAGATCACTGAATCCCAGCCTGACCTAACACCAGCACATCAGCTCAACCCTGCTCCAGCTGCCACATCCAAGCTTCTCCTGAAGACCTCCAGGAAGGGCAACTCCACCACCTCCCTGGGCACTCCATCCCAGTGCCCACTCAGCCCTCCTGTGAGGAAGTGCTTCCTAACCCCCAGCCTCAGCCCTTTCCCTCAGCAGAAAGTGCTTCCTAACCCCCAGCCTCAGCCCTTGCCCTCATCAGAAAGTGCTTCCTAACCCCCAGCCTCAGCCCTTTCCATCAGCCTCCTCCACCCTGAGCCTCCTCCTCTCCACTCTCAGTCTCCTCTCTCCCAGCTCCAAGCCATTCTCCCTGCTCCTGGCACTCCCAGCCCTTGGCCAAAGTCCCTCCCCAGCTCTCCTGGAGCCCCTTACAGGTACTGAAAAGCTGCTCAAAGGTCTCCCTGAAGCCTTCCCTTCTCCATCCCAAGTGTTTCCATCAAATCATTACCTGCCATCAAATAACCTCACCCCCAGCACCCTTAACTCTTCAGGTTTAAATCACTTTACCTCTTCCCTTTTGAATGCCCACTGAGAACTCCCCACCCCTCTCCCTGCCACCCCGGCCCAGGAGCATTCACCTTGCCCCAGGGGTCCTTACCTCAGTGTGTTTGTGGAGATGGCTACAATGCCTTCTGGGCACTGCTCAGAAGCAAAGCCAGATGCAAACTCCAGGGTCTCATAAGAGAGGGGGGTCAGGTGGAAGCGGGACTGGTAGGAGTAACTGAGCCAGGATCGGCTCGACATGGCCAGCACCTGGGAGAGAGAGAGAGAGACAACAAATCCAGGGGGGCTGGGGACACAGCCAAGCTCCTGCTCACACCAGGAGTCTGCAGAGGAGGAGGCTCCACAACCTCCATCAGCAAGAATAACCTTTCTAGGCTCCCCAGTTCAAGAGACACAGATGCTGAGAGGCCTGGAGCAGCTCTGTGAGGAGCAAAGGCTGAGAGCCTGCAGAAGAGCAGCCCCAGAGGGCAGCTGAGCAATGCTTGGCAGGAGCTAAAGGAGCTATGGGGGACAAGAGGCTGAGGCCAGGCTCTGCTCAGGGGTGCCCAGGGACAGACCAAGGATCAATGGGCACAAACTGGAACCCAGCAGGTTCCATCTGAACAGGAGGAGAAACTTCTTTACTGTGAAGGATGCAGGTGCCCTGGAGTAGGTAGCTCAGAGAGGTTGTGGAGCCTCCTCCTCTGAAGAGCTTCCAACCCCCCTGGCCATTGTGCTCCTGGGCAAGCTGCTGTGGGTGCCCTGCTGGAGCAGGGGAGGGTTGGACTGAATGATCTCCAGAGGTCCCTTGCACCCCTCACCAGGCTGTAACCATTCTGTCAACGAGTGGCTGTGCAGTGCTGGACTCCTGCCCCCAACCAGTGGCTGTGCAGTGTTGGACTCATTAGGCCACACCTCAAGTACTGTGTCCAGTTCTGGGCCCCTCAGTTTAGGAAGGAGGTTGAGCTGCTGGAAGGTATCCAGAGAAGGGCAACAAAGCTGGGGAGGGGTTTGGAACACAGCCCTGTGAGGAGAGGCTGAGGGAGCTGGGGTTGCTTAGCCTGGGAAGGAGGAGACTCAGGGGTGACCTTATTGCTGTCTACAACTACCTGAAGGGAGGTTGTAGACAGGCAGAGGTTGGTCTCTTCTCCCAGGCACCCAGCACCAGAACAAGAGGACACAGTCTCAAGCTGTGCCAGGGGAGGTTCAGGCTGGAGGTTAGGAGGAAGTTCTACACAGAGAGAGTGATTGCCCATTGGAATGGGCTGCCCGGGGAGGTGGTGGAGTCCCCATCACTGGAGGTGTTCAGGAGGAGACTTGATGGGGTGCTTGGTGCCATGGTTGAGTTGATTAGGTGGTGTTAGATGATAGGTTGGACTTGATGATCTTGAAGGTCTCTTCCAACCTGGTTTATTCTATTCTATTCATGAGTGGCTATTCTATTCATTCAGTGCTGGGCTCCTCCCCCCCTTGCTACAGCTGAACCCTTGCAGGAGGACTGCACCCAGCAGCCCAGAGCACACCTCCAGAGGTGGTTTTATCTGGAAGCAGCACATGGCACAGAGGAGCTTCAGAGAGCTAGCAAGACAAGGAAGGCTCAAACTAAGGCACAATAAAAACTGATATCTGTAAAAGCCAAGAGCAACAAATACTTTCATGTATCTCTTTTTAACTCCCCCCTCCCCCTTTCTTTTCAAACAATAATCTTTTCTGATGGAAACAGCTCTCTGAAAACAAACATTAGCTGCTGTGTCACAATCCAAGTGCTTTCTGTGGCACTGTGCTTCAAATAAGCAGCCTATTTTCCCAGCAAGTGAAAGGAAATAGAAGGCAGCAGATGGACTTCTGAACTCTTCACTTAGGCAGAGCAGAACAGAAGAGAATAGAACTAATCAGGTTGGAAGAGACCTTTGAGCTCATCCAGTCCAACTTATCCCCCAGCACCATCTGATCAACTCAACCATGGCACCAAGGGCCTCAGCCAGGCTCTTCCTAAACACCTCCAGGGATGGGGACTCCCTGGGCAGTCTGGCCCCAGCCTCTTGCCCCCCACAGCTCCTTTAGTTCTTGCTAAGCATTGCTCAGATCCCCTCTGGGGCTGCTCTTCTCCAGGCTCTCAGCCCCAGGGCTCTCAGCCTTTACAGAGCTGCTCCAGGCCCCTCAGCAGCTTTGCAGCCTCTGCTGGACTCTCTCCAGTAATTCCCTGTCTCTCTTGAGCTGAGGAGGTCAGAAGGACTGGACCCATTACTGCAGATGTGGCTTTAGGGGCAGCCTGCTCCAGGGCTCCAGCACCCTCACAGTGGAATGGAATGGACCAGGTTGGAAGAGACCTTTGAGATCATCAAGTCCAACCTATCACCCAACACCATCTGATCAACTCAACCATGGCACCAAGCACCTCATTCAGCCTCTTCCTAAACACCTCCAGGGATGGTGACTCCCTGGGCAGCACATCCCAAGGGCCAATCTCTCTGTCTATGAAGAACTTCTACCTAACATCCAGCCTAAACCTCCCCTGGCACAGCTTGAGACTGTGTCCTCTTGTTCTGGTGCTGCTTGCCTGGGAGAAGAGCCCAACCCCCACCTGGCTCCAACCTCCCTGCAGGGTAAATCAATGGCAGTGCAGCCTTACTCCCTGCCTGAGTGGCAGGAGCTGGAATGTCAGTCAGAGGTTACCTCCAGCCCACCACTGACTGGCCACAAGTAGGCTGTCCCAAGGACATCCTCTGCAGGATGAGAGGAAACAGCCTGAGGCTGCACCAGAGGTTTGGGTTGGATACTAGGAGAGATTTCTTCACTGGAACAGTGGTTTAAGTCCCAGGCCAGGCTGCCCAGGAATCCCCACCCCTGGAGGGGTTTCAAAGCTGTGCAGATGTGGTGCTGAGGGACATGGTGTACTGGTGGCCTGGCAGTGCTGGGTTCACAGTGGCACTCAAGGGTCTTTAAAGTCTCTTCCAACCTCAAAGATTCTATGATGGTTTCTCTCCCCATGCTGTGAGCCAAGGACCCAAGCTTAGGCCACCCCAGCATCAAAGCACTCAGCTGCCCTGCAAGCACTCTGTGCTAGAGCTGCAGAGCACACCTCAGCTCCAAGCTCCAGCTGGCAGACTGGCACCAGCAGGCTGAAGAGCCTGAGCCAGAGTGAATCAATTAAAGCAGAGCTGGGAGTGCCAGATCCAGCCCCCAAGGCTGACCAGCAGGATTTCTCAACTCCTGAAGGTGTCATCCAAAAAATGAGGCAAGCAGGGGGTGGCTGATCTCCCCAGTGCCACATCAGAAGGGCTGGAAATGGCACTCCTGATGACACACATTCTTCCCTCCGTGCCAAAGCCTGCAACTATCTCCCTGGAATGATACACAGCAGCCAGCCAACAAGATCAGGAGACAACCAGCAGCTGCAGCAAGCAGCCAGAGGGGAAAGAAGAGCTCTGTCCTGGGCACTAAAGGCTGGCAAGATGAAGTTATTGCAGTGATCTCCAAGGCCAAGCAGCTGCCTCTGACCTTTCCCAGCACACTGCAAACACAGCCTGAGGGTCAGGTGAGTTCTAGCTGGAAGAAAGCAGGGCAGTCCTGCAAGCTGCTTCCTCAGAAGTAAGGGGAGCAGCAGCCAAGAACAAGGCTGCTTGTGACAATGAGCTGTGAGCCAGGGGGTGATCTGCTGGAGGGTAGAGAGGCTCTGCAGAGGGACCTTGCCAGGCTGGGCAGATGGGCAGAGGCCAAGGGCAGGAGATTGAACACATCCAAGTGCCAGGGGCTGCACATTGGCCACAGCAACCCCAGGCAGTGCTACAGGCTGGGGGCAGAGTGGCTGAGAGCAGCCAGGCAGAGAGGGACCTGGGGGTACTGGTGGATGGTAGGCTGAACATGAGCCTGCAGTGTGCCCAGGTAGCCAGGAGAGCCAATGGCATCCTGGCCTGCATCAAGAACAGTGTGGCCAGCAGGAGCAGGGAGCTCATTGTGCCCCTGTACACTGCACTGGTTAGGCCACAGCTTGAGTCCTGAGTCCAGCTCTGGGATCCTCAGTTTAGGAAGGAGGTTGAGCTGCTGGAAGGTGTCCAGAGAAGGGCAACAAAGTTGGGGAGGGGTTTGGAGCACAGCCCTGTGAGGAGAGGCTGAGGGAGCTGGGGTTGCTTAGCCTGGAGAAGAGGAGGCTCAGGGGAGACCTTATTGCTGTCTACAACTACCTGAAGGGAGGTTGTAGCCAGGCAGAGGTTGGTCTCTTCTCCCAGGCACCCAGCACCAGAACAAGAGGACACAGTCTCAGGCTGCACCAGGGGAGGTTCAGGCTGGAGGTCAGGGGGAAGTTCTACACAGAGAGAGTGATTGCCCATTGGGATGTGCTGCCCAGGGAGGTGGTGGAGTCACCATCACTGGAGGTGTTCAGGAGGAGACTTGATGGGGTGCTTGGTGCCATGGGTTAGTTGATTAGGTGGTGTTGGATGATCGGTTGGACTCGATGATCTTGAGGGTCTCTTCCAACCTGGTCTATTCTATTCTATTACAGAGCCATGGAATCACAGAGTGGTAGGGGTTGGAAGGGACCTCTGGAGGCCAGCCCCTCCTGCCAAAGCAGGGTCACCCAGGGCAGCACAGCAATGCATCCAACACAGGTTTGGCATCTTCAGAGGAGAAGACTCCACAGCCTCTCTGGGCAGCCTGCTCCAGGGCTCCAGCAGCCTCACACCAAAGAAGTTGGAAGTTCCTGGGTTTCAGTTTGTGCCCTCTGCCCCTTGCCCTATCACTGGGCACCAGTGGAAGGAGATTGGCCCCTTCTCCCTGACACCCACCCTTAAGGCACTGATCACATCTCAGCCTCCTCCAGGCTGAACAGCCCCAGGGCTCTAAGCCTTTGCTGTTCACAGAGATGTTCTATTCCCTCACACATCCCTGTAGCTTCTGAAGGGACTCTCTCCAGTTGTTCCCTGTCTCTTTTGAACTGGGAAGCCCAGAATCAGACCAAATACTCCAGATGTGGCTTTGCTAGGCCAGAGCAGAGGAGGAGGACAACCTCCTTTGACCTGCTGGCCACACTCTTCTGAATGCACCCCGGGAAACCCTTGGCCCTCTTGGCCACAAGGGTGCAATCCAAGGGGCAAGGGGCATGCCAACCATCAGGAAGTCATTCAACTTCCCACCCTTACCCACAGGGTTCTGCTTGGCTGGAAGGATGCTTGCCCACCCACAAGAAAGGGAAGTGGGCTGCTGAGGGAGTGCAGGCCCAGGAGAGCTCCTCTCACTCACTGCCTCCAGGGCATGGTTTGAAGCTAGAGCACAGCAGATTTCGACTGGATGTTAGGACCCACTCCTGCCCCAGCAGGGGCTAGGGACACTGGAACAGACTGCCCAGGGAGGTGGTTGAGGCCCCTTCCCTGGAGATAATCAAGGAGAGGCTCAAGGAGGCCCTGGGCAGCCTGCTCTAGTTGGGGATGTCCCTGCTGAGTGCAGGATGAGCTTTGGAGCTCCCTTCCAGCCTGGCTGATTCGTCACACGAAAGCCTCGAAAAGACCTCCCGAGCTCATCCAATCCAACCATCAGGAGGTCATCCAACTTCCCCCTCTCACCCAGAGGGTCCTGCTGTGCTGCCAAGATGCTTGCCCACCCACAAGAAAGGGAAGTGGGCTGCTGAGGGAGTGCAGGCCCCAGGAGAGCTCCCCTGACTTACCGCCTCCTGGCCTTGCATGCGGACGCGGAAGAGCTTGACGGGCCGGGAGCCGAGGTACCTGGTCCTGGTGTCCGACAGGTCGCCCGTCACAGGGTCCAGGACGGTCCGCAGCAGGACACCGTTCTGCACCCCAAGCAAAGCACAACAGTTAGCTCAGGAAGAAGCAGCTAAGAGCTCTTGAGGGCACAGCAGCTCTTTCTGAAGAGCCAGGTGGTTTGCTCCTGGGAGAAGTCCCTCCCACAGCCACCCCGCTGCCGCGGCTGAACCGCTCTGTCCGTAGCCGGCGGAGCTCCTGCGGGACAGGAGGGAGCTGCCGTCAAGCCAAACAAATCAACCAATCTCCTCCAAAACAAACAAACAAGAGATGGGACACCAAGAAGCCTGGTGCCTCAGGCAAGCCCAAGGGTTGATTCCAGGCTTTTTATCCCTCCTGGTGCAAAGCATGCAGCTGCAAAGTTGGGGCTGCTCAGAAAAGAGGCTGCCCTCAAACCTGAGGCCTGGGGAAGAGCCTGGAGAGCTCTGCTTGTCCCGGAGCTGTCCAAACAACAGGGCTTGGGTCAAGGATCAGAGAGCCAGGACTGGACAGAAGAGAAAGCTGCCCAAAAGAGGAGCTATCAAAGCAGAGCCTGGGGCTGTGGGCAGCTGCTTCTCTGATACTCTTGCCCCAAGGGCAGTTTCTAAGCAGCTGCACAACAACATTTCATAGAGTGACTCACAGGGTGCTTTAGGCTGGAAGGGACCTTGAAAGCTCAGCCAGTCCAACCTCCCCCCTGAACTCAGCAGGGACATCTGCAACCACAGCAGGTTGTTCAGAGCCCCAGATCTGACCTGGAATGGGTCACCTACCACCTCTCCAGGCAGCACAGGCCAGAGTTTTCCCACTCTCAGCATCAAACATTTCTTCCCTCTCTCCGGTCTGAATCTCCCTCAGTTCAAACCAGCACCCTCATGTCCTGTCACAACAGCTCCTGCTCCAAAGTCTGTCCCCAGCTTCCTGAAAGACCACTAGAAGGTCTCCCTGGAGCCTTCTCTTCTCCAGGCTGAGCAACCCCAACTCTCCCTCAGCCTGGCCTCACAGCAGAGGGCTTCCAGACCTCCAATCACTGCTCCAACAGGTCTCAGTCTGTGCTGTGATGAGGACTCCAGAGCTGCCCCAGCACTGCAGTGGGGGCCTCAGCAGAGCACAGCAGAGGGGCAGAATCCCCTCCCTGCCCCTGCTGCCCACAGCCCAGGACACAGCAGCACTCAGTGGCAGCTCATTTCCCGCTTTGAACCCTCCAGCACCCCAAAGTCTTTCTCCTCAGGCCTGCTCTCCAGTTCTTCATTCCCAGCCTGGATTGGTACCAAGGATTGCCCCAACTCAGGTGCAGGAACCTTGCCCTTGACCTTGTTGAACTTTTCACCTAGAAAACTGAAGAACTTAACTAGAAGGTGAGAAGCCTAACTTGTCCTCTATGAAGCCTGGCACAAAATGTGTTTTGATGCACCTAAGCCTAGGAAAGCACAGAGGAGTTTGCACCTCTGCTCAGCCAGACACTGAATTCCCCAATCAAGGAGTCAAGGCTGGGAAGGCTTTGTGTTGTGCTGCTGCCTTCCAAGTGACTGCTCACCCAGAAAGGCCTGTCAGAAGCAGGCAGCTCTCACCTGCAGGCCAATGTTCAGATAGAGGAAGCCAATGGAGCCTCTCTCCCCCAGCTCATCCTGCTTCTCCGTGCCTCCCATCTCCACGATGCAGAGCGACTCGGGCTGGGCAGGCAGAGCCTGCATGCTCAGGGGTTGCAGGCAGTCCTGGGGGAGACAGAAAAGAGGTGCCACCAGTCAGCAAGGCTTGGCAGGGCAAGAGGGGATCCATCCCCTACCTAAAGGAGCTTAAAGATGCCCCTGTGCATCTCCAAACAAACATTCAGCACAGGAACAACAACAAACACCCAGACCCTGCCTCTGTGGATTTTGGTCGGTGGTTGCAACCCTGGGGTCTGAGGAAGAGAAATTGGATCCTTCCAAACTGCTCTGGCCACAGGCTGTAGCTATGAGAGGCCTGAGCAAAGTTTGTGGTCCTTCAGGCATCCTCTGAACACCCATCTGCTGCTGGGAGAGAAATAATCATGCTGGTTTCATAGTATCAGTCAGGGTGGGAAGGGACCACAAGGATCAGCCAGTTCTAACCCCCCTGCCATGGGCAGGGACACCCCACACTAGATCAGCCTGGCCAGACCCTGTCCCACAGTGCCATGGCCACAGGTTTCTTCAACCCCTCCAGCCATGGGGACTCCACTACTTCCCTGGGCAGCCTGACCACTCTGGCAGCAAAGCCATTTTCCCTCCTCTCCAACCTAAGCCTCCCCTGGCACCACTTCAGGCCATTTCCCCCTCCTTTTACCACCTGATCCCGGGGGAGAAGAACCCAACTCCCACCTCACTGCAACGGCCTTTCAGGTTCCAGTGCCTGAGGCCTCTTGCAGCAAAGTCATTTCAGGGGCAAGCCAGAAGCAGAGGCAGCAGCAGGGAGCCACTCACCGAAGGGTCGAGGGAGATGATCCGGACGGTGTTGTCCACCAGCCCCACAGCGAGGAAGCGGGAGCGCTGCTCCCCGGGGGGCACGTTGGCCAGGCTCATGCACACCACGTCAGCTGACATCTCCTTCCTCTCTGTGTACTCATTCAGCTGCCCTGACTGCAGACAGAAGGCACAGGAGGGCTGCTAAGGAGCCAGCAGCAGGCCAAGCCAGCACCCAGCTGCAACTCCACACCTCCTGTTGGAAGCTCTGTGGGTTTTCCTTTAGGACCTTTAGTCCTTGGTGGCTGTGGGGCAGGCTGTGGAAGTGGTCTGCCTGGACTGCAGCAAGGCCTCTGACACCGTCCCCCACAGCAAACTGCTGGCTAAGCTGTCAGCTCGTGGCTTGGACCACTACACTCTGTGCTGGGTTAGGAACTGGCTGGAGGGCTGAGCCCAGAGAGTGGTGGTGAATGGTGCCACAGCCAGCTGGCAGCCAGGCACCAGTGGTGTGCCCCAGGGAGCAGTGCTGGGCCCCAGCCTGATCAATATCTTCATTGATGATCTGGAGGAGGGGATGGAGTCAGTCATCAGCAAATCTGCAGCTGACAGCAAGCTGGGAGCAGATGTTGGTCAGTTAGAGGGCAGAAGGGCTCTGCAGAAGGACCTTGCCAGGCTGGGCAGGTGGGCAGAGGCCAACAGGATGGCATTCAACAAGTCCAAGTGCCAGGGGCTGCACTTTGGCCACAGCAACCCCAGGCAGAGCTCCAGGCTGGGGGCAGAGTGGCTGAGAGCTGCCAAACAGAGAGGGAGCTGGGGGTGCTGATTGACAGCTGCCTGAATATGAGCCAGCAGTGTGCCCAGCTGGCCAAGAGGGCCAATGGCATCTTGGCCTGCATTAGGAATAGTGTGGCCAGCAGGAGCAGGGAACTCATTGTGCACTGTACTCTGCTTTGGCTAGGCCACACCTTGAGCCCTGTGTCCAGTTCTGGGCCCCTCAGTTTAAGAAGGACATTGAAACACTTGAAGGTGTCCAGGGAAGGGCAACAAGGCTGGGGAGAGACCTTGAGCACAGCCCTGTGAGGAGAGGCTGAGGGAGCTGGGGTTGTTTAGCCTGGAGAAGAGGAGGCTCAGGGGTGACCTCATTGCCCTCTACAACTACCTGAAAGGTGGCTGTAACCAGGAGGGGGTTGGTCTCTTCTCCCAGGCTAGCAGCACCAGAACAAGAGGACACAGTCTCAAGCTGTGCCAGGGGAGGTGACTCCCCACCTGGTTCCAGCCTCCTTTCAGAGAGCTGTAGAGAGCAATGTGGTCTCCCCTAGGCCTCCTCTTTTCCAGGCTAAACAATCTCAGTTCCCTCAGCGGCTCCTCACCAAACTTGTTCACCAGACCCTTCACCTACCTATCCTACCCCTCAGCTACTACTGGAAGAACAAGAAGTAGGATCAATAAGTAATTTCCTGTCAATTATGACCAGTAGAGGTTTTAATTAGCCATTAAATCATTTAACTCAGAGTCCAGCTTTGGTCTGGCTGTTCTAAAAGGGAAGCTTCACTACAGAACCCTTTACACAGAGTCACAGAGTGCCAGGGGCTGGAAGGGTCCTCCACAGATCATCCAATCCAACCCCCCTGCCAGAACAGGGTCACCCAGAGCAGGGCACACAGCAACACATCCAGGTGGGCCTTGAGTATCTCCACAGAGGGAGACTCCACAACCCACCCTGGGCAGCCTGCTCCGGGCCCCTGTCACCCTCAGAGGGGAAAAATTCTTCCTCCTCTTTCCATGGAGCTTCCTCTGCCTCAGCTTCCACCACTGCCCCTTCTGCTGGCATTGGGCAGCACCCAGCAGAGCCTGGATCCAGCCTCTAGGCATCACCCTGCACAGCTTCATCACCAGCAAGGAGGTCACCCTCAGGCTCTTCCTCTCAAAGATCCAGAGCCCTCAGGCTCCTCCTCTCCAAGCTCCAGAGCCCTCAGCTCCCTCAGGCTCTCCTCCTCAGGCAGATGCTTCCACTGCCTTCATCATTTCTGTGGCTCTGTGCTGGACTCTCTCCAGCAGTTCCCTGAGGCCCTTCTTGACCTGAGGGGCCCAGAACTGGACACAAGATTCCAGAACAAGAGGACACAGTCTCAAGCTGCGCCAGGGGAGGTTCAGGTTGGATGTTAGGAAGAAGTTCTATACAGAAAGAGTGATTGCGCTATGGAACGGGTTGCCCGGGGAGGTGGTGGAGTCGCCGTCATTGAAGGTGTTCAGAAGGAGACTTGACGGGGTGCTTGGTGCCATGGGTTAGCTGTTTGGGTGGGTTGGATTGGTTGATGGGTTGGACACGATGATCTTGAAGGTCTCTTCCAACCTGGTTTGGTTTATTCTAAGTTTATTCTATTCTAATAGATGCAGACAGGGAGGAGAACCTCTCTCCCCCTCCTCCCCACAGCCCTTCTAATCCCCCCCAGGGTCCCCTTGGCCTTCCTGGCCACCAGAGCACTTTGCTGGCTCATGGCCAACCTCCCATCCCCCAGGACCCCCAGGTCCTTTACCCCTTCACTGCTCTCCAACAGCTCAGTCTCCAGCACAGGCTCCACGGGGTTGTCCTTTCCCAGGTGCCAGCCTCTCCCCTTGCCCTGGTTCAGTCTCATTCCCTTTCTCCCTGCCCAACTCTCAGCCTGGCCCAAGTCTGGCTGAATGGTAGCAGACCCCTCCACAGCACGCCAGCCACTGCTCCCAGTTAGGTGTCCCCAGCAAGCCTGCTGGCAGGGTAACCCTTCCTGCAGGTCTGATCGCGGCTCCCTCCCCGGCAGGCTCCCTTCTCCTCTGCCCTGCCCTTCCCAGCTCCCCCACAGCAAGCCCACCTACCGGGTCCATCTCAAAGTAAACCAGCTCTCCTCCAGTCAGTGCTATCACCACCTGCCTCTGGTTCACAGCACATTTCACAATGGTTTTCTTCCCTGGTGTCTTCCACTCGTTGACTCTCTTATCCGCTCGGATGTGCCGGATCCCGTCCGGATAGACCTGAAGGAACACAAGCTCGCCTGAGGGCTGTGCTTACCACCCCTGCACCACCCCCACCCCACCGGGGCTCCCCTCCCCAGCCCACCCCCACCCCACCAGGGCTCCCCTCCCCAGTCCACTCCCACCCCACCCCATTGGGGCTCCCCTCACCAGTCCAGTCCCCACCCCACCCCATTGGGGCTCCCCTCACCAGTCCACTCCCACCCCACCCCATTGGGGCTCCCCTCACCAGTCCACTCCCACCCCACCCCATTGGGGCTCCCCTCACCAGTCCACTCCCACCCCACCCCATTGGGGCTCCCCTCACCAGTCCACTCCCACCCCACCCCATTGGGGCTCCCCTCACCAGTCCACTCCCACCCCACCCCATTGGGGCTCCCCTCACCAGTCCAGTCCCCACCCCACCCCATTGGGGCTCCCCTCACCAGTCCAGTCCCCACCCCACCCCATTGGGGCTTCCCTCACCAGTCCAGTCCCACCCCACCCCATTGGGGCTCCCCTCACCAGTCCAGTCCCCACCCCACTGGGGCTCCCCTCACCAGCCCACCCCCACCCCACTGGTGGTTCTGACAGAGAAAAAGCCAAAGCTGAGCACCCCTCCTGCCAGCACTGACCCAGTGTGGCCTTCCAGGCCCTACAGGAAAGCTGGGGAGGGACTTTGGAGGGTGTCTGGGAGGGACAGGACTGGGGGGGAACAGAGCAACACTAGAAGTGGGAAGATTCAGATTGGATGTGAGGAAGAAGTTCTTCCCCAGGAGGGTGGTGAGAGCCTGGCCCAGGCTGCCCAGGGAGGTGGTGGAAGCCTCCTCCTGATCCCTGGAGGTTTTGAAGGCCAGGCTGGAGGTGGCTGTGAGCAACCTGCTGTGGTGTGCGGTGTCCCTGCCCATGGCAGGGGGGTTGGAGCTGGCTGAGCCTTGAGCTCCCTTCCAGCCCTGACAATTCTATGATTCACTATGGAATGGGCTGAAGCAGCACTAAGACAGGTAGAAGCATTCACTCTACACTACACCAAGAAACCACTGAGCAGGCACTGAAGGAGATCAGGACCATCTTCAGGTGCTCCATTTCCACCTCACAGGATATGGAAGTGAAAGGCTCAGCAAGTGCCATTCTCTGCCAACCCACACCTTCCAGCAAGACACAGGAAGCACTCTAGAAAGCAGGGCTGTGCAGCAAGCAGGGAGCAGGGCAGAGGTGAGCAGACACAGCAGTCTCACAGTATCCCTAAGGTTGGAAATGACCTCGAGGATCATCGAGTCCAAGCTGGCACCACAGACCTCAGGACTAGACCATGGCACCAAGTGCCACATCCAATCCCCTCCTGAACACCTCCAGGGATGAGGACTCCACCACCTCCCTGGGCAGCACAGCCCAAGGGCCAATGACTCTCAGTGAAGAACTTTCTCCTCACCTCCAGCCTAAACTTCCCCTGGCACAGCTTGAGACTGTGTCCTCTTGTTCTGGTGCTGCTAGCCTGGGAGAAGAGACCAACCCCCACCTGGCTACAACCTCCCTTCAGGTAGTTGGGAGAGGGCAATGAGGTCTCCCCTGAGCCTCCTCTTCTCCAGGCTAAGCAACCCCAGCTCCCTCAGCCTCTCCTCACAGGGCTGTGCTCAAGGCCTCTCCCCAGCCTTGTTGCCCTTCTCTGGACACCTTCAAGTCTCTCAATGTCCTTCCTGAACTGAGGAGCCCAGAACTGGACACAGGACTCAAGGTGTGGCCTAACCAAAGCAGAGTACAGGGCACAATGACTTCCCTGCTCCTGCTGGCCACACTGCTCCTGATGCAGGCCAGGATGCCCTTAGCCTTCTTGGCCAGCTGGGCACACTGCTGGCTCCTGTTCAGGCAGCTGTCAATCAGCAACCCCAGCTCCCTCTCTGTTTGGCAGCTCTCAGCCACTCTGACCCCAGCCTGTAGCTCTGCATGGGATTACCGTAGCCAAAGTGCAGCCCCTGGCACTTGGACTTGTTGAATGCCATCCTGTTGGCCTCTGCCCACCTGCCCAGCCTGGCAAGGTCCTTCTGCAGAGCCCTTCTGCCCTCTAACTGACCAACATCTGCTCCCAGCTTGCTGTCAGCTGCAAATTTGCTGATGGCTGACTCAATCCCCTCATCCAGATCATCAATGAAGATGTTAAAGAGCACAGGGCCCAGCACTGCTCCCTGGGGCACAGCACTGGTGCCTGGCTGCCAGCTGGCTGTGGCACCATTCACCACCACTCTCTGGGCTCAGCCTCCAGCCAGTTCCTCACCCAGCTCAGAGTGCTGCTGTCCAAGCCAGAAGTAGCTTTCCATTACCTGTACCAAAGCATCATCCCCAAGAAGGGAGCAGGACAAGGTAGGTGTTGTACCCAGGAACCCAGAGTCAGTCACTTCTTCTACAGTCTCTCCAATGGACAGCACCAGCGTGGCATTGACGAAGGACACGATGATATAGGCATCGAATTCATCTGGTCAGGGGAGAGAGGGGGTGGGGTGGGGGGGAAAAACAAGAAAGAGGGTGCTGATTCAGTAAGTGCAAGGCTCCCCCACAACACCAGCAGCCTGACAGATGTCTAGCAGTGACTCTTCAGCACAGCTGGTAACTACATCTGCTGGTGGGACTGCACAAGTTCATTCTGGGACATGAATGACATGGACTGGCTGTCCAAAAGCCAGCCACTGCTGGACTCCAACCAGTGCAGGGCTGAGCCAGGGATCAAAAGATGACCCAGAGGGGGCTCAATCCACCAGACTCTGCATTCTAGAAAGCAAGACTCCTGCCTGCTTTCTGCAGAGACAGCACGAGGTCTAGAAGCCTTGAAGACACTTGCCCCAGCTGCCTCGAAGACACTTGCCCCAGCTGCCTCGAAGACACTTGCCCCAGCTCACAGGAGGGGCTGAACCCAGATTGAACACCCAGGGAACTCCAACAGAATGCTCTGCTCTCATCAACTTGAGCAGAGGAAGGCCATCTGCAGAAAGTGCAGCAGAGGTGCTGCAGGCAGGATGGGGCAGGACATCTCTCTCGATGCAGCCATGCAACAGAAGGCTGCAGAGAAGGGAGAGGCAGCAGTGCAGCAGAGGAGCTCAAGGTTAGGCTGCTCTACCCCCATCCAAAAGCTCCACTGGCTTGCCACAGAATGGTTTTCAGTTGGAAGAGACCTTTAAGATCATCCATTCCAGCCACTCTCTAGCTCTATTGAGCCTGGTGCTAAACCCTCAGCACCACATCCACACAGCTTTGATGTCCCTCCAAGGAGGATGACTCAGCCACTTCCCTGGGCATCATGTTCCAGGGCTTGACAACCCTTTTGGGGAAGAACTTGCTCCTCACACCAAACTTAAACCTCCTCTGGCATGACTGGAGGCTGGTTTTTTGCTTCTCCTATCATTTGTTCCTTGGGAGAAGAGACCAGAGACCAACCCCCACCTGGCTACAACCTCCTTTCAGGCAGCTGTAGAGAGTGAGGAGGTCTCCTCCCCCCATAGCCTCTTCTTCTCCAGACTAAACAACTCCAGCTCCCTCAGCTGCTCCTCACAGGACTTGTCTTCTAGACCCTCCACCAGCTTCCCTGCCCTCTTCTGGACCCACTCCAGCCCCTCAATGTCTTTCTTGGCAGTGAGGGGCCCGAAACTGGACTCAGGATTTAGAGTGCAGCCTCCCCAGTGCCCAGTACAGGGGGATGATCCCTGTCCTAGTCATGCTGGCCACACTATTGCTGATCCAGGCCAGGATGCTGGTGGCCTTGTTGGCCACACACTGGCTCACCAACTCCAGGTCCTTTTCCACTGGGCAGCTTTCAAGTCATTCTGCCCCAAACCTTCCATCCACCCAGCCACACACAGGCTGTGGGATGAGGAACACTCACATTTTTGAGGCAGAGCAAACCATGACCTTTACTTCTACTGGAGTAAGTGGCAGTATGGCAACTACCATCTCTAGTGCTGGCTTCTCCCAAAGGGGACAGCTCAGGAGAGTCCAGTAAGTCAGAGAGGGAAAGGCTCAGGCAATCTAAATAGAGTCTGCACAGCTGGTTGGGGATAGAGGAACAAGGGGAGGGAATGCTTCAGTTTGCTGCCTGATTTCACTCTTGCAAAGTGCCAGGCCTCAGGGAGGGGGGAGAGGAGAGGCTCACTAAACCAGAACAAGAGCAGCAGAAGCAATGAAACCTGCTGTGGGAGAGAAAGAGCCAGGAACCTCGTGGGAGAAAGGAGATTGCCTCAAGAGAAGCAACTGCCCTGCTGCTGCTGTCATGCAAGTGCTGTTACTTAAAAGGTATCAAAAACAGTCCCCCCAACCCCCTTTTTACCCAACTCAACCCAAAGCTCAGGCTTAGGGAAGAAAAATTAGTGGAGGTGAAAGGTGTAAGAGAGGCCTTGAGTAGGGTTTCTCCACCAGGGCAGGAGGCATGGAGAAGCATCTAACTGTACACAAAGGAAGAGAGCAGAAGTCTCCTGGTGACAGGTTGGATCTTTGAGGTCTCCTCCAACCTTGGTGATTCTGTGAATCCAGGGTCCCAGGCAGCAGCTTCAAGAGACTGCATGGGGTTAAAGGGAAAGGAATGCTTCAGGAGCTGCCCCTTTCTGCTTACCCACCCTGCGCAGAGGGAAGCCTTGCCAAACCTGCTGTGTCACGTTTGTAACAGAAAGCCCTTACACACAGCTCAAAATATGCAAGGCAGGAAAGAACCCCAACAAAACAGCATTCTTCTCTCCCAACATCTGGTCCACAGAAGACAGCTCAGATCAAACTGAAGAGGCTTTGTGTCAGTCGAGCCGCTCCGGCAGCAGGCCTGCGGCCCTCGGCACCGCTGCCGCTGCTCCCCGGCCGGCGGCCACAGCCTGCAGCCTCCAACACATGCTCCTGAGCTCCACAGGGAGGAGAGGGTCCCCTTGGGGGCATGGAACTAAGAAGAACTGAACCTGGGCACAGCACTGTTTTGGTTGAAAAGGCCTTTGAGAATGGCAAGTCCAGCCATTAGCCAGCTCTGCCTAGTCCGGCGCTAAGCCAGAGCCCTCAGCACCACAGCTCTGAAACACCTCCAGGGATGGGGATTCAAGCACTGCCCTGGCTAGCCTGGTCCAATGTCTGGGACCCCTTTCAGAGGGATGTCCAATCTAAACCTCCCCTGGTGCAATTTGAGGCCATTTCCTCTTGTCTCACCATTTGCTCCTTGAGAGCAGACCCCCACCTCCCCCTCCAGCCTCCTTTCAGGGAGCTGCAGACAGCAGTGAGGTCTCCCCTCAGCCTCCTCTTCTCCAGGCTGAACAACCCCAGTCCCCTCAGCAGCTCTTCCCCAGCCCTGTTCTCCAGATCCTTCTCCAGCTTTGCTGCCCTTTCCTGGACCTGCTCCAGCCTCTCCTGGGAGGGAGGGCCCCAAAAGAGACCCCAGCATTGAAACCCATCACCAATTACCCTAAAGCCTTGGCTCAGCACAACACTCTCTCTAGGATGACCAGCAGAGAAGGAGAGCTCAGCAGGACCTGCAAGGTGACAGCCTGGACATTCCCTCCACTGAGGCTTCTCCTAGGAAGCTGCAGCAACTTTTCAAGCCCAGGAACCTACCAGGATTCCTTGACTGTTTCAAAGGGAGACTCTTAACAGCTCACAGGAGAGGTATTTGCTTCAGAAATATCTTGCAGACAGGATGTTCTCCACATTCCATTTCAAAGGCCACTGCTGCTTTCCAAACTTCTGGAGTGCAGCAGCCTTCCTCCCTGGGGGGCTGTCATTCTCCTGATAAAGCACCAGCAGGTCCCAGCTGGAGGCTTAGCCACAGGAGGGACCGTTTGAAGCAACCATTCGCTGGTGGATGAGAAGCTGGACCCCAGCCAACAGCGTCAGCCCGCAGCCCAGAAGGCCAATGGCATCCCAGGCTGCACCAACAGCAGATAGAGAGAGGGGATTCTGCCTCTCTGCTGTGGTGACACCCCATCTGGAGTCTGCCTCTGGAGCTCTCAGCACAGGAAGGACACAGACCTGATGGAACAGGTCCAGAAGGGGGCTGCAAAAACGCTCAGGGGGTTGGGGCACCGCTGCTACGAGGACAGGCGGAGGGAGCTGGGGGTGTTACAGCATCACAGTGACACTGAGGTTGGAAGAGACCTCAAGGATCATAAGAGTACAACCTGGCACCACAGACCTCATGACCAGACCATGGCACCAAGTGCCACATCCAATCCCCTCTTGAACACCTCCAGGGATGGGGACTCCACCACCTCCCTGGGCAGCACATCCCAAGGGCGAATGACTCTCTCTGGGAAGAACTTTCTCACCTCCAGCCTAAACTTCCCCTGGCACAGCATGAGACTGTGTCCTCTTGTTCTGGTGATGGGTGCCTGGGAGAAGAGACCAACTGGCTACAAGCACCTTTCAGGTAGTTGTAGAGGGCAATGAGGTCATCCCTGAGCCTCCACTTCTCCAGGCTAAGCAACCCCAGCTCCCTCAGCCTCTCCTCACAGGGCTGTGCCCCAGACCCCTCCCCAGCTTTCTTGCCCTTCTCTGGACACCTTCAAGTCTCTCAATGTCCTTCCTGAACTGAGGGGGCCAGAACTGGACACAGGACTCAAGGGGTGGCCTGACCAGTGCTGAGCACAGGGCACAATGACTTCCTTGCTCCTGCTGGCCACATTATTCCTAATGCAGGCCAGGATGCCCTTGGCCTTCTTGGCCACTGGGCACACTGCTCACTCATGTTCAGGCAGCTGTCAATCAGCACCCCCAGCTCCCTCTCTGCCTGGCTGCTCTCAGCCACTCTGCCCCCAGCCTGTAGCACTGCCTGGGGTTGCTGTGGCCAAAGTGCAGCCCCTGGCACTTGGGTTTGTTGAATGCCATCCTGTTGGCCTCTGCCCATCTGCCCAGCCTGGCAAGGTCCCTCTGCAGAGCCCTTCTGCCCTCTCCCTGACCAACCTCTGCTCCCAGCTTGCTGTCAGCTGCAAACTTGCTGATGACTGACTCCATCCCCTCCTCCAGATCATCAATGAAGATGTTAAAGAGCACAGGGCCCAGCACTGCTCCCTGGGGCACAGCACTGGTGCCTGGCTGCCAGCTGGCTGTGGCACCATTCACCACCACTCTCTGGGCTCAGCCTCCAGCCAGTTCCTAACCCAGCACAGAGTGTTGTGGTCCTGTGTTCAGCCTGAGAAGGCTCCAAGAAGACCTTAGATCAGCCTTCCAGTACCTGAAGAGGGCTACAGGATGGCTGCAGAGGGGCTGCTTCCAAAGGCCTGCAGTGATAGGACCAGGGCCAACGGTTTGAAATGAGAGGAGATTTAAGTTGGCTGTTAGGAGGAAGTTCTGCACTGTGAGGGTGGTGGAATCCCAGAACAGGTTGCCCAGGGAGGTGGTTGAGGCCCCATCCCTGGAGACATTCAGAGTCAGGCTCAACAAGGCTCTGGGCAACCTGACCTAGTGGGGGATGTCCCTGCAGACTGCAGGGGGGTTGGACTGGATGACCTTAGGAGGTCCCTTTCCAACTCAAACTATTCTATGATGCAGAGCTGGACAAAGAACCATCATTTGAAAGCAAACCAAGATTCCCTGAGTCCTACTCTCAAGGCAAGCTCACTCCTACCCCTTCATATCCTTTCCTCTTCCCTGGCTTTAACCACACCAGAGCATGCCTGGAAGCCTGTGGCAAACCCAGGGACAAGTGCATTTGTGCTTCAGGCCCAGGGGTGCTGCTTTTAGTGCCTCCCTGCTGGAGCTTCGGAAGGAAGAGCTTTGGTTCACCAGCATTAAGCCGGTGGATAGAAGACACATTCAGCCAGCTCCCAACAGCACAACGTGGGGTTAGAAAAACCCCAGCAGCCCAGCTGAAATGAAGAGGGCCAAGGGGAAAAAGTCCCCTGGGGCACAGCAAGGAGTAGCCTCAGTTCAGGAGAAACGATTTTCATATGAAAAGATCTCTCCTTAGCTCTCCCAGCAGCCCAAGCACAGCCATCAGGCCGCTGAAGTTTTGACCAGGCAGGCATTTTGTCTGCAGACACAGGCCTTCAGAGATGGTTATTAAGCTTCTAATTGCTCCAGTCAGCTCCTTTCAGCCAGAGGAGGCTCTTGAGGAACCACAGCTGGGACTCATCCTGCTGCAAGCCTGCTGCAGCTTCACCCACACGTCACAACCAGCTAGGAAAGCAGCCCAGCTCAGGCCCTGAACTCTGTGCTACTGTCCTCCTCGGTATCCATCATGGATTCACTGCCACTCAGCCCTGGAGAATTCCACTCCTCTGTGCCCCTCCATGCCTGACAGAGTTCTCTCATGCTCCACAGCACCTGAACTTGCACCGATGCAAGCAGTCCCCAGCAGCTCAGAGGAGCTCAGCGAGCAGGCAGATGAGCAGTGACTAAGCTGAGGATTATTCTCACTTCAAAGACACTGATGGGATGACAGCACCAGTAATTCCCTGGGCTTCTGCTTTGCTACTGCAGGGAGGTCTGCAGCTGTGACTCACTGCACAGCTTTTGGGGCAAGAGCGCCAGGTAGGGAAGCAGGCTCCTGGCTTTCAGCTCAGGGCTGGCTCCCCAGCAGGGCAGGGAGCCAGGTGCTGAAAAGCCACCAGAAGGTCTCCTGGAGCCTGCTCTTCCCCAGGCTGAGCAACCCCCAACTCTCTCAGCCTGGCCTCACAGCAGAGGGCTTCCAGCCCTCCCAACATTGCTGTGGCCTCCTCTGGCCCTGCTCCAAGAGGTCTTTGTCTGTGCTGTGCTGAGGACTCCAGAGCTGGCCCCAGCACTTCGCGGGGGGGGTCTCAGCAGAGCAGAACAGAGGGGCAGAAGCCCCTCCACTGACCTGCTGTCCACTTGTCCTGAAGCTGTGACTATGTGCAGTCACATTCTTCAGCCAGAACACCATTTGATACCCTATCAGAACGGGGAATGGGAGCTGCTTTCTACTCCTCAGCTACCAAAGCACACAGGCAACAACCCCAGAATCCCAACATGGCAGGGGTTGGAAGGGACCACTGGAGATCATCCCCCTAAAGCAAGGCACCCCACGGCTTGCCCAGCATCACAATGGCCAGGTGGGGCTGGAATCCCTCCAGAGGAGACTCCACAAGCTCTCTGAGCAGCCTGCTCCAGCAGCACCCTCACAACAAAGAGCTTTTTTCCCTCCAGCTACAGCTGCCAGAATTCAGGGGAGGGAAAAGCTTAGCGTGAACAACAACACAACAGCCCCACGAGCTGGGGACCCTGTGGTTTAACCTGTGGGATGGCAGAGCAGCCCCTAGCTGTAGGTACACACCTGTGGGGATCAGCACCTCCACCACCAGCCACCTGTGGAAGAAAAAAAAAGGCTTGGTATTGGTAGTGAGTATCACCACGTACCAGCCAAGGTTAGTATCTGCTCTGGGGAGCTGCAAACCTCCAGGTGTCCTAGAGAGGCCTCCCAGCACACCAAATGCTGCCACATCCAGGCACAGCTTGGACACTGCCAATGGACACCCCAAAACCCAGCACTTGGGTGGTAGCAGTGGCAGTTTTGATGGGTTTGGAATGGTGCTTGAAGCAGCTCTGCTTAAAACCCCCTCCACGTGGCTTCTGAACTCGAGAGAGCTGTAGGTCAGGGGAAGTCAAGAAGTCAACACAGCTGACAAGAAGTCAACACAGCTGACAGCAGCTACAGGTTGCAGCCTTTCTGGAATCAGGGAGGGAATCTTCTTGCTGGAACCAGGACAATTTGGAAGGAGGGAAGAGGGAAAAAAAGAGGAGGCAGTGAGATTGGGCTGTGTGATGGGAGGCGAGCAACAGTCCTCCAGCTCCTGAGAAAGCCAAAGTTATCCCTTGGAGCCCCAAGGTGGTCTCAGAAGCCTCCATCTCTCAGCAGGAACAAATGTCACCAACTCCTTTGCTCACCCCTTCTGGCAAAGGTTTGTTTCTCACACTGGAATGCCTCTTGGAAGAAGAGAGCTTATTTTTAGCAAGAAGTGTGGAAGTTCTTTCCTTCTGACCCCCTTTTTTCCCCCCCTCCCTGGGGAACACGAAGGCACTTGGTGCTCAAAGCTCCTCCCATGCTGTGCAGCCTCAGAACACGAGCATGGGAATTGAGAGCAGGTTGCCCCATGGCAAGGAAATTCCCACAGGCTTAGTGGGGGGAAAAAAGCTGCTCTGAGAGTGCTTCAAAACAAGACACCACATCCACACAGCAGGTCGAGGAGCTGGGCATTTCTGCATCCAGTGGCATAAACCTACAGCAAGCCTTGAGGAGGTTCATCCATAGCCCTGCCTCGGAAAGCATCCCTGAGGCTGTCAGCAGCCAGAACAGATTCAGGTGGTGCTTTTTAGGTGCTTCTGAGGAACTCTGCTCTTGCTCTCAAGAATAAAAAAGCAGGACAAGGGATTACATTTCTTTGTGTTTGAAGTAAGGCAAACTCCTTATTTCAGATCAGGACCAAAAGAAGGGAAAAAACAACCAAAAAAAACACCCCACTAACCCAACCCCAATTCCAAGCACATTCTGCCAACTCCCAACCCTGACCTTCCTGGAATCACCATCAGCATTCTCCACACTGCTGGCTGTTCGAAGAGGGAGAGTGTGTCCCAGCCCAAACACTGTTTTCTTTGCAGACATGCAGAGAGGGAAGTCACCAAAGAGAGACACTGTGGCTGATTTCTCTTCCCTCTTCTGTCACTTGCATCCTACCCTCTCACAGAGAGCTGAGAACCGCGGCTGCCAACAGGCAGGTGAAGAGCGAGCAGGCTCCCACGGAAAGCACGGCCCTGGGCTCCTGATGTCAGAGCTGCAGCTTGGGGGAAAGCAGGAGGAGGAGGTGAGCAGCTCCAGGCTGCAAAGCCCCAGCTGAAGCAGCAGGCTGAGGTGATGGGTGCAGCTGAAGGCTGGGGGAGGGGGACACACACAATTCTAAGGGACCAAAAAGGCGGCTCGGAAGTAGAGAGAGCTCCTTGCCGATTCCAAACGCAGCTTTGGGGGAGGGCACACAACCAGCATGCAGCAGCAGCAGCAACCTCTCCCTACCTCCTTGCACAGAAAAACCAAAGCCAACCACACCAGAGCTCTGTGGTTTAGGAACAGGCTGCATACCTTCAACGTGCCTCCTGACAGTCCATACAGCGTTGGGGTTCCCAGGCAGCTCTGAGACAGCCATTTCAGAGACCTAGAGGGTAAACAGGAAGAAAGTTCTTCAGCAAACACAGCTGGAGGCTTCTCCAAACATGCAGCAGTTTGTGAGCTGTCCCTCTACCAGGCAGGAAAAGTCAGGACTGGGAGCAGGGCTGTTTAACACCTTTGTCAGTGACAGGAGACAGCAGGAGTGAGGCTCCCTCAGCAAGCCTGCAGGGGACACAAGGCTGCGTGGTGTGGTTGGCAGGCTGGAGGGAAGGATCCATCCAGAGGGACCTGGAGAGACTGGGGGGAAGGATCCATCCAGAGGGACCTGGAGAGGCTGGGGGGAAGGATCCATCCAGAGGGACCTGGAGAGGCTGGGGGGAAGGATCCCATCCAGAGGGGCCCGGGCAGGCTGGAGGGAAGGGATCCATCCAGAGGGGCCCGGGCAGGCTGGGGGGGGAAGGGCTCTGTCCAGAGGGGCCCAGGCAGGCTGCAGAGGTGGGGCCAAGCCAACCTCATGAAGTCCAACAAGGCCAAGGGCAAGGTCCTGCAGCTGGCTCAGGGCAATCCCAAGCACAAATCCAGGCTGGGTGAGGAGTAGCTCCAGAGCAGCCTGGAGGAGAAGGCCTTGGGGGTGTCAGCTGGTGACAAACTCTCCAGGAGCCAGCAATGGCCCCTGGCAGCCCAGCAGGCAGCTGAGTGCTGAGCTGCAGCCAGAGCAGGGAGAGCAGCAGCACAGGGAGGGGATTCTGCCCCACTGCAGCAATGCCTGCAGTCCTGGTGCCCTCAGTGTTAATATGGATATGGATCTGCAGGAGAGGGTCCAGAGGAGGCCACCAAGATGATCAGAGGGCTGGAGAAACACCCCTATGAGGCCAGGCTGAGAGAGCTGGGGCTGTTCAGCAGGAGAAGGCTCCAGGGAGAGCTTAGAGCAGCCCAGATCCTATCTGAAGGAGGCTCCAGGAGAGCTGGGGAGGGAATTTTGACAAGGGCTAGCAGTGACAGGATGAGAGGCAATGCCTTTAAGCTGGAAGAGGGGAGACTGAGACGAGGAAGAAATTCTTTATAGAGTGAGGGTGGGGAGACTCTGGCACAGGTTGCCCAGGAAGGCTGTGGCTGCCCCCTCCCTGGAGGTGTTCAATGCCAGGTTGGATGAGGCCTTGAGCAACCTGGGCTGGTGGGAGGTGTCTCTGCCCATGGCAGGGGGGTTGGAACCAGATGACCTTTAAGGTCCCTTCCATCCTGCACCATTCTGTGCATCCCAGTTGTGATGCTCTCTCTCTCCACATGCCAGATGCAGAATGCATTCAGCAATGACACAGCAATGTTGGGAGCTCTGAGTGAGGAGCCTGAAAACAAGGTCACCCCTCCTGCCTCCAGCAGAGAGATCAGCAGCTGGCAGACACTGGGAACGTTCCAGCTCGATGCACTCAACTATCAGAACAGACAAAAGGCAGGTGGCTGGAGCCAGCTGAGCAAAAAGGCCTGGAGAGTACCAGAGTCAACAGTTCAACCCTTCTGTTTCCAAGGCCAGAGGGAGCTGTCTCCAGACAATGGCCAAAGGAGAATCTCTTCATTTCAGCACCCTCCTTGAAAGGGTCTCCTCCCCCTGTCCTCACCTCTCAAGCTCTCCTGAAGTGCTGGAAGGCAGTGATGCCATTTAGTGAGGCATGGACAGACTGGAGGGCTGAGAGGGACTTCATGAAATTCAACAAGGAAGGGGGGGGGTCCAGCATTTGGGGAGGGAGGAATAAGCCCCTAGAGCAGTACAGGTGAGGGGTTGAGCTGCTGGAAGGCAGCTCCATGCAGGACCTGGGAGTGCTGGGGGGCAAGCTCCCCACAAACCAGCTATGTACCCTTGGGGCCATGAAGGCCAGTGGTCTCCAGGGGAGCCTGCAGGTCAAGGGAGGGTCTCCTCTCCCTCTACTCTGCTCAGGCCACATCTGCTGCAATGGGTTCAGTCCTTCTGACCTCCCCAGGATAAGAGAGACAGGGAATTACTGGAGAGAGTCCAGCAGAGGCTGCAAAGCTGCTGAGGGGCCTGGAGCAGCTCTGTGAGGAAAGGCTGAGAGCCCTGGGGCTGAGAGCCTGGAGAAGAGCAGCCCCAGAGGGGATCTGAGCAATGCTCAGGAGGAGCTAAAGAACCTGTGGGAGGCAAGAGGCTGGGGCCAGACTCTGCTCAGTGGTGCCCAGGGACAGCACAAGGGGCAATAGGAACAAACTGGAAGCCAGGAGGAGAAAGTTGTTTGGTGTGAGGGTGCGGGAGGCCTGGAGCAGGCTGCCCAGGGAGGTTGTGGAGTCTCCTTCTCTAGAGAGATTCCACTTCCCCACTGGCCACTGTGCTCCTGGGCAAGCTGCTGTGGGCGCCCCTGCTTTAGCAAGGGGGTTGGACTGCAATGATTGCCAGACCCCACCACGTTGTGACTCTGAGCTCTTACCTCCAATCCATGCCTTAGAACCCTCAGGGACGACCGTGGCCCCCGCCCACAAGCCACATAGAGCTGGGGTGTGTCTTCATTGGCCAGATCAGCAATCTGCATGGGGAAAGAAGGGTCAGAGGATCTTCCCAGGAAGACAAACCAAAAGCAAGCTGCCTGTGCCACACTGCTGCCTCTAAGAATGCATCTTCCAGACCCTGCAAGGGGTGAAGATGCCACAGGGTGACCCTCTGCTGCCACGACATGATGCCCAGTTTGAAACTGAACTCAGTGCAGAGAAGGGGGCTGAGGGTGGGCAGAGGAACAGCAGAGTTCTGTGTCCAGGTCCATATTCATTACCACACAAAAAAAACAGTAACCAAAGGCTGCCAGGTCAGGGAGGTGGCCTGAGAATTCAGCAGAGCTGTTTGAAGCCCAGGCATTTAGAAGAGAGGAGTTCTTGCTGGAAGTTGAAGGGAATGCAGCTTTGGGGACTCCACTGTTGAGACCCACAATCCAGGTAAAAAGCAAGGAAAGCCAAAGCAAAGATGCATCTGTGATCAGCTCCCCTGCACAGGAGACAGAAATGAGCTGGATGGAGAATGAGAGCCTGCTGATGGCAAACAAACCTGACAGCACAGAATGGGAGACAAGCTGTCCAACTCATCCACCAGCACCAGGTTCTTCAGAGGTCGTGGCTGGAAGAAGAATGTATCTCCTTCCTCCAGAGGCATGGCAGAAGAGAACTCTGGCTCCTCATCATCATCCCCCAGGTGAGCTATCTGGTACAGGTAACTTGAGACAGAAAGAGAGAGAAAGAGCATGGTGAGTGCAAAGCTGGGTGAATGGTGCCACAGCCAGCTGGCAGCCAGGCACCAGTGCTGTGCCCCAGGGAGCAGTGCTGGGCCCTGTGCTCTTTAACATCTTCATTGATGATTTGGTGGAGGGGGTCAAGTCAGCCATCAGCAAGTTTGCAGCTGACAGCAAGCTGGGGGCAGAGGTTGGTCAGTGAGAGGGCAGAGGCCAACAGGATGGCATTCAACAAGTCCAAGTGCCAGGGGCTGCACTTTGGACACAACAACCCCAGGCAGAGCTACAGGCTGGGGTCAGAGTGGCTGAGAGCTGCCAAACAGAAAGGGAGCTGGGGGTGCTGATTGACAGTTGCCTGAACATGAGCCAGCAGTGTGCCCAGGGGGCCAAGAGGGCCAAGGGCATCCTGGCCTGCATTAGGAACAGTGTGGCCAGCAGGAGCAGGGAAGTCATTGTGCTCTGTGCTCAGCACTGGTTAGGCCACACCTTGAGTCCTGTGTCCAGTTCTGGGCCCCTCAGTTTAAGAAGGGCATTGAGAGACTTGAAGGCGTCCAGAGAAGGGCAACAAGGCTGGGGAGAGGCCTTGAACATAAGCCCTGTGAGGAGAGGCTGAGGGAGCTGGGGTTGTTTAGCCTGCAGAAGAGGAGGCTCAGGGGAGACCTCACTGCCCTCTCCAACTCCCTGAAGGGTGGTTGTAGCCAGGAAGGGGTTGGGCTCTTCTCCCAGGCAAGCAGCACCAGAACAAGAGGACACAGTCTCAAGCTGCGCCAGGGGAGGTTTAGACTCGAGGTGAGGAGGAAGTTCTTCACCGAGCGAGTAATGCGTCATTGGGATGTGCTGCCCAGGGAGGTGGTGGAGTCCCCATCCCTGGAGGTGTTCAAGAGGGGACTGGATGTGTCACTTGGTGCCATGGTCTGGTCATGAGCTCTGTGGTGCCAGGTTGGACTTGATGATCCTCAAGGTCTCTTCCAACCTTAGTTAGGTTGGACATCAGGAGGCAGTTCTTTGCTAGGAGGGTGGTGGAACACTGCAACAGGTTGCCCAGGGAAGTGGTTGAGGCCCCAACCCTGGAGACATTCAAGGTTAAACTTGCTGGGGCCCTGAGCAACTTCATCTAGCTGGAGATGTCCCTGCTAACTGCCAGGGGGTTGGAACAAGAAGAGCTTTGAGGGTCCTTCCCAACCTGATGCCTTCTGTGATAAAATGGTTAAAGGGAATCAGAGGCCTGCAGCAACAACAAACCCACCACCACAACCTTCTCCCTCCAAGGCCTCTCCTTTGTAGCTATCACTGATGAGACATCCCAGGGTGTCACAGCATTTTCCCTCTTTACCCTGGAGCCTCCCAGCTCTTCTGTTAGAGCCAAGGCACCAACTGACAGCTGAGGCCAAGGCCAACAGCTACAAGGGCCACTCCAGGTACATGTTTCAGTGGAATACTGTCACCTCACCTTGTAATCCTATCCCCTACAGCATCTTATACCACAAAAGAGAGGTTAAGATGCACAGAAAGAAACAAAGAGACAAAAAGCAAAGCAGAAAGGGAGGCTGATGTACTTCCTAGTCTGGTAAAGCCACCATGAAGGTGGCTTCCTCAAGGGCTTGGTCTATGCAACACAGTCCAAATCCACCCCAGTTAAACCAGCTGGAGCTCCCTCAGCTGGCCGACTGCAGAGTAAGGGAAGGGAAGGGTGTACAATTCCAGGCCTGGAATGGCTTTGGGTTGGAAGAGACCTGAGAGATCAGCCAGTTCCAACCCCCCTGCCACAGGCAGGGACACCTCCCACCAGCCCAGTTTGCTCAAGGCCTCATCCAACCTGGCCTTCAACACCTCCAGGGAAGGGGCAGCCACAGCCTCCCTGGGTAACCTGTGCCAGGCTCTCCCCACCCTCACTGCCAACAATTTCTTCCTCATCTCCAGTCTCAATCTCCCCTCTCCCAGCTCAAAGTCGTTGTTCCTTATCCTGTGACTCTCAAGCCTGATCAAAAGTCCCTCCCCAGCTCTCCTGAAGCCCCTTTGGGTCCTGAAAGGCTGCTCTAAGATCCCCCTGGAGCTTTCTCCATGCTGAACAGCCCCAACTTTCTCAGCCTGTCCCCACAGGAGAGCTTCTCCAGTGTTCCAATCATCTTTGTGGCCTCCTCTAGATCCACTCCAGCAGCTCCATGTCCCTGTTATGGTGCTGGGGGCCCCAGAACTAGACCTCTGACCCTCCTGCAATCACTGAAGGTGTGCAGTCTTCTGTGAGTCTTCAAGAATGCTTTACAACCCCAAACAAGAACTGAGAATGCCCTCAAGTATCCATGCATCAAGGAAAGGATCAAAGCTACTGACAAGAATAGAGTTACAGAACTGGTTGGCTTGGAAAGGACCTTTAGAAGCCATCTAGCTCAACTCCCCTGTCAGCAGGGACATCTGCAACCCACAGCAGGTTACTCAGAGCACCAAACAACCTGACCTGGAATGGTTCCAGGGATGGGGCACCTGCCACCTCTCTGGGCAACCTGGGCCAGGCTCTCCCCACTCTCAAGTGTCAAAACATTTCTTCCTTCTCTCCACTCTGAATCTCCCTCTTTTAGTTGAAGCCATCACTCCTTGGCCTGTCACAAGAGCCCCTCCTCAAAAGCCTGTCCCCAAACAAAACCCACCTACATTTGAGGGGGCCATGACACACAGAAGTTCAATGAAAACTATCACACTCCTTAAAAGAGAGCTGATCTGGATGTGTGATGGGCTCTGTATGAACTGGAAGTGCTCAGCTCAACTAGAAACCAATGGAATCTTTCTATAGGTTCATAGAATTCCCAGGGTTGGAAGGGAAACTCAAGGCTCAGCCAGTTCCAACCCCCCCTTTGCCATGGGTAGGGACACCTCACACCACAGCAGGTTGCTCACAGCCACATCCAGCCTGGCCTTAAAAACCCCCCAGGGATGAGGAAGCTTCCAGCACCTCCCTGGGCAACCTGCACTGCAGTTATCTCATCTGGGTTGAAACAAGAAGAGAATTCCCCTATTCCATCACAGTCCAAACCCAATTGTTCTGCTCCAACCACATAAACACAGCATTGATGTGCCTATTAAAACAGAGCTTTTGTCTTTATACCTCCAGGAAGTCCAAGGGGCAGTTTGCAGTTTCCCTTTTAAGGGGGGGAAGGAAATGCTGATGGTAAAACTGGGTTTGGTGTGTGTGCTTGGTTGGTTTTTACTCACTGGTTTCCAAACTCAGATGCCACAAAGAGAAAGCCTGTCTTCAGCACACACATGGCAGCAGCCACAGGGACGGTGTCAAAGTACTTCAGTCGAATCTCTGTCACCTGCAAGCAGAGGGAGATGTGACCATGCAGGTGGAGCACCTCAGCTGGGCAGAGCACTCAACACTTTGGGTTGGAAAGGAACCTTCATGACCATCTAGTTCCAACATCCCCCCAGGTTGCTCAAGGCCTCATCCAACCTGGCTTTGAGCAATTCCAGGCTGGGAGCCACCACCACTTGGCAGCCTGCTCCGGTGGCTCAGCAGCCTCATGGGGAAGAGTTTCCTCCTGATGTCCAATTTAAATTGCACTTCCTCCAGCCTGAAGGCCTTGGTTAAAAAGTCCCTTTCAGGCTCTCCTGTAGCCCCCTTTAATCACTGAAAGGCTACCAGCAGGTGTCCCTGGAGCCTTCACCTCTCTGGGCTGAACAACCCCAACTCTCTCAGTCTGGCCTCCCAGCAGAGGGCTTCCAGCCCTCCCAGCGTTGCTGTGGCCTCCCCTGGCCCCACTCCAATAGGTCCCTGTCAGTGCTGAGGACTCCACAGCTGTCCCAGCACTTCAGGGGGGGTGTCTCAGTAGAGCACAGCCCTGCCCCTGCTGCCCACACTGCTGGGGATCAGCCCAGGACACAGCTGGGGCAGGGCTGGCAGTGCTTGGTGCTGCCTCATTCCCAGCTTTTCACCCTCCAGCACCATCAAGTCCTTGGCTGCAGGGCTGCTCTCCAGCTCCATCACATCTCTGATTCAGTGACCAAAAAAAAAGCTGCCTAGATACCCTCTCCAAAGACAGGAAGCTGGAGAATGGAGCAGGCTGAATCACAGCAGCAGTTTGGGGCAGCAGATGGTTAGTCACATGAGCGAGAGGACTGACCACAGAAGTCAGGCTGCCTGCTGTCCTCTCAGACTTTCTGGCTTTGGGAACCCTGTGTCAGTGTCAAACAACCACTGAGCAGCTGCAGAAATAGCAAGCTGTCTGCAAAAGACAGGTGATAGATAATCTGTTGCACTGACCACCAGCTACTCCCCACCATCTGAGCAAGTTTCTACACACAGCAGAGCTGCTACTGAACCACCAAACCCAATCCAGATCATCCAAGCACCATCCTTCTGAGCTTCCCAGGGCTGACATCCCCAGCTCAAGAGAGACAGGGAACTACTGGGGAGAGTCCAGCAGAGGCTACAAAGATTGCTGAGGAGTGTGGAGCAGCTCTGTGAGGAGCAAAGGCTGAGAGCCCTGGGGCTGAGAGCCTGCAGAAGAGCAGCCCCAGAGGGGAGCTGAGCAATGCTCAGCAAGAGCTAAAGGAGCTGTGGGGGGCAAGAGGCTGGGGCCAGGCTCTGCTCAGTGGTGCCCAGGGACAGGCCAAGGGGCAGAAGGCACCCAGGAAGTTCCAACTGACCAGGAGAACCTTCTTTGGTGTGAGGGTGCTGGAGGCCTGGAGCAGGCTGCCCAGAGAGGTTGTGGAGCCTCCTGGTGTGGAGAGCTTCCAACCCCCTCCTGGCCACTGTGTTCCTGGGCAGGCTGCTGGGGGTGCCCTGCTGGAGCAGGGGGGATTGGACTGGGTGATCTCCAGAGGTCCCTGGAGGGGATTCTGAGACTGTGTAATCTTAAAACCACTTAAAAGACGCTAACCAACAACTCCTTGTACCCAATCTGACATGCAGGCAGGGAAGGAAGTAAAATTCAACCTTTACTCAAAAACTCCCAACTGATTCACTGCATCAGAGAGCTTTTCCCTGCAGAGTACCAGGACAGGCAGCAGGAAGCCACCCCAAGCCTGTAATTTCAACTCATGGAGCAGCTCTACCAAGTCAGTACTCGAGGGAGGGAGAGGGAGAGCAGCCTGTGATCAAGAGATACTAAATCAAGACTCTCTCTGAAATTCCCTCAATAGAGGCTGGAGCCAGGTGGGGGTTGGTCTCTTCTCCCTAGGTGATAGAAGGAGAGGAAATGGCCTGACATTGTGTCAGGGAGGGTTAGGTTGGACACCAGGGAAAAATGACTGCAGGAGTGGACAGGTATTGGCACAGGCTGCCCAGGGAGGTGGTGGAGTCCCCATGTCTGGAAGGGTTCAGGAAATGTGTGGCCATGGCACTGGGGGCCCTGGTGGGGCTGGGCTTATCTCAGAGGGCTTTTCCAACCCAAACCATTCTCTGATTCTAAATTCCACACAATTAGTTTCCTGGAGCAGGGTCCCAGACCACACTTGAGTAGATCTTCTGAAGGAAGGACCACCTGGAGAACATCTAAACCATGCCTAAGTGTCTCTGCAGCATGATTCTCACAGGGCTTTGCAAGCACTGTGTGATGCCTGGATGAGTCAGCAGCAGTTACCCACTGTGAGCATCAACAACTGTGTGTATCCCAAACCACATCCAGCTGAGGCCATCCCACAGCTAAAACCACAACATCAAATATTTACCCCTTCAGGGAATCAAACCCTGAGGCCTCCCCTCAATGCATCCTTCTGCTGTCCTTCACATGATGCTTACCATGTCCTCATCAGTCTCCAGAGTGATTTTGAAGATGTCTCCCTGCTCTGTCTGGGCCAGAAAGAAGAACATGGACTTGGTCTTGTGTGTGGCAGAGCAGACAAAAATCATTCCTCTCTCTGGGTCATCCAAGTCATTCTGCAAGGGAAGAGAGTGGCCATCACTGGTGGAACAACCTGAGGGTTGCAGAGGTGGCTTCACTGACTGAAGTATCTCCATTTCAGAGGTACCTGAAGAGCTGGCAGCATGTGAGGAGGCTTTCAACACACAGCACATGCCTACTGTTACATCCATAGTTACCCTCAGCACCCCTCTGCCCCAGAAAGAAAGATGCTTCAAGGACACTGTGTCTAAAGCCATACCCCTTTCCATCTCTTTTTGCTCTCCTCCCCAGACAACTCAAAGCCAAACCAGGAGGAAAGGGCTGCAAACCATCCCCACACAGCTGGTTTGGAGCACCTGAACCTTGGCAGATGTTCAAACCTCTGTGAAATCATACAACCTGCAAGACCAAAGGAGGAGGCAGCAGCCTTAACTGCAACAGGGCAGCTGCTGAATTCATCCGGGTACAGGATGGTGACCACAACTCAAGTGAGACAACCTACCCACCAAGAGTGCTGCCACTGTGGTGCCTGATCAGAGTATTTGGAGTATCTCCAGCATCAATCTCAGAGAAGAGACATGAACTAAGCTCATCACTTCAGGCTGTGCCCAGCTCCACCTGCCCATGCAGCCAGGAGGGCAGATGATCACCGAATGCTAGGGGTTGGAAAGGACCCTGCCAAGGCAGGTTTCACCTAGAGGTGGTCACAGAGGAGCAAGGCCAGGTGGGTTCTGAATGTCTCCAGAGATGGAGACTCCACCACCTCTTTGAGCATCCTGCTCCAGTGCTCTATGACCCTTAAAGAAATTCCTCTTCATGTTTAAATGGAACTTCTTAGGCTCCACACTTTCCACTCCTTTTCCCCTTCTCACTTTAAAACCTCCCTGAAGCCTTTACCCTTGCAAAGCCCACACCAAGGATCCACTTAGCCCTTTAAAACTCCACCAAATCCTCACCCTTCTCCTGGGGATGGGGCATCTGATATCAGGCTGGTCACCGAAGTTCTTGTAAGTGATGTAGTTCTCAGAACAGATCAGCACCCCACTAGGTCCATCAGAGCCACCAGGAACTGAAACACAGAAAAGAACTATTATGGGAAAGTCCCTTACCACAGACCTGACTGCCTGAAGAACATCTCCTGGGTGTTCTTCAAAGCAACAGTTTCCATCACTCCTCACACACAAACGTGCTCCTCATGAAATGGAGACACAAAAGGCACAGCTGCCTGCACCAGGGTGAGACCAGAGCACCCACAAACCACCTTGCCTACTTCCAGGTGTGAAGCACCACTCATTACTTGACCCCTAAGGTCAATTAGTTTACACCAGGGGCTCAGACCACCACTGAAACAACTCCTGAAGGGGATTATCCTGTTTCCATGGGGAAGAGGAAGCAAGCAGATCCAAGGGGAAATGGCCAGTACCTGTTATAAGGAAGTTGCCATGCTCTTCCAAGGGCTCACTGTACTTCCTAACAACATGGTTCAAGCCCAGGTCCAGCTCATAAAATGTCAAAGTCTGCTGTGTGTTGGCTGCTGCTTCTCCTGTTGGATCATTGTCTGCTTCCTGCAACAGAAGAGATGAAGGTCCTTCAGGAAAGGTATGTTAAAGGAGCAGCAAAAGATGGCACAGGGGGAAACTGTGTTGAGCAACACTAGAATGAAGTCCAGAAGATAATTTGCTGGAAGATGCACATTAAAAAAGGTTCAGAGGAAGAAAAAAGAGCTATTTTTGGACAGCAAGGATTTGAGAACCACCAAGGGAGGAGCAGCCAACATTCCCCCACCTCCACAGACAGATGAAGGACAGAAGAACACGAAGCTCTAACAGCAGAGGGAGGTCAAGTTTTTTTTTCCCCTCACCTCATAATCCATCTCCAGACAAGCAAACATTGGGTTTTCAAATCCCACATCAACTCCCACCACGTGGTAAACCAAGGTGTTGGCCTTGTGGGCTTCCAGGGGGGAGGAAATGGTGAGGCGAGCAGCAGCGTCCCTGTTGAGGATGTACACCAGCTTCTGCTTCTCAATGGCACCTGCAAGCAAAGGACACCACCACCTCAGCACCAACCCTGATCCCACCTGCACTCCCAGGCAGACAGGTGACTCAGGAAGAGGACCAGAGAAACATTCCACCTCTGCATGAATCACAGAATCAACAGGGTTGGAAGAGACCTCAAGGATCACCAAGTCCAACCTGGCACCCAACACCTCAGGACTACTAACCCATGGCTCCAAGCTCCCCATCAAGTCTCTTCCTAAACACCTCCAGGGATGGGGACTCCACCACCCCCCTGGGCAGCACATTCCAAGGGCCAATCTCTCTTGCTAGGAAGAACTTTCTCCTCACCTTCAGCCTAAACCTCCCCTGGCACAGCTTGAAACTGTGTCCTCTTGTTCTGGGGCTGGCTGCCTGGGAGAAGAGCCCAACCCCCACCTGGCTACAACCTCCCTGCAGGGAGTTGGAGAGAGCAAGAAGGTCTCCCCTGAGCCTCCTCTTCTGCAGGCTAAGCAACCCCAGCTCCCTCAGCCTCTCCTCTCAGGGCTGTGCTCCAGACCTCTCCCCAGCCTCATTGCCCTTCTCTGGATCCCTTCAAGAGTCTCAATGTCCTCCTTAAATTGAGGGGCCCAGAACTGGACACAGTATTGAAGGTGTGGCCTAACCAGTGCTGGGTACAGGGGCACAATGACTTCCCTGAAACATCTTTGGTGTGAGGCTGCTGGAGGCCTGGAGCAGGCTGCCCAGAGAGGTTGTGGAGTCTCCCTCTCTGGAGAGATTCCAACCCCTCCCTGGCCACTGTGATCCTGGGCAAGCTGCTGTGGGTGCCCTGCTTTAGCAGGGGCCTTGGACTGGATGATCCCTAGAGGTCCCTTCCAGCCTCTACCACACTGGGATTTCAGTTAGTCTGAACAAAACCATTATCAAATCCAGTACTTAAATGTCAGTATTATGTCTGCTGATGTTCACCACTGGTATTTAGCTCCATGCCACAATTAACTTTGAGTGCCTCATTCATGAATGTTTCAGGCCACAAACACAAGGACAGCTTGAGCTCTTGAAAACCAAAGGTCATCCCCTTGGGCTACATCCATCCTGCCTGATGTTCAGCCAACAACAGCTAGAGGCAGATCTACTTCCATCACATGACTTGACAGGCTGCAGGGAAGCAAAGAGAGACTGAAAGCACAGTCAGATCTTCCACCACTGAAAGCCTTTAAGCTCATCCAGTCCCATCGTTGACCCAGCACCCTCAGGTCACCACTAAACCATGGCCCTCAGCACCACATCTCCACAGCTTTTCAATCCCCCCAGAGATGGGGATTCAATGGCCTCCTTGGGGAGCCTGTTCCAGGGCTTGACAACCCTTTCTGGGGAGGAATTGTTTCCCCTGTCCAATCTAGATCCCCCTGGTGCAACTCCAGGGCCTGACAACCCTTTCTGGGGAGGAATTGTTCCCCCTGTCCAATCTAGATCCCCCTGGTGCAACTCCAGGGCCTGACAACCCTTTCTGGGGAGGAATTGTTCCCCCTGTCCAATCTAGATCCCCCTGGTACAACTCCAGGGCCTGACAACCCTTTCTGGGGTGGAATTGTTCCCCCTGTCCAATCTAGATCCCCCTGGTACAACTCCAGGGCCTGACAACCCTTTCTGGGGAGGAATTGTCCCTCATGTCCAACCTAAATCCCCCTGGTGCAACTCCAGGGCCTGACAACCCTTTCTGGGTAGGAATTGTTCCCCCTGTCCAATCTAGATCCCCCTGGTGCAACTCCAGGGCCTGACAACCCTTTCTGGGGAGGAATTGTTCCCCCTGTCCAATCTAAATCCCCTTGGTGCAACTCAAGGCCCTTTCCTCTTGTCCTATTGCTTGTTCCTTGGCAGAAAAGACCAACCCCCACCTGCTTCCTTTCAGGGAGCTGTAGAGAGCAATGAGGTCTCCCCACAGCCTCCTTTTCTCCACACTAAACCACCCCAGCTCCCTCAGCTGCTCCTCACCAGCCCTGTTCTCCAGACTTTTCACCACCTTCACTGCCCTTCTCTCCACCTGTTCCAGCACCTCAATGTCCTTCTTAGAGTGAGGGGCCTAAAACTCCCCACAGACTTTGAGGTGAGACCTCACCAGTACCAAGCACAGGGGTACAAGCCCTGCCCTACTCCCACTGGCCACACCATTGCTGATCCAAGCCAGGACTCTGCTTTCTTGGCCACCTGGGCACACACACTGATTAAAAGAGAGACCACCCAAGCATCCTTCTACCCATGAAGCCTGATCAGAAAGACCTGTCTGTCTCCATGACACATGTCAGAGAAGAGACATGAAGTCCTAACATCATTTCAGGCCATGAGAGTTGCCTGACAGTGTTGGACACAGACCCCTTCAACCCCAACTTCTCTCCAGACAGAGAGGTTACAAGGCAGCCTCTTCCAGGATTTCTTTGGCCCAGCTGTGTGTATTCAAGACTTGCATTCTCTGGGGCAGGTCTCACAGCCTGACAGATTGCCCCAGAGAATCACAGAATCAACCAGGTTGGAAGAGACCTTTGAGATCATCCAGCCCAACCAATCAACCAACCCTATCTAACCAACCAGACCATGGCACCAAGCACCCCATCCAGTCTCTTCCTAAACACCTCCAGGGAAGGGGACTCCACCACCTCCCTGGGCAGCACAGCCCAAGGGCCAATTTCTCTCTCTATGAAGAACTTCTTCCTCTCCTCCAGCCTAAACCTCCCCTGGCACAGCTTGAGACTGTGTCCTCTTGTTCTGGTGCTGGCTGCCTGGGAGAAGAGACCAAGCCCCACCTGGCTCCAACCTCCCTGCAGGGAGTTGCAGAGAGCAAGAAGGTCTCCCCTGAGCCTCCTCTTCTGCAGGCTAAGCAACCCCAGCTCCCTCAGCCTCTCCTCACAGGGCTGTGCCCCAGACCCCTCCCCAGCTTTGATGCCCTCCTCTGGACACCTTCAAGAGTCTCAATGTCCTTCTTAAATTGAGGGGCCCAGAACTGGACACAGGACTCAAGGGGTGGCCTGAGCAGTGCTGAGCACAGGGCAGGATGAGCTCCCTGCTCCTGCTGGCCACACTGCTCCTGCTGCAGGCCAGGATGCCACTGGCCTCCTTGAGTCACTTCCCCCTGGGCCCAGATAAAGCTTGCTCCAAGAACCGAACAGAGGGACAGGAAGCAGGGTGGAGAACAGGCAGGAGGGCGACTCACTGATCATGACAGCGCGGCCCTTGGGGTCCACAGCCAAGTACTGGCCCGGGACGATGCGGCGGCAGCCGCTCTTGCCGAAGGTCTCCTGGTGGATCTTCTCGAAGACGTTCTTGGAGGGCTGGTACTCCAGGATGACGATGCGGCCCGAGTCGCTGCCCACCACGATGTAGTCCTTGGTGCCGCCCGTCAGGCGGAAGGCCATCAGGGAGCGGATGACGCCGAACACCTCCACCGTCAGCAGCGTGTGCACCTTCCCCGTGTTGGGATCCGGCCGCAGCAGCTCCAGGATCTTGCCGCGGGAGACGACGATCTCCTGCTGCTTGGTGCCTGAAGGAGCCAAAGAGCCAAGTGAGCAACCAGGCGGCAGAGGGCTCAGCCTCAGGAAGCACTTAGAGTAGAACAGAATTAACCAGGTTGGAAGAGACCTGGGAGGTCAGAGTCCAACCTATCCCCCAGCACCATCTGATCAACTCAACCATGGCACCAAGTGCCTCAGCCAGGCTCTGCCTAAACACCTCCAGGGGTGGGGACTCCACCACCTCCCGGGGCAGCACAGCCCAAGGGCAAATCTCCCTAACTCCTCCCTAACATCCAGCCTGAACCTCCCCTGGCACAGCTTGAGACTGTGTCCTCTTGTTCTGCTGCTGGGTGCCTGGGAGAAGAGCCCAACCCCCACCTGGCTCCAACCTCCCTGCAGGAAGTTGCAGAGAGCAAGAAGGTCTCCTCTGAACCTCCTCCTCTCCAGGCTAAGCAACCCCAGCTCCCTCAGCCTCTCCTCACAGGGCTGTGCCCCAGACCCCTCCCCAGCTTTCTTGCCCTTCTCTGGACACCTTCCAGCAGCTCAATCTCTTTCCTAACCTGAGGAGCCCAGAGCTGGACACAGGACTCAAGGTGTAGCCTGAGCAGTGCTGAGCACAGGGCAGGATGAGCTCCCTGCTCCTGCTGGCCACACTCTTCCTGACCCAGGCCAGGATGCCCTTGGCCTTTCTGGCCCCCTGGGCACACTGCTGGCTCATGTTAAGCTCTGTCACCACAGAGTGACAAGGGCTTATGTGATTAGCCCAGAGGAATTCAAAGCAACTTATTAAGAGCCACCATGGTCTGAGCAGCTTATGACAGGCCAAGGAAGTCTTCCTCTAAAGGGTTGTCAAGCTGACTGGAACTGACTGCCCAGTGGTGGAGTTACAGAATTGTCAGGGTTGGAAAGGACCTCCAGGCTCAGCCAGTTCCAAGCCCCCTGCCATGGGCAGGGACACCTCACACCACAGCAGGTTGCTCACAGCCACCTCCAGCCTGGCCTTAAAAACCTCCAGGCATGAGGCTTCCACCACCTCCCTGGGCAACCTGGGCCAGTGTCTCACCACCCTCCTGGGGAAGAACTTCTTTCTAACATCCAATCTGAATCTACCCATTTCTAGTTTTGCTTCATCCCCCCCCAATCCTATCCCTCCCTGACACCCTCAAAAGTCCCTCCCCAGCTTTCTTAGTGCCCCCTTCAGATCCTGGAAGGCCACAATTAGGTCTCCTCAGAGCCTTCACTTCTCTAGACTGCATAGCCCCAAGTCTCTCAGAGTCTTTCCTCATCCCCATCCCTGGAGGCATTCAAAAGCCATGGAGATGTGGTGCTGAGGGACATGGTGTGGTGGTGCTGTGTAGATTTGGTGCTGAAGGGCATGGGGTAGTGGTGACCTGGCAGTGCTGGGCTATGGCTGGACTTGATGACCTTAAAAGGTCTCTTCCAACCAAACCCATTCTACAATGCAATTAAACCTGAAGATAATCAAAACAAACTTCTCTTGCTCTTTCCAAACCCTGCCTGGCTATGGTCTTGTGTGGCCTGTTCTAGGTGAACCTCCTTTGGCAAGGGGATTGAGCTAGCTGACCTCCAGAAGTCCCTTCCAGCCCCTACCACTCTGTGAAGTTATCATTTGCTCAGGACCCAATGACAGCATCACAGAACGTTGGGGGTTGGAAGGGTCCTCCAGAGATCATCCAGGCCAACCCCCCTGCCAGAGCAGGAGCACCCAGAGCAGGGCACACAGCAACACACCCAGGTGGGCCTCGAGTATCTCCAGAGAGGAAGACTCCACAACCCCACATGGGCAGCCTGCTCCAGGCCTCTGGCACTCTCACAGGGGAAAAATTCTTCCTCCTCTTTCCATGGAGCTTCCTCTGCCTCAGCTTTCACCACTGCCCCTTGTGCTGGTGTTGGGCAGCACCCAGCAGAGCCTGGCTCCAGCCTCTGGGCACTCACCCTGCACAGCTTTAGCAACAGCAATGAGGTCACCCTCAGGCTGCTCCTCTCCAAGCTCCAGAGCCCTCAGCTCCCTCAGGCTCTTCCTCTCCGAGCTCCAGAGCCCTCAGCTCCCTCAGGCTCCCCTCATAAGGCAGATGCTTCCACTGCCTTCATCATTTCTGTGGCTCTCTGCTGGACTCTCTCCAGCAGTTCCCTGAGGTCCTTCTTGACCTGAGGGGCCCAGACCTGGACACAAGATTCCAGATGCAGAGGGGGAGGAGAACCTCTCTCAAGTTCCTCCCCTCAGCCCTTCTAATCAAGATACCAGTAAAAAAAACACCATACCAATGCAGATGAGCTTCAGCAGCCAAATCCAACAAAAAAATCCCAGCACCTTTTCCCCCCACTCTCTACTACCCAAAACCTCAAACCCAGAAGTGCAAAGGGAGGAAAAGTCACCTGAGAAGTTGCCATGGATAGCATAGCTGATGCCAGTGGCACGCTGCAGGGTCAGGTTGTAGAGGAACATGATGGCCACAGGTTTGCTTCCACCTTAGGGCAGCTCCAGAGCCTGCAACAAGTAGAACACATCAACCCCACTCCCCAAACCCGCAGTGTTCCCCAGAGCACAGAGGTCTGCCGTCCCCATCTGGCCGTACCACACCACTTCAGGCTAGACCATCGACTGCCAAGCAGCAGAAGTTATTCTGGAGGAGGAGGCAAAACAGCTCCGAGACAGATAGAAGCAGGCTGCCGCACATCTAACCACAGCTTCCAGCTCATTATCCCGCAGCTGATTACGCCTCGGGATTTCAGCTGGTCAGAAACCACACACGGCGTTAGGAACCGTTTCGGAGGCGCCCCGCGTCGTTCCACCTCCCGTTTCATTCAGCCAGAGCCAGACCGCCCGCCAGCGCCCGCAGCGGGCTCCCGAGCAGCAGCCCTTCCCCAGGGCTAAGGCGGGCTGAGCCAGACCGCCCGCCAGCGCCCGCAGCGGGCTCCCGAGCAGCAGCCCTTCCCCAGGGCTAAGGCAGGCTGAGCCAGACCGCCCGCCAGCGCCCGCAGCGGGCTCCCGAGCAGCAGCCCTTCCCCAGGGCTAAGGCAGGCTGAGCCAGACCGCCCGCCAGCGCCCGCAGCGGGCTCCCGAGCAGCAGCCCTTCCCCAGGGCTAAGGCAGGCTGAGCCAGACCGCCCGCCAGCGCCCGGAGCGGGCTCCCGAGCAGCAGCCCTTCCCCAAGGCTAAGGCAGGCTGAGCCAGACCGCCCGCCAGCGCCCGCAGCGGGCTCCCGAGCAGCAGCCCTTCCCCAGGGCTAAGGCGGGCCGAGCGCAGGCCGCCGCGCGTGTAGGCCGCAGGCCACGGGGGCCGCCTATCGGCGCCTCCAAGGCCATCCCAAAGCCCGTCGGCCAGCACCGCTCCGCACGCCGGGCAGGCCTTCCCAAGGATGCAGACTCCGGGAACCGTCCATGGATCAAGGCCCGGCCCGATCATCCCCGCCAGACCAGGCCCGAGGGGTCGGCGGTCGCCGCTCCCGCCAAAACGGGGGCCCAACCCGCGCCCCCCGCAAGCCTCATGGCTACCGCCGGGCGTATGCGACGCGACGGGGCCGCCCTTACCGGGTGGATGGAAAAGGATGGAGGCAGATGGCGGCGGATGCTGTTCCTGCCTTAGGCGGGCGCGCCACCGGACCCCTCCGCCATCAGCCCCGCGCCTGCGTGCTGCCCTCCCGCCCCTCCTCGGCGGGGCTTTCGGCGAGGACCGACGCGCGCGTTCCCTGTGCCGGGATGGGATGCCCAAAGCAGGCGCCTGAGCGATCACAGAGAGATGGCAGATGCTGCCCATACGAAGAGACTCCGAAACACCTCCACATCAGCCTCTTTCAATCGTAGAGCTTCGGGATAGCAGGAGCCGGAGAATCCCACGCTACCAGGTGGAACTCATTGGCAGAGAACCTTCAGGCACTGTCATGGACAGCCCGGAGGGGGCCTCAAGGTGGTATCGGCCGCGTCAGCTGAAATCCAAGATGGCGGCGGCCACCGCATCGGGCCCCAGAGCGCCGGGGGGAGAAGGCAGCAGCTCCTCGTCTGCCTCTGCCCTTTCCATGGAGCGGATTCAATCGCTCACCGACCTGGCAGACCTGGAGGCCGCCTATAGCCGGCTGTGTGAGGAGGAGGTGTGTGGGGAGTGGGCCCGTGAGGCAGCGGGGCCTCCGGTGGGCGCAAGGAGAGCGAATGCGTCGCTGTCAAGACTTCCCCAGTACGGATCCGATGCAGGGATATTAAATCCCTGCAAAAGTTGGAGAAGTGGGTCCCTTTAAAGCTCATGGGGCTCACCACGGCCAAGTGCAAGGTCCTGCCCCTGGATCGGGACAACCCCTTGTATTAAGGCAGGCTGGGGATGAAGTGCTGGAGAGCAGCCTTGGGGAGAGGGAGATCGCAGTGCGGGTGGGTGGAAAGCTGGAGATGAGCCGGTACCGAGCGCTCTCAGCCCCGAGCCAGCAGTGTCGTGGAGCTGATCCTCAGCAGGGTGGGCAGCAGGGGCAGGGAGGGGATTCTGCCCCTCTGCTGAGACCCCCCTGCAGTGCTGGGGCAGCTCTGGAGCCCTCAGCACAGACAGGGACCTGCTGGAGCAGGGCCAGAGGAGGCCACAGCAACGCTGGGAGGACTGGAAGGGCTCTGCTGGGAGGCCAGGCTGAGAGAGCTGGATTTAGTCATCCTAGAGAAGGGAGGGCTCCAGGGGAGACCTTCTGGTGGCCTTTCAGGCCTTAAAAAAGCCTCTAAGGAGGCTGGAGACAGATCTTTGTAGGCGGACCTGTTGTGACAGGACAGGGGGTGGTGGTTTGAACTCCAAGAGGGAGGACTGAGGCTGGAGAGAAGAGAGAAATGTTTGACACTGGTGGTGGTGAGACACTTGCCCAGACTCCTCTAGCACCTTGCTAGCTGCATGTCTTGGGCTTGCCTCTTTGATAACTTGGTGGCCTGGAGAGGTGAGCTGAAGTCACAGGAGAGTTCCTTTGGCCTTTTCTTTCAGCAAGTCGTGCAGGAAGAGCTGGATGCCCTCCTGGAGCAGCAAAGCACCATAGAGAACAAGATGGTTGCACTGCATCGCATGGGGTTAGTGGTGTGGCCCCCCCACTCCTTCCTCCTTCTGCCCCTTCCTTGGTGTGAAAATTGGTTTCAGCATTGTGAGAGAGGTAGATTCATCCTCTGAGAGTGTCAGGCTTTGGGTCATAGTATCATAGTATCATTCAGGGTGGGAAGGGACCACAAGGATCATCCAGTTCCAACCCCCCTGCCATGGGCAGGGACACCCCACACTACATCAGGCTGCCCAGAGCCTCAGCCAGCCTGGCCTTAAACACCTCCAGGGACAGGGCCCCAACCACCTCCCTGCACAACCCATTCCAGGCCTTCACCACTCTCATGGGGAAGAACTTCCTCCTCACCTCCAGCCTCAATCTCCCCACCCCCAGCTTTATTCCATTCCCCCCAGTCCTATCACTGCCTGAGATCCTGAGCAGTCCCTCCCCAGCCTTCCTGTAGCCCCCTGCAGATACTGGAAGGCCACAATGAGGTCACCTGGGAGCCTTCTCTTCTCCAGACTGAACAGCCCCAACTCCTTCAGTCTGTCCTCACAGGAGAGGTGCTCCAGCCCTCTGCTCCTCCTCCTGGCCCTGCTCTGGACACCTTCCAGCACCTCCACATCCCTCTTGTAATAGGGGCTCCAGAACTGGACACAGTACTCCAGGTGGGGTCAGTGGGTGGTAAGGAGCAGAGGCTGGGTCCTCATGGCTGCCCACCTGATTCTTCTCAGCAGCTTTTACAGAGGGAACTGCTGCCCCCTGGCACAGGCTGAGCCACTCTGGTGTGGGCTGAGCAGTGCTTTGAAGGTCTCACCCCAAACAGGGTTGATTTTCAGCAGCAGTGTTTGGATTGGATACCATGTGCCAGGCCTGGACAGAGATTATTCTGCCTCTTTGTGAGGACCTTGTGCAGGTGGTCTGGAAAAGTCATACTAAGGACTTGCAGAGGGACCTTGCCAGGCTGGGCAGATGGGCAGAGGCCAACAGGATGGCATTCAACAAGTCCAAGTGCCAGGGGCTGCACTTTGGCCACAGCAACCCCAGGCAGAGCTACAGGCTGGGGGCAGAGTGGCTGAGAGCAGCCAGGCAGAGAGGGACCTGGGGGTGCTGATTGACAGCTGCCTGAACATGACCCAGCAGTGTGCCCAGGGGGCCAAGAAGGCCAAGGGCATCCTGGCCTGCAGCAGGAGCAGTGTGGCCAGCAGGAGCAGGGAGGTCATTGTGCCCCTGGACTCTGCACTGGTTAGGCCACACCTTGAGTCCTGTGTCCAGTGCTGGGCTCCTCAGTTTAAGAAGGACATTGAGAGACTTGAAGGTGTCCAGAGAAGGGCAACAAGGCTGGGGAGAGGCCTTGAGCACAGCCCTGTGAGGAGAGGCTGAGGGAGCTGGGGTTGCTTAGCCTGCAGAAGAGGAGGCTCAGGGGAGACCTTCTTGCTCTCTCCAACTCCCTGCAGGGAGGTTGGAGCCAGGTGGGGGTTGGGCTCTTCTCCCAGACACCCAGCACCAGAACAAGAGGACACAGTCTCAAGCTGTGCCAGAGGAGGTTTAGGCTGGAGGTGAGGAGAAAGTTCTTCACTGAGAGTTGTTGGCCCTTGGGCTGTGCTGCCCAGGGAGGTGGTGGAGTCCCCATCCCTGGAGGTGTTCAAGAGGGGATTGGATGTGGCACTTGGTGCCATGGTCTAGCCCTGAGGTCTGTGGTGCCAGGTTGGACTTGGTGATCTTTGAGGTCTCTTCCAGCCTTGGTGATAGTGTGATGCTAAGTGGGCTCACGAAGCCGAGAGCACAATTTGCAGGCTTCATCTTCTACTTCAGAAGTGAAGAGTGGCCCAAAAGCCTCAGGGGCTTCTTCATGCCCTTTCTGGTAGCAAGAGAGTGCTGCCCCCAGCACAGGAAAGACATCAAACTCCTGCAAGGGGTCCAGAGGAGGCCACAAAGATGATCAGAGGGCTGGACACAGGCTGGGAGAGTTGGGGCTGTGCAGCCTGCAGAAGAGAAGGCTCCAGGCAGAGCTCAGAGCAGCCTTCCAGTACCTGAAGGGGCTCCAGGAGAGCTGGGGAGGGACTTTGGCCAAGGACTTGCAGTGCCAGGATGAGGAACAATGGCATTGAGCTGGGAGAGGGGAAATTGAGACTGGAGAGGAGGAAGGAGTTGTTGGCAGGGAGGCTGGGGAGAGCCTGGCACAGGCTGCCCAGGGAGGCTGTGGCTGCCCCCTGCCTGGAGGTGTTCCAGGCCAGGCTGGATGAGGCCTTGAGCAGCCTGGGCTGGGGAGAGGGGTCCCTGCCCATGGCAGGGGGGTTGGAACTGGATGATCTTGAAGCTCCCTTCCAACCCAAACCCATTCTGTGGTGCTAAGAACACAACCTGGACCTCCGAGTCTGTGTGGCTGTAGGAGAGGCACGGAGGAGGAGAGCCTGACGGGAGCAGCTGGGCTTGGGGGAAGAGCCACCCTCCCTCTGAGCTGCTTAAGATTTGCCTGTGATGCTTGGTTTGGTTGTGTTCCCAGCCCTAACCTGCAGCTCATCGAGGGGGATGCCCAGCAGCTGGCAGGGATGATCACCTTCACCTGCAACCTGGCCGAGAACGTCAGCAGTAAAGTCCGACAGCTGGACCTCGCCAAGGTAAGCTGCTCCAGGGGGCTCACCCTTGCCACCACCCCACTCTCTCAGCTCACAGCTCAGTAAAGCCAGCTGCTCTTTGCCTTAGCAGGCAGGCTGGGCTGGAGACTCTGCTTTGGTTTAGCAGTGTAAGCTGCCACCCAGGAAGCTCCACCTCAGCGTGAGGAGAAACTTCCTCAGAGGGTACAAGCCCTGGGAGGAGAGGCTGAGGGAGCTGGGGTTGCTTAGCCTGGAGAAGAGGAGGCTCAGGGGAGACCTTCTTGCTCTCTCCAACTCCCTGCAGGGAGGTTGGAGCCAGGTGGGGGTTGGGCTCTTCTCCCAGGCAGGCAGCAACAAAACAAGAGGACACAGTCTCATGCTGTGCCAGGGGAGGTTCAGGCTGGATGTAGGAAGAAGTTCTTCCCAGCAAGAGAGATTGGCCCTTGGGATGTGCTGCCCAGGGAGGTGGTGGAGTCCCCATCCCTGGAGGTGTTTAGGAAGAGCCTGGCTGAGGCCCTTGGTGCCATGGCTGAGTTGGTCAGATGGGAGGAGAGGCTGAGGGAGCTGGGGTTGCTTAGCCTGGAGAAGAGGAGGCTCAGGGGAGACCTCCTTGATCTGTACAACTCCCTGAAGGGAGGCAGCACCACAGAGACCTGCAGGTTGGGAGAGACCCTCAGGAGCACTGAGTCCTACCCACAGCCCGACCCTGCTCAGGGTCAGCCCTGAACCACAGCCCCAAGCACCACAGCCAAGCCACCCAGGCTCGGGGACTCCACCACCTCCCTAGGCAGCACTTGCCAATCCCTGACCACTCTGGATGGGGAAAAACCTTTCCTAATCTCCAGTCTGAACCTCCTCAGTGGCAGCTTGAGGCCATTCATCCTGTCAATAATTTAAGGAGGACATTGAGAGACTTGAAGGTGTCCAGAGAAGGGCAACAAAGCTGGGGAGGGGTCTGGGGCACAGCCCTCTGAGGAGAGGCTGAGGGAGCTGGGGTTGCTTAGCCTGCAGAAGAAGAGGCTCAGGGGAGACCTTCTTGCTCTCTGCAACTCCCTGCAGGGAGGTTGTAGCCAGGTGGGGGTTGGGCTCTTCTCCCAGGCAGGCAGCACCAGAACAAGAGGACACAGTCTCAAGCTGTGCCAGGGGAGGTTCAGGCTGGAGGGGAGGAGAAAGTTCTTCATAGAGAGAGTTGTTGGCCCTTGGGCTGTGCTGCCCAGGGAGGTGGTGGAGTCCTCATCCCTGGAGGTGTTCAAGAGGGGATTGGATGTGCCATGGTTGAGCAGCCAGGAGGTGTTGGGTGCCAGGTTGGACCTGATGGTCTCTGAGGCCTCTTCCAACCTCTTTGGTTCTCTGAATTCCCTCTTCCTGCGGCAGCCCTTGGCAGGAGGCCTTTCCTGGTTGTTGCCTTTCTTGCAGAATCGACTCTATCAGGCCATTCAGAGAGCTGATGACATCCTGGACCTGAAGTTCTGCATGGATGGAGTGCAAACAGCCCTGAGGAGTGAAGACTATGAGCAAGCAGCAGCTCACATCCATCGCTACCTCTCGCTGGACAAGTCGGTGATCGAGCTCAGCCGGCAGGGCAAGGAAGGTGAGGAGGAGCTGCTGAGTCACCTTGGCAGCAGATCACAGAGCCACAGAGTGCCAGGGGCTGGAAGGGACCTCCACAGATCATCCAGGCCAACCCCCCTGCCAGAGCAGGAGCACCCAGAGCAGGGCACACAGCAACACACCCAGGTGGGCCTTGAGTATCTCCACAGAGGGAGATTCCACAACCCCACATGGGCAGCCTGCTCCAGGCCTCTGCCACCCTCACAGGGGAAAAAATTCTTCCTCCTCTTTCCATGGAGCTTCCTCTGCCTCAACTTCCACCACTGCCCCTTCTGCTGGCATTGGGCAGCACCCAGCAGAGCCTGGCTCCAGCCTCTGGGCATCACCCTGCACAGCTTCATCACCAGCAAGGAGGTCACCCTCAGGCTCTTCCTCTCCAGGCTCCAGAGCCCTCAGGCTGCTCCTCTCCAAGCTCCAGAGCCCTCAGCTCCCTCAGGCTGCTCCTCTCCAAGCTCCAGAGCCCTCAGCTCCCTCAGGCTGCTCCTCTCCAAGCTCCAGAGCCCTCAGCTCCCTCAGGCTGCTCCTCTCCAAGCTCCAGAGCCCTCAGCTCCCTCAGGCTGCTCCTCTCCAAGCTCCAGAGCCCTCAGCTCCCTCAGGCTCTTCCTCTCCAAGCTCCAGAGCCCTCAGCTCCCTCAGGCTCTCCTCCTCAGGCAGATGCTTCCACTGCCTTCATCATTTCTGTGGCTCTGTGCTGGACTCTCTCCAGCAGTTCCCTGAGGCCCTTCTTGACCTGAGGGGCCCAGAACTGGACACAAGATTCCAGATGGAGAGAGGGAGGAGAACCTCTCTCCCCCTCCTCCCCACAGCCCTTCTAATCCCCCCCCAGGGTGCCCTTGGCCTTCCTGGCCACCAGAGCACCTTGCTGGCTCATGGCCAACCTCTCACCCACCAGGACCCCCAAGTCCTTTTCCCCTTCACTGCTCTCCAGCAGCTCAGTCCCCAACCTCTGCTGCTCCATGGGGTTGTCCTTTCCCAGGTGCAAGTCTCTCCCTTTGCCCCTGCTGAATTTCATAACCAGAGGCTGCTTGATTTCCCACAGCAGGTAAGCCTCAGCCCAGAGCAGGAAGTTTCATGCTGGCCAAAACAGCTTAATCTGTTAGCCAGCAACACAGAGATGAGTGTGTCTGAATCACCAAGGTTGGAAGAGACCTCAAAGACCCTCAAGCCCAACCTGTCACCACACACCTCCTGACTAAAGCAGGGTCCTTAGGTTTGAATGAGCATTGAAGGAGAGCTCCTGGCACACAGCTTTAATAGCACTTCAGCTGCTAACCAGGTGAAGGACAGAATGTTCAGGGGGAAGGCTCTGTCAGGGAGGACTCTTGTAGCCTTATCACAGAATGCCAGGTTGGAAGGGACCCCAAAGATCATCTGGTCCCCACCTTTCTAGGTGCTGATGTGCTACCAGGCAGAGCAGCTGGACCTGAAGGAGTCAGTTGCCTGCTCCCTAGAGGGGAGGGAGGCCATGCAGAGGCACCTTGGGAGCTGGGCCAGTGCCAGCCTCAGGATGTTCACCAAAGCCAAGTGCAAGGCTGTGCACCTGGACTGGGGCAATGCCAAGCACAAAGCCAGGCTGGGAGGAGAATGGATGGAGAGCAGTGCTGAGGAGGAGGAGGAGGAGGACTTGGAGGTGCTGGTGGGTGAAAAGCTGGGCAGGAGCCAGCAATGGCCACTCCCAGCCCAGCCCCAGCTGTATCCAGGCCTGATCCCCAGCAGCAGGTGGAGGGAGGGGATTCTGCCCCTCTGCTCTCATGAGATTCCCTCCCTCCACGACCCCACCTGAGGTACTGTGTCCACCTCTGGAGCCCCCAGCATGAGAAGGGCATGAAGCTGTCGGAGGCGTCCAGAGGAGGCCATGGAGATGATCAGAGGGCTGGAGCACCTCCCCTGTGGAGACAGGCTGAGAGAGTTGGAGTTGTTCAGCCTGAAGAAGGCTCCAGGGAGACCTTGGAGCAGCCTTCCAGTAACTCAAGGGGGCTACAGGAGAGCTGGGCAGGGAATTTGTAAGCAGGCATGGGGGGGCCAGGCTGAGGGGCAATGGCTTCAGCCTGGAGGAGGCTGGGTTTGGATTAGATGCTGAAAAGAGTAGAGTAGAATAGAATTAACCAGGTTGGAAGAGACCTTTGAGCTCATCCAGCCCAGCCTACCACCCAGCACCATCTGATCAACTCAACCATGGCACCAAGGGCCTCAGCTAGGCTCTTCCTGAACACCTCCAGGGATGGGGACTCCACTACCTCCCTGGGCAGCACATCCCAAGGGCAAATCTCTCTTTCTATGAAGAATTTCTTCCTACATCCAGCCTGAACCTCCCCTGGCACAGCTTGAGACTGTGTCCTCTTGTTCTGCTGCTGGCTGCCTGGGAGAAGAGCCCAACCCCCACCTGGCTCCAACCTCCCTGCAGGGAGTTGCAGAGAGCAAGAAGGTCTCCCCTGAGCCTCCTCTTCTGCAGGCTAAGCAACCCCAGCTCCCTCAGCCTCTCCTCCCAGGGCTGTGCCCCAGACCCCTCCCCAGCTTTCTTGCCCTTCTCTGGACACCTTCCAGCAGCTCAACCTCTTTCCTAACCTGAGGAGCCCAGAGCTGGACACAGGACTCAAGGGGTGGCCTGAGCAGTGCTGAGCACAGGGCAGGATGAGCTCCCTGCTCCTGCTGGCCACACTGCTCCTGCTGCAGGCCAGGATGCCCTTGGCCTTCTGGGCCCCCTGGGCACACTGCTGGCTCCTGTTCAGCTGCTTTCCACCACTCCCCCCAGCTCCCTCTCTGCCTGGCAGCTCTCAGCCACTCTGCCCCCAGCCTGTAGCACTGCCTGGGGTTGCTGTGGCCAATGTGCAGCCCCTGGCACTTGGCTGTGTTCAATCTCCTGCCCTTGGCCTCTGCCCATCTGCCCAGCCTGGCAAGGTCCCTCTGCAGAGCTCTCCTCCCCTCTCACAGCTCAACTCCTGCCCCCAGCTTGCTGTCAGCTGCAAACTCACTGCTGCTGGAGATTCTTCCTGACCTGGCCCAGGCTGCCCAGAGCATTTCTGGAGGGGTTCAAGGCCAGGCTGGATGAGGACTTGAGCAACGTGGCCTAGTGGGAAGTGTCCCTGCCCATGGCAGGGGATTTGGACTTAGCTGACCTTTAAGTCCCTTTCCAACCCAAAGCATTGCATGATTCTGTGTGTTTGCATCCCCCATGCAAGAGCAGAGCACAGCTGTGTGCCCCTCATGCATGTGCCTGCCTTTTACTGCCTGCAGGGCAATCCCAGGCTGCCTCCTGCCTTCTCCCCCCTTGGGGCTTGCACTTGTCTCCTGGGGAGTGGAGAGAGAAAACAAACCCCAGCAACCCTTAGTCCAGCAATAACCTCAGGCTGTCACTTTGGCCTTCCCTTTGTGCCCTTGTGAGCAGGGGGCATCATTGATGCCAACCTGAGGCTCCTGCAGGAGGCAGAGCAGCGCCTCAAGGCCATCGTCGCTGGGAAGTTCGAGGCAGCCACGAGGCAAGGAGACCTGCCCCAGGTGGAACGCTTCTTCAAGATCTTCCCTCTGCTGGGCCTGCATGAGGAGGGCCTCAGCAAGTTCTCAGAGTACCTCTGCAAGCAGGTAAGGGCTTCTGAGGCAGCACCACAGAGAGCTGCAGGTTGGGAGAGACCCTTGGGAGCACCGAGTCCAACCCCCCCCCCCCCCCCAGCCTGACCCTGCTCAGGGTCAGCCCTGAACCACAGCCCCAAGCACCACAGCCAAGCCACCCTGAAGCACAGCCAGGCCTGGGGACTCCACCACCTCCCTGGGCAGCACTTTCCAATCCCTGACCACTCTGGATGGGGGAAAAACCTTCCCTAATGTCCAGTCTGAACCTCCCCAGTGGCAGCTTGAGGCCATTCATCCTGTCAATAATTTAAGGAGGACATTGAGACACCTTGAGTCCTGTGTCCAGCTCTGGGCTCCTCAGGTTGGGAAAGAGGTTGAGACTCTTGAAGGGGTCCAGAGAAGGGCAACAAAGCTGGGGAGGGGTCTGGGGCACAGCCCTGTGAGGAGAGGCTGAGGGAGCTGGGGTTGCTTAGCCTGCAGAAGAGGAGGCTCAGGGGAGACCTTCTTGCTCTCTCCAACTCCCTGCAGGGAGGTTGGAGGCAGGTGGGGGTTGGGCTCTTCTCCCAGGCAGGCAGCACCAGAACAAGAGGACACAGTCTCAAGCTGTGCCAGGGGAGGTTTAGGCTGGAGGAGAGGAAGAAGTTCTTCATAGAGAGAGAAATTGGCCCTTGGGCTGTGCTGCCCAGGGAGGTGGTGGAGTCCCCATCCCTGGAGGGGTTTAGGCAGAGCCTGGCTGAGGCCCTTGGTGCCATGGTTGAGTTGATCAGATGGTTCTGGGTGGTAGGTTGGGCTGGATGAGCTCTGAGGTCTCTTCCAACCAAGAGGTTAATTCTCTTTCTCTTCCATGCAGGTGGCCAAGAAAGCAGAGGAGAACCTGCAGGTGGTGCTGGGGACAGACCTGAGCGACCGCCGCGCCGCTGTCATCTTTGCAGACACCCTGACACTCCTCTTTGAAGGTGATCCTCCTTTCCTCTTTGCTGGTGGCTTGAAACTAGTCCCTGAGGACCTTGTCCATGTGCAAAATGCCTTGACTTTTAGCTCCCCAGGCTCACAAAATGCCTCCTTCCCCTTTGAGCTGTGGGAGTGTCACAGCAGAGGGACAGCTTGTAGGCTTTGGGAGAGCTTACAGACTTGAGCAGCTCCCCAGGAGCCAGCAGTGCCCTCCTGCAGCCCAGCAGGCAGCTGTGTGCTGGGCTGCAGCCAGAGCAGGGTGGGCAGCAGGGCAGGAGAGGGGATTCTGCCCCTTGATTCTGCTCTGCTGAATCCCCACCTCCAGTCCTGCCTCTACCTCTGCTGTCCCCAGCATAAGGACCCAGAGCTGCTGGAGTGAGGCTAGAGGAGGACACAAAGATGCTGCCAGGGCTGGAGCAGCTCTGCTGGGAGCACAGGCTGAGGGAGCTGGGGCTGTGCAGCCTGGAGGGGAGAAGGCTCCAGGGGGACCTCAGAGCTGCCTGGCAGTGCCTGAAGGGATCCTGCAGGGAGGCTGCAGAGAGACTTTGGCTGAGGGGGTCTGGAGCCAGGCCAGGGGGGAAGGGTTTGGAGCTGAGGCAGAGCAGGGTTAGAGTGGAGCTTAGGAAAAAGTTCTTGAGTATGAGGGTGCTGAGACTGGCCCAGGCTGCCCAGGGAGGCTGTGGCTGCCTCCTGCCTGGAGGTGTTCAAGGCCAGGTTGGATGAGGCCTTGAGCAACTGAGTCTGGTTGAGAGGTGTCCCTGCCCATGGTGGGGAGGTTGGAGTAGATGATCTCTGAGGTCCCTTCCAAGCTGAGCCACTCTGTGCTGTTTCCCAGCCAGGAGAGGGCCTCACAAGAAGCAAAGTTTCCTCCCTGCAGCCTGTGCTGGCACAAGGTGGCTTTGTAAAGGCTTTGTTGGCTTCCTCCAGGAGCAAGGAGCCTCTTCCTGTCCTCTTGCACCCTCAGACCAAGTGGCTGCTCCCTGGAGGCTTCTTCAGCTGTGCAGCTCCCCCAGACAAACCCACTGGATCCCTTGAGGCTGGTGATGCCTCCAGGCCTGGCTCTTCAAGGAGGACCATGGCAGCTTGAAAGGGAAGAGGAATTCTCTGTGGGGAATGCAACCCAAGGCAGTAATTGAGCTCCTGTGGTCATTAACCAGCCTCTCCAATTAAAGCCTGCTATCATTCCAGGCTGCAGCACTGCCAAGGCACTCTCCCAGCCTGGCCCCCTTGGTGCTGCTGCTGCTGCAGGGCTTGCCCAGGCTTTCTTGGCAGCAGCCTCAGAAGGGGAAGAGCTTCCCTCACTCTTGGAGGGCAGGCAGGTTGTGAGAAGAAAGCAATGTTGTGGAGAGAGAGCTCCTTGGAGAGGAGCTGCTGCTCCCAGGAGGTCTTCCCTTCACTGGTGCTTGCTCTCTGTGTGCCACAGAGGAGGGCAGAGCTTTCCCTAGGCTGATGCTCCTGGCAGGGTTTGGGTGGCAGCTGTGTCCCTTCCCTGCCTTAGCTTCTGTGGAAGCTTCCTAGCTTGTGCCTTGCTGGGTGGGAGGGCAGCTGAGACACAGGAGAAAGATGGGAGAGCAGGTGAGGGATCTCCTCTGCACTGCAGCTCCACAGTGAGCAGCAGAGAGGAGGGAAGGTGTAGTATCACAGAATCACCAAGGGTGGAAGAGACCTCAAAGACCATCGAGACCAAGCTGGCACCACAGACCTCATGGCCAGACCATGGCACCAAGTGCCACATCCAATCCCCTCTGGAACACCTCCAGGGATTGGGACTCCACCACCTCCCTGGGCAGCACATCCGAAGGGCCAACAACTCTCTCAGTGAGGAACTTTCTCCTCACCTCCAGCCTGAACCTCCCCTGGCACAGCTTGAGACTGTGTCCTCTTGTTCTGGTGCTGGCTGCCTGGGAGAAGAGCCCAACCCCCACCTGGCTCCAACCTCCCTGCAGGGAGTTGCAGAGAGCAAGAAGGTCTCCCCTGAGCCTCCTCTTCTGCAGGCTAAGCAACCCCAGCTCCCTCAGCCTCTCCTCACAGGGCTGTGCCCCAGACCCCTCCCCAGCTTTGTTGCCCTTCTCTGGACACCTTCCAGCAGCTCAACCTCTTTCCTAACCTGAGGAGCCCAGAGCTGGACACAGGACTCAAGGGGTGGCCTGAGCAGTGCTGAGCACAGGGCAGGATGAGCTCCCTGCTCCTGCTGGCCACACTGCTCCTGATGCAGGCCAGGATGCCCTTGGCCTTCTTGGCCCCTGGGCACACTGCTGGCTCCTGTTCAGGCAGCTGTCAATCAGCACCCCCAGCTCCCTCTCTGCCTGGCTGCTCTCAGCCACTCTGCCCCCAGCCTGTAGCACTGCCTGGGGTTGCTGTGGCCAAAGTGCAGCCCCTGGCACTTGGCTGTGTTCAATCTCCTGCCCTTGGCCTCTGCCCATCTGCCCAGCCTGCAAAGGTCCCTCTGCAGAGCTCTCCTCCCCTCTCACAGCTCAACTCCTGCCCCCAGCTTGCTGTCAGCTGCAAACTCACTGCTGCTGGACTCCATCCCCTCCTCCAGATCATCAATGAGGATATTGATCAGGCTGGGGCCCAGCACTGCTCCCTGGGGCACAGCACTGGTGCCTGGCTGCCAGCTGGCTGTGGCACCATTCACCACCACTCTCTGGGCTCAGCCTCCAGCCACTTCCTCACCCAGCTCAGAGTGCTGCTGTCCCAGCCAGGGGCTGACAGCTTGGCCAGGAGCTTGCTGGGGGGGATGGTGGCAAAGGCCTTGCTGCAGTCCAGGCAGACCACATCCACAGCCTGCCCCACAGCCCCCAGGCAGTCCCCTGGGCATGGAAGGAGCTCAGGTTGCTCAGGCAGGACCTGCCCTTCCTAACCCCATGCTGGCAGAGGGGAGATGCAGAGGGAAGAAGGGATGCTAGTGACAGCCCTTCAGCCTGCCTGGCTGATCATCTAGGGAGGGAATGAGCACCTGCTGGGGGCTGCCTTGGGACCTGCAAGGCTGAGCTGTGGGTTCATGTGGAATGGGAGCTCCTGGCTGAGTCTCCTCCCTGCTGCCCCTCTCCCTGCAGGCATTGCTCGTGTGGTGGAGACCCACCAGCCCATTGTGGAGACCTACTATGGGCCAGGCAGGCTCTACACCCTCATCAAGCACCTCCAGGCAGAGTGTGACAGGCAGGTGGAGAAGGTGGTGGACAAGTTCATGAAAGAGAGGGACTACCACAGGCAGGTAAGAAGGGGGTGGGGGTGATGCTGCCTGCTGCCACCCCCTGGCACCTCCAGCAAGCTCCCTGGGGCTCTGACTGCCACAGGGGTGGCAAAGTTTGGCCTTATGTATTGGGAGGAGCCTGGGCTTTACTCCTCCTTTGCCCTGGGTCCAGCCTGGAGCTGTCCCTTCTGTTGCAGAGCATTCCCTGGGAGCATGGAATCAGAGAACCATGGGGTGGTTTGGGTTGGAAGGAAGCTTCCTGGGTCATCTAGTCCCAGCCCCCCTGCAGTCAGCAGGGACCTCTCCAACCACAGCAGCTTGCTCAGAGCCCCCAGACTCGACCTGGAGTGTTGCCAGGGGTGGGTTCCTTGCTCTGCAGGGCTTTGGGGGGCTTTCAGTGCACCCTGCCTACTCTCTTGGCCCTGATAGCTCTCTTGGAGTTCTCATCCCACCACCCTTCCCAGCGGGCTGAGCTCTGCCTTGGAGGGGAGGAGGTAGAACTGCTGCAAGTTGCCTTCTCTGGCAGTGCCTCTTCCTCTCTGAGCAAGCAGCTCCTTAGGCTGCAGCAGGAGAAATGTCACCCCCAGCAACTCTCTCTCTCTCTCTCTCTCTCCCTTTCTCTCTGCCCTTTTTTGTGTGTGTGATTGCAGTTCCAGCAAGTGCAGAGCAGCATGATGAGAAGCTCTTCTGCAGAGAAGATTGAACCAAGGTACAAACAAACCTCTCTGTGCTCCCTAACCTTCCCCTCTTGAGCTGTCATTAACACTGCTTAGCATTTAGATAACTCCCCTGATCTTCCAGGGGCTTGGTGGCTGCCAAAGCACAGTAGGCAGTTCCTGGGTGCCCTTCACTGCCCTTCCATCCAAGGCAGCTTCTGAGCTGCTGCTTTATTTTGCTTACTCATTACTCCCTAAGCCTTGGCCCCCCCCCAAGCTTGCTGGGAGAGCTGGCACAGCGAGGGCTGAGGCTTTAATTGCCTCTGGATGGGCAGAGTGCAGCCCCTCCAAGCAGAGCAGCTCCCTGGGCAGATAATTTGTGACAGAATCAGGACTAAATCTTTGGGGGTTGTTTAATCTGCTGCTGCAGCCACTCTGCCTCATCAGTTTCTTCCTCTTCAGCTGACCTGCTTGGAGAGCAGTGAAGGGGAAAAGGACCTGGGGGAGGGGGGGTCCTGGGGGATGGGAGGTTGGCCATGAGCCAGCAAGGTGCTCTGGTGGCCAGGAAGGCCAAGGGCACCCTGGGGGGGGATTAGAAGGGCTGAGGGGAGGAACTTGAGAGAGGTTCTCCTCCCCCTCTGCATCTGGAATCTTGTGTCCAGGTCTGGGCCCCTCAGGTCAAGAAGGGCCTCAGGGAACTGCTGGAGAGAGTCCAGCACAGAGCCACAGAAATTAAGGCAATGGAACATCTCCCTGCTGAGGAGAGCCTGAGGGAGCTGAGGGCTCTGGAGCCTGGAGAGGAAGAGCCTGAGGGTGACCTCCTTGCTGGTGATGAAGCTGTGCAGGGTGATGCCCAGAGGCTGGAGCCAGGCTCTGCTGGGTGCTGCCCACTGCCAGCAGAAGGGGCAGTGGTGGAAGCTGAGGCAGAGGAAGCTCCATGGAGAGAGCAGGAAGAATTTTTTCCCCTGTGAGGGTGCCAGAGGCCTGGAGCAGGCTGCCCAGGGTGGGTTGTGGAGTCTCCCTCTGTGGAGATACTCAAGGCCCACCTGGATGTGTTGCTGTGTGCCCTGCTCTGGGTGCTCCTGCTCTGGCAGGGGGGTTGGACTGGATGATCTGTGGAGGTCCCTTCCAGCCCTCTGTGAGGGCACTCTGTGAGGTGCTTTCCATCTCCCTCCTTTTCTTCTTACCTGAAGTATTTGCACAGCCCTTGAGGAAGGCCACTTGGAAGTCCACCCAGCCCTCCTGGCACTGCAGAGCCTTCAAATCATTGCCTTCAAAGAACAGTTCCTCAAGCCAGCTCCTGTCTGCCAGCTGCACCACTCATTATCTCAGCAGAGAGCCACTTCCTCCTTTGCTCTGACTCACTGCATGCTCCCCAGGTTTCCTCTGCTGTTGCTTTGTCATCCCTGAAATGAAGCTCAGAGCTTCCTTGGCCCACTCAAGTGTGGTGAAGCTTTGAGCAGGGATTTGTGAGGGCCTTCTGTGCATGCTGATGCCTCCATCCTTGGTGGAGGAGAGTCAGCTCTGGGCACTCTGTTCTGCATTGTCTGAGGTTTTCTGGTCTCATGTTTTAGAGTCAGAGAACTGGAAGGGACCTCAAGGCTCAGCCAGTTCTGACCCCCCCTTGCCAGGAGAGGAGAAGGCTCTGAGGAGACCTAATTGTGGCCTTCCCCTTGCAGGAGGCTGCAGGAAAGCTGGGGAGGGACTTTGGAGGGGGTGAGGGAGGGACAGGACTGGGGGGGCTGGAGCAAAAGGAGAAGTGGGGAGCTGGAGATTGGCTGTGAGGAAGAAGTTGTTGGGCAGGAGGGTGGTGAGAGCCTGGCCCAGGCTGCCCAGGGAGGTGGTGGAAGCCCCCTGCTGATGCCTGGGGGTGTTTGCAGCCAGGCTGGAGGTGGCTGTGAGCAAGCTGCTGTGGGGTGAGGTGTCCCTGCCCATGGCAGGGGCTTGGAGCTGGCTGAGCCTTGGGATCCCTTCCAGCCCTGACAATTCTAGCAAAGGGGCAGGGTTCACCTCAGAGTAAAAGAGCAGGGCACACTTTCAGCCTCTCCTTTTGTGGTCTGGAGCCTTGCTGCTGTGTTCCTTCCAGGGAGCTTGACCCTATTCTGACAGAGGTGACCCTGATGAACGCCCGCAGCGAGCTCTACCTGAGGTTCATCAAGAGAAGAATCACTGCTGACTTCGAGGTGGGAGACTCCATGGCCTCAGAGGAGGTAAAGCAAGGTAACAGCTTGACTGGCAACCCTTGGCAGGCTCTCTGCTCCTTGCAGCTACAAGTGGAGGTATCTCTGGGCTCAGTGGCAGAGCAGAGTAACCCAGGCTGTGCTCTGGGGGAGCTCTGTGGAAAGAGGATTGTGGGAACGTGGGCTCCTCCTCCACCCCCAAAGCTCTCTTCCAGCACTGGGTGTTGCCTCCAGCAGGGAAAACCAATGTTAGGAATGACTGCAGAGCACAAGAAAAGAGGTGCCTGAGGGAAAGGTAGGGCCCTTTGGTCACTGCAGGCACAGGTGAGGAAGCTCTTCCCACAGAGAGTTGTTGGCCCTTGGGATGTGCTGCCCAGGGAGGTGGTGGAGTCCCCATCCCTGGAGGTGTTCAAGAGGGGATTGGATGTGGCACTTGGAGCCATGGTTTAGTAGTCCTGAGGTGTTGGGTGACAGGTTGGACTTGATGATCCTTGAGGTCTCTTCCAACCTTGTTGATTCTGTGATAATGACCTGGGAGGAGAGTCCAGCACCAACCTCTTCACCACATCCTCTCAGGGAGCTGCAGACAGAAGGGGCTCAGGTTGCTCAGGCAGGCCCTGCCCTTCCTAACCCCATGCTGGCTGGGCCTGAGCCCTTGGCTATCCTTCAGGTGTGCAGTGATTGCCCCCAGGATAATCTGCTCCATCATTTTCCCTGGCACTGAGCTCAGGCTGCCAGGCCTGGAGTTTCCAGGTTCCTCCATCCAACCCTTCCTGTGGCTGGGGACCACACTGGCAGCTTCCAGTCCTCTGGGACCTCACCAGTGAGCCAGGACTGGAGGGAAATGATGGGCAGCTCATCTGCCACTGTCTTCCTCAATGGATACAGGCAGGAAAAGTGAGGGCACCCTCAGCAGGTTGGCTGAGGATCCCCAGCTGGGTGGTGTGGTTGGTAATCCTTGAAGGATGAGATATCATCCAGAGGGACCTGGGCAGGCTGGGGAGGTGGGCTGAGAAGATCTTGAAGAGGTTTGATAAGGCAAAGTGCAAGGTCCTGCACCTAGGTCAGGGCAACCCTGGACATCAGTCCAGGCTAGGGGGTGATGAGCCTGAGGGCAGCCCTGCAGAGAAGGCCTTGGGGGTGCTGGGGTTGGGGGAGCACAGGACAGGAGCCAGCACTGGGCACTGGCAGCACAGGAGGCCAAGGGCAGCCTGGGCTGCAGCCAGAGCAGTGTGGCCAGAGCTGGAGAGAGAGGATCCTGCCCCTCTGCTCTGCTCTGGGGAGACCTCACCTGCAGGGCTGGGGCCAGCTCTGAGTGTCCCAACACAAGAGACCTGCTGGAGAGGCTCCAGAGGAGGCCATGAAGATGATCAGAGGGCTGGAGAGCCTCTGCTGTGGGGACAGGCTGAGAGAGTTGGGGCTATGCAGCCTGGAGAGGAGAAGGCAGCAGGGAGCCCTTAGAGCAATGTTTCACTGTCTGAACCTCATTTCAATATCTGCAAAGGACCTGCAGGCAGGCTGGGGAGGGACTGTGCAGGAGGGGCTGTGGGGCTAGGCCCAGGGGCAATGGTTTGGAGCTGGAGCAGGGCAGAGTTAGGTTGGAGCTGAGGAGGAAGTTGTGCAGAGGGAGGCTGGGGAGAGCCTGGCCCAGGCTGCCCAGGGAGGTGGTGGAGGCTCCATCCCTGCAGCCCTTCCAGCTCAGCCTGGCTGTGTCCCTGGGCAGCCTGCTGCAGCTGGAGCTGTCCCTGCTGCGTGCAGGGGGTTGGGCAGGAGGCCCTTGGAGGCTCCCCTCCCCCAAGCCATTGCAATCTGTGAAGCTGTGAATCCTCAAGGTGAAGACTCAGGGTTCTGATACCCCAGGGAGCTCTGGAAATGGCTTTGGTCACCTGCAAAAGTCAGCTCAGCACTTCCAGCTCCACAGCTGAGGCTGTGAGTTGTTCCAGCTTGGGCTCTGCAGGTGGGTGTCCTTTGGGTGCCCAGGAGGCAGGCAGCAAAGGGGAGGAGGTGGAGCTGCTTTCTGGTGCTTGGGCCCTGCTGAATGCTCCCTGTTGTGTTCTGCAGAGCATCAAAAATACCTGGACAAGCTCCTCAACAATTGTCTGCTGAGCTGCACCATGCAGGAGCTCATTGGCTACTACATCACCATGGAGGAATACTTCATGAGGGAGACTGTCAACAAGGTAGGGCTCAGACCTGCAGTCTCTGCTGGCACCTGAGACCTCTGCTTCTGCTCCCCAGGCCTCTCTGAGCTTCCCTAGGGAGGGAGGGTGTGGGGGTAGAAGAACTTCAGCAAGGCCTTTGCCACCATCCCCCCACAGCAAGCTCCTGGCCAAGCTGTCAGCCCCTGGCTGGGACAGCAGCACTCTGAGCTGGGTGAGGAAGTGGCTGGAGGCTGAGCCCAGAGAGTGGTGGTGAATGGTGCCACAGCCAGCTGGCAGCCAGGCACCAGTGGTGTGCCCCAGGGAGCAGTGCTGGGCCCCAGCCTGATCAATATCCTCAGTGATGATCTGGAGGAGGGGATGGAGTCCAGCAGCAGTGAGTTTGCAGCTGACAGCAAGCTGGGGGCAGGAGTTGAGCTGTGAGAGGGGAGGAGAGCTCTGCAGAGGGACCTTGCCAGGCTGGGCAGATGGGCAGAGGCCAAGGGCAGGAGATTGAACACAGCCAAGTGCCAGGGGCTGCACTTTGGCCACAGCAACCCCAGGCAGAGCTACAGGCTGGGGGCAGAGTGGCTGAGAGCAGCCAGGCAGAGAGGGAGCTGGGGGGAGTGGTGGAGAGAGGTGAACAGGAGCCAGCAGTGTGCCCAGGGGGCCCAGAAGGCCAAGGGCATCCTGGCCTGCATCAGGAGCAGTGTGGCCAGCAGGAGCAGGGAGCTCATCCTGCCCTGTGCTCAGCACTGCTCAGGCCACCCCTTGAGTCCTGTGTCCAGCTCTGGGCTCCTCAGCTTAGGAAAGAGGTTGAGCTGCTGGAAGGTGTCCAGAGAAGGGCAAGAAAGCTGGGGAGGGGTCTGGGGCACAGCCCTGTGAGGAGAGGCTGAGGGAGCTGGGGTTGCTTAGCCTGGGGAAGAGGAGGCTCAGGGGAGACCTTCTTGCTCTCTCCAACTCCCTGCAGGGAGGTTGTAGCCAGGTGGGGGTTGGGCTCTTCTCCCAGGGAAGCAGCACCAGAACAAGAGGACACAGTCTCAAGCTGTGCCAGGGGAGGTTTAGGCTGGAGGTGAGGAGAAAGTTCTTCATAGAAAGAGAGATTGGCCCTTGGGCTGTGCTGCCCAGGGAGGTGGTGGAGTCCCCACCCCTGGAGGTGTTCAAGAGGGGATTGGATGTGGCACTTGGTGCCATGGTTTAGCAGCCAGGAGGTGTTGGGTGCCAGGTTGGACCTGATGATCCTTGAGGCCCCTTCCAACCTCTTTGGTTCTCTGAATTCCCTCTTCCTGCTGCAGCCCTCACAGGAAGCCTTTCCTGCTTGCTATTGCTTCTCTGATTCTATGAATAGAGCCCAGGGCAGGTTTGCAGCTGTTGGGAAGGTCTTTTGTTTCCATGGCCTGGAGAAGCAGTTGGTTGGTTGTGAGCTCTGCCTCCAAGCACACCCCAGGGGCTCTCCCAGGGTCAGATCTTCCAGGCCCGTGGGCTGCTGGCAGCCAGGATCCGTGGTGCCCACCTCACACCCCTGGTACAGCTGAGCTGAGGGGGAAAGGGCCAGGCTGGCAGTGAGCTGGCAGTGCTGCTGTGAGGGGGCCCTGAGGCAGCTTGCTTTGCAGGCTGTAGCCATGGACAGCTGTGAGAAGGGGCAGCTCACCTCCAGCATGGTGGACGATGTGTTCTACATCGTGAAGAAGTGCATCGGCCGTGCCCTGTCCAGCTCCAGCATCGACTGCCTCTGTGCCATGATCAACCACTCCACCACTGAGCTGGAGTCTGACTTCAGGTAAGGGGAGCACACCTCTGGGGCCTGTCTCCACCTGCCTTCTCTCTCAGGTGATCTCAATTTTGACCAGCAGGACAGAATGTCTTCCAGACAGCCGGCCTGCAGAGCTGGCAGAAGGAGCCAGGGAGCTGCACAGCTCCCTTGTGATCCAGGAGGAAGCACTTAGAGGCCTGCTCAGCCACTTGGATCCCCACAAGTCCATGGGGCCAAATGGGATCCATCCTAGGGTGCTGAGAGAGCTGGCAGATCACAGTATCATGAGCTGGCCAAGCCACTCTCCATCATTTTCCAGCAGGCCTGGCTCACTGGGGAGGTCCCAGAGGACTGGAAGCTGCCAAGGTGATGCCCATCCACAAGCAGGGCTGGTTGGATGAGCCAGGGAATCCCAGGCCTGGCAGCCTGACCTCAGTGCCAGGCAAGGTTATGGAACTGAGTGCAGTCACACAGCAGTTCCATGCTGGCTAGGCCTGAGCCCTTGGCCATCCTGGATGTAGGAGGGGCAGGTCCTGCCTCTCCAACCTGATCTCATTCTATGCCCAGGTGACTGCCTGGTGGCTGTGGGGCAGGCTGTGGATGTGGTCTGCCTGGACCTCAGCAAGGCCTTTGCCACCATCCCCCCCAGCAAGCTCCTGGCCAAGCTGTCAGCCCCTGGCTGGGACAGCAGCACTCTGAGCTGGGTGAGGAAGTGGCTGGAGGCTGAGCCCAGAGAGTGGTGGTGAATGGTGCCACAGCCAGCTGGCAGCCAGGCACCAGTGCTGTGCCCTAGGGAGCAGTGCTGGGCCCTGTGCTCTTTAACATCTTCATTGATGATCTGGAGGAGGGGATGGAGCCTATCAGCAGTAAATTTGCAGCTGACAGCAAGCTGGGGGCAGGAGTTGATCTGCTGGAGGGTAGAGAGGCTCTGCAGAGAGACCTTGCCAGGCTGGGCAGATGGGCAGAGGCCAAGGGCAGGAGATTGAACATATCCAAGTGCCAGGGGCTGCACTTTGGCCACAGCAACCCCAGGCAGAGCTACAGGCTGGGGGCAGAGTGGCTGAGAGCAGCCAGGCAGAGAGGGACCTGGGGGTGCTGGTTGATGGTAGGCTGAACATGAGCCTGCAGTGTGCCCAGGCAGCCAGGAGGGCCAATGGCATCCTGGCCTGCATCAGGAAGATTGTGGGGTCTCCCCAGAGCTGAGCAGAGGGGGAGAATCACCTCCCTTGCCCTGCTGGCCACACTTCTCCTGCTGCAGCCCAGGATCTGGTTGGCTTTCTGGGCTGCAAGTGCACACTGAGAGCTCCTGGTGAGCTTCTCCTCCCCCAGCACCCCCAAGGCTCTCTCCTCAGGGCTGCTTGCCAGCCAGTCCCTGCCCAGCCTGCATTTGTGCCTGGGGTTGCCTCCACCCAGCTGCAGGACCCTGCCCTTGGTCTTGTTGAACCTCCTGAGGTTGGCTTGTGCCCACCTCTCCAGCCTGCCCAGCTCCCTCTGGATGGATCCCTTCCCTCCAGCCTGTCTGCTGCACCACACAGCTTGGTGCCATCAGCAACCCTGCTGAGGGTGCACTCAGTGCCACTGCCCATGGCACCCACAGAGATGTTGAACAAGCCTGGTCCCAGGACTGATCCCTGAGGGACTCTGCTTGTCCCTGGCCTCCCCTGGGCCATGGAGCCATGGACAGCCACTCTCTGGGTGCAGCCATCAAGCCACTTCCTTATCCATCTTATCCATCCTTATCCATCAGGTGAGTGGAAGCTCACAGGAATAGGGGAGGGCTAAGCATTCAGCTCCTGACACCATGCAAAGGCTGAAAGAGAAACACAACCCCCCCCAGTTTCTGAGCTTTCCCCCTCCCTGGAAGTGTTTAAAGCCAGGTTAGACAAGGCCCTGAGCAGCCTGGGCTGGTGGGAGGTGTCCCTGCCCATGGCAGTGGGGGCTGGGACTGGATGAGTTTGAAGGTCCCTTCCAACCCAACCCCTTCTGTGATCCCCAAAGCTTTGCTGCAGCTGCCTGCTCTCTTCAGCCTCTTTCCCACTTCCATGTTTCATGTCCATCTTCCCCATGAGAGTGGTGAAGGCCTGGAATGGGTTGTCCAGGGAGGTGGTTGGGGCCCTGTCCCTGGAGGGGTTTAAGCCCAGGCTGGCTGAGGCTCTGGGCAGCCTGCTGTAGTGTGGGGTGTCCCTGCCCATGGCAGGGGGGTTGGCACTGGCTGATCCTTGTGGTCCCTCCCCACCCTGACTGATACTCTGATACCTTGTTGAGGTCACAGCTCAGCCGGGCTGCTGCCCCCCCGGCCCGGAGCGCAGCTCTGCTGGGCCTTGCTCTGAGCCCCTGCTGTGTTCTCTTTGCCCTCACAGGGAGGTTCTGCACACCAAGCTGAAGCAGGGCTTTCCAGCCACCACCTTCCAGGACTTCCAGAGAGGGGTGACCAGTGCTGTGAACATCATGCACAGCAGCCTGCAGCAGGGCAAGTTCGACACCAAAGGCATCGAAAGCACCGACGAGGCCAAGCAGTCTTTCCTGGTGGGTTGGGTAGATGTTCTGGTGGAGGATGGGTTGGGGGGAGGGAAGAAGGGCTCTTGGGAACAGGATTGGTGCAGCTATCACAGCTTCAGAGCCCCTGAAAGCCTCTTGAGGTGTGCTGGGTGGCCTGGCTTCGTTGGCTGTCTGGTAGGTGCTTCTACCTCGCCTTGTGTCTGTAGGGCTTCCAGACCAGGCCTGTGCCAGTATGATGCTGGGACTGCCTCCCAGGCTGCTGCCATCATGCTCTCCCCGAGGCTGGGGAAGAGCCTGGGCTCTTCTGAGGTGTGCATCAGTCCTGTTCTTCACAGGCTCTGTGCAGAGGTGGTGAGAGAGCATCTCCTCCATATCTCCCTCTGGAGGAAAGTTTCCTGGCCCAAGCTCAGGGCTCCTTCATTCTCACTTGTCAGAGGGAGTTCCTGTTGGAGCAGGGTTGTCTGCCCTGCTTGGCCTTGCAAGATCCTCCTCTTGCCTTGCCCTAACAGCAGCTTGAGCAGGCCAGAACGTGGCAGTGTGCTTCAGAGGCCCCTTGGAGAGCATCTGAAGGGCTGTCACTGCTGGCCTCTGCAGCATAAAGCATCCTTCCCCCTGCTGGGATGCTGTAGGGAGGACCACAGTGGGTGAGCAGCTCTGGATGGGGTCTCTCTCCTCTCAGCCAGCCCTGCTGGGTTGAGCAGATCTGAGAGGTGCTGGCTCAGCCTGACTTGTCTCCATGAGCTGCTGTGAACACCCAGTGCTGGAGACTCCTTGAGACTTTGTACAAGGAGAGCTGGCAGCAGAGGGGGGAGGAGGAGGAGGAGGAGGGACTGAATTTTTCCATTTCATTAGATTCTTGGTTGCAGGTTTCTGGGTTTCTTGAAGCAGGAGTGCTTCAAGTGTCAGTTCTCCTGCTGGAGCTCCTCAGTCACCTGTCAGCTTGCCTCATTTCCTTTGCCTTCACAACCCAGCCTTACCCTGACGTTCAGTTCAAGCTTCAGCAGGTAGAGAACAGCCTGTTCCATGCAGAGCAGATGCTCATGTGGCAGGAGGGGTGCTGGTTCCTCTTGCCTAGAGAACAAAAACCACCTTCCTCCCATGCTGCTGCTTAGGAACCATCCCCCTCCAGCCACTCCTGGGCTGCTGTTCTTCATCACACTGCCACAAAAGGCTGAGGCTGCAGCCTGTCTTCCACAGGCAGGGTTGGGAGCAGAATGAGAGTCTCACAGTATCACCAGGGTGGGAAGAGACCTCAAAGATCATCCAGTCCAAGCTGGCACCACAGACCTCAGGACAAAACCATGGCACCAAGTGCCACATCCAATCCCCTCTGGAACACCTCCAGGGATGGGGACTCCACCACCTCCCTGGGCAGCACAGCCCAAGGGCCAACAACTCTCTCTGGGGAGAACTTTCTCCTCCCCTCCAGCCTGAACCTCCCCTGGCACAGCTTGAGACTGTGTCCTCTTGTTCTGCTGCTGGGTGCCTGGGAGAAGAGCCCAACCCCCACCTGGCTCCAACCTCCCTGCAGGGAGTTGGAGAGAGCAAGAAGGTCTCCCCTCAGCCTCCTCTTCTCCAGGCTAAGCAACCCCAGCTCCCTCAGCCTCTCCTCACAGGGCTGTGCCCCAGACCCCTCCCCAGCTTTCTTGCCCTTCTCTGGACACCTTCCAGCAGCTCAACCTCTTTCCTAACCTGAGGAGCCCAGAGCTGGACACAGGACTCAAGGGGTGGCCTGAGCAGTGCTGAGCACAGGGCAGGATGAGCTCCCTGCTCCTGCTGGCCACACTGCTCCTGCTGCAGGCCAGGATGCCCTTGGCCTTCTTGGCCCCCTGGGCACACTGCTGCCTCATGTTCAGGCAGCTGTCAATCAGCACCCCCAGGTCCCTCTCTGCCTGGCTGCTCTCAGCCACTCTGCCCCCAGCCTGGAGCTCTGCCTGGGGTTGCTGTGGCCAAAGTGCAGCCCCTGGCACTTGGACTTGTTGAATGCCATCCTGTTGGCCTCTGCCCATCTGCCCAGCCTGGCAAGGTCCCTCTGCAGAGCCCTTCTGCCCTCTCACTGACCAACCTCTGCTCCCAGCTTGCTGTCAGCTGCAAACTCACTGCTGCTGGACTCCATCCCCTCCTCCAGATCATCAATGAAGATATTGATCAGGCTGGGGCCCAGCACTGCTCCCTGGGGCACAGCACTGGTGCCTGGCTGCCAGCTGGCTGTGGCACCATTCACCACCACTCTCTGGGCTCAGCCTCCAGCCACTTCCTCACCCAGCTCAGAGTGCTGCTGTCCCAGCCAGGGGCTGACAGCTTGGCCAGGAGCTTGCTGGGGGGGATGGTGGCAAAGGCCTTGCTGCAGTCCAGGCAGACCACATCCACAGCCTGCCCCACAGCCCCCAGGCAGTGCCCTGGGCATGGAAGGGGCTCAGGTTGCTCAGGCAGGACCTGCCCTTCCTAACCCCATGCTGGCTGGGCCTGAGCCCTTGGCCATCCTTCAGGTGTGCAGTGATTGCCCCCAGGATAATCTGCTCCATCACTTTCCCTGGCACTGAGCTCAGGCTGCCAGGCCTGGAGTTTCCAGGTTCCTCCATTCACCCTTCTTGTGGCTGGGGACCACACTGGCAGCTTCCAGTCCTCTGGGACCTCTCCAGTAAGCCAGGACTGCTGGAAAATGATGACCATGGAATGGTTTGGAATGGAAGGGACCTTCAAGATTATCCAGTTCCAGCTCCCCTGCAGGTGCAGGGACACCTCCCACTAGCCCAGGTTGCTCAAGGCCTCATCAACTAAATAATGAGGGGAAAAAGGAGTCAGGTGTCTCAAACCCTGCCCTGGAATCCCAGAACTGTTTGGCTTAGAAGGGAACTTCTAAGCTCCAGGGGCAGGGACCTGTGCTAGCTGATATCAGGGACACAGAATCATCACAGAATTGTCAGGGTTGGAAGGGGCCTCAAGGATCAGCTAGCTCCAAACCTCCCCCTGCCATGGGCCAGGCACATGTGAGTCCCTGTGCTTCAGCCTCAGGCAGCTCTGTGCCTCTGCAGGGCTTTGAGCACACAGTGCTCAATGCTTGCACTTGGAGCTGAGTGTCTGAGCTGCTGGGGAAGTCCCAACCAGGTCTCCCTGGCTTCACTTTGGTTTGGTTTGCTTGTTTCCAGGTGACATTAAACAATGTGGAAGCCTGCAGTGAGAACATCATGACCCTGAAGAAGACTTTGGAGGTGCAGTTGGACTTCTGTTACTGCTCTTTCCTTAGCCAAATTGGTAATGCCTTCCCTTGAGGGGTGGTCAACCAGCTGGGCTTCCCTGTGCCCAAAATTCCTGAGGCCTTTGCCCCCCCCCAGCCATAGGAAAGCAGTTTTGGGGCTGGCCTGATGCTAACAGCTGGCAACAGCAGTTCCTCCAGGATGCCCAACCTGGCACAGGCTGGGAGGCAGTGGATTGCTCATGGGGATCACTCAGAGGTGGTGGTGCTGCAGTGCTGGTAGCCCTTGCCTTCCTTCCTGATGTGCCTGTTAGGAGAGCATTGCAGGGGAAGGGGACCTGGGGGTCCTGGGTGGCCAGAAGGATGCCCATGAGCCAGCAATGTGCCCTGGTGGTCAAGAAGGCCAAGGGCATCCTGGGGTGGATTAGAAGGGCTGTGGTTAGTAGGTGGAGAGAGGTTCTCCTGTCCCTCTGCTCTGCCCTGCTAAGGTCACATCTGGGATATTGTGTCCAGTTCTGGGACACTCAGCTCAAGGAGGAGCTCAGGGAACTGCTGGAGAGAGCCCAGCACAGAGCCCCAAAGCTGCTGCAGGCAGTGGAACATCTCCCTGTGAGGCCAGGCTGAAGGACTTGGAGCTTGCAGCAGAGGAGCCTGAGGGCTGCCCTCATTGCTGGGGATCAAGATAGAATAGAATAAACCAGGTTGGAAGAGACCTTCAAGATCATCAGGTCCAACCTATCATCCAACACCACCTAATCAACTAACCCATGCAACCAAGCACGCCATCAAGTCTCCTCCTGAACACCTCCAGGGATGGGGACTCCACCACCTCCCTGGGCAGCACATCCCAATGGGCAATCACTCTCTCTGTGTAGAACTTCCTCCTGACCTCCAGCCTGAACCTCCCCTGGCACAGCTTGAGACTGTGTCCTCTTGTTCTGGTGCTGGCTGCCTGGAAGAAGAGACCAACCTCTGCCTGTTTACAACCTCCCTTCAGGTAGTTGTAGAGAGCAATAAGGTCTCCCCTGAGTCTCCTCTTCACCAGGCTAAGCAACCCCAGCTCCCTCAGCCTCTCCTCACAGGGCTGTGCTCCAAACCCCTCACCAACTTTGTTGCTCTTCTCTGGACTCGTTCCGGCAAGTCAACCTCCTTCCTAAACTGAGGAGCCCAGAGCTGGACACAGGACTCAAGGGGTGGCCTAACCAGTGCAGTGTACAGGGGCACAATGACCTCCCTGCTCCTGCTGGCCACACTGCTCCTGATGCAGGCCAGGATGCCATTGGCCCTCTTGGCTGCCTGGGCACACTGCAGGCTCATGTTCATCCTACCATCAACCAGCACCCCCAGGTCCCTCTCTGCCTGGCTGCTCTCAGCCACTCTGCCCCCAGCCTGTAGCTCTGCCTGGGGTTGCTGTGGCCAAAGTGCAGCCCCTGGCACTTGGATGTGTTCAATCTCCTGCCCTTGGCCTCTGCCCATCTGCCCAGCCTGGCAAGGTCCCTCTGCAGAGCCTCTCTACCCTCCAGCAGATCAACTCCTGCCCCCAGCTTGCTGTCAGCTGCAAATTTACTGCTGATGGACTCAATGCCCTCCTCCAGATCATCAATAAAGATGTTAAAGAGCACAGGGCCCAGCACTGCTCCCTGGGGCACAGCACTGGTGCCTGGCTGCCAGCTGGCTGTGGCACCATTCACCACCACTCTCTGGGCTCAGCCTCCAGCCACTTCCTCACCCAGCTCAGAGTGCTGCTGTCCCAGCCAGGGGCTGACAGCTTGGCCAGGATGTGCAGGGCTGGAGCCAGGCTCTGCTCAGGGATGGCCAAGGACAGCACCAGGGGCACTGGGGGCAGGCTGGAGCAGAGGAGGAGCCACAGGACCAGAAGGAGAAACCTTTTCACTGTGAAGGTGGCAGAGCCCTGGAGCAGGCTGCCCAGAGAGGTTGTGGAGCCTCCTGCTCTGGAGACACTCAAACCCCCTCTGGGTGTGTTCCTGTGTGGCCTGCCCTGGCTGTTGCTGCTCTGGCATTGGGGGGGTTGGACTGGCTGATCTCTGGAGGTCCCTTCCAACCCCTAACATTCTGCTTCTTGCTGGCCTCTGTCCCTCTGGAGCAGCAGCTTCTGCCTTCACAGGGTCAGGAGTTTCTCTCCTGTGCTGGGGGCAGAGCTCAGTGACTGGCAGGGCAGGGCAGGGCACTGCCTGGGTTATTAACCTGCAGCTTGCTGATCTCTTCCCTGCAGAGTGACTGCAGCAAGCTGCTGAGCCAAGGCTTTGGGGGTGAGCAGGCCCAGGCCAAGATTGAGAGCTGCCTGTCTGACATGGCTGCTGTCTCCAGCAAGTTCAGGGACCTGCTGCAGGTGAGTCTCCTGCTGCCCTACCCCTGGCCTGCAGCACTGTCTGGGCATTGTCTTCAGGGAGAGCTCAGGCAGGAAATCAGAATGCAGAATGAACCAGGATGGAAGAGACCTTTGAGCTCATCCAGCCCAACCTATCCCCCAGCACCATCTCATCAACTCAACCATGGCACCAAGTGCCTCAGCCAGGCTCTTCCTAAGCCCCTCCAGGGATGGGGACTCCACCACCTCCCTGGGCAGCACATCCCCAGGGCCAATCTCTCTTGCTGGGAAGAACTTCTTCCTAACCTCCAGCCTAAACCTCCCCTGGCACAGCTTGAGACTGTGTCCTCTTGTTCTGCTGCTGGCTGCCTGGGAGAAGAGACCAACCCCCACCTGGCTCCAACCTCCCTGCAGGGAGTTGCAGAGAGCAAGAAGGTCTCCCCTGAGCCTCCTCTTCTCCAGGCTAAGCAACCTCAGCTCCCTCAGCCTCTCCTCACAGGGCTGTGCCCCAGACCCCTCCCCAGCTTTCTTGCCCTTCTCTGGACACCTTCCAGCAGCTCAACCTCTTTCCTGACCTGAGGAGCCCAGAGCTGGACACAGGACTCAAGGGGTGGCCTGAGCAGTGCTGAGCACAGGGCAGGATGAGCTCCCTGCTCCTGCTGGCCACACTGCTCCTGCTGCAGGCCAGGATGCCCTTGGCCTTCTTGGCCCCCTGGGCACACTGCTGCCTCCTGTTCAGGCAGCTGTCAATCAGCACCCCCAGCTCCCTCTCTGCCTGGCAGCTCTCAGCCACTCTGCCCCCAGCCTGTAGCACTGCCTGGGGTTGCTGTGGCCAAAGTGCAGCCCCTGGCACTTGGCTGTGTTCAATCTCCTGCCCTTGGCCTCTGCCCAGCCTGGCAAGGTCCCTCTGCAGAGCCTCTCCTCCCTTCTCACAGCTCAACTCCTGCCCCCAGCTTGCTGTCAGTCCTTTCAGGCCAGGGCCTGGGCCACATCTGGCTCCAGTTAGGGGTGCAGAGGGGAGTAAATGAGGGAGGGCTGAGGCATGGAAATGGATGCAGCCTGTTTGCACAGCCACAGCAGCTGGCAGCTACCTCAACTGCACTGAGAGCAGCTGCAGAGCCAGGAGGAGCATTGCTCCATTTGCCTGCTCTCAGCACAGGGCTGCATTTGGTGCAGCATTTTCAGGGGCAGAAATGCTCATGGTGTCTCCATCTCCCCCAAGAATCACTTGGTTGGAAAAGACCTGAAGAGCAGCAAGCCCAGCCCCAACCCAGCATCTCCCTCTGCACAACTGTTGGGCCCTGTCCTGAAGCTCCTCAACCAAACAGCTTTTAAACCCCTCCAGGGATGGGGACTCCACCACCTCCCTGGGCAGCCTGGGCCAGTGCCTGGTGACCCTTTCAGTGAAGAAGCTCTCCCTAATCTCCAACCTCAGCCTCCCCTGGTGCAACTGGAGGCCATTTCCTCTCATCCTATCACCTGGGAGAAGAGACCAACCCCCACCTCACCCCAGCCTCCTTTCAGGGAGCTGTAGAGAGCAAGGAGGTCTTCCCTCAGCATCTTCCTCTCCAGGCTGAACACCCCCAGCTCCCTCAGCTGCTTCTCCCCAGGCCCTTCCCCAGCTTTGCTGCCCTTCTCTGGGCATCTTCCACCTCCTCACTGTCCTTCTTGGAGTGAAGGCCCCAAAACTGACCCCAGGATTCCAGCTGTGGCCTCCCCAGTGCTGAGTGCAGGGGTAGACCTCCTCCTGCCTCCTCCCTCATGACACATCACCTTGCCAAGTTCCCTGGGGAGGGGAGGAGAGGAGAGGAGATGCCAGACTGGCTTCCCTCCATGCCTCTCCTGCCCAGCTCCACCTGCTCATCTCCCCCAGCTCCTCCCTGCTCAGCAGGCACACCCAGCCCTGGCCCACTGCTGTTTACTTTGACTCCTCCACGGGGTGGATGAGAGGAAACAAACTGTTCCTCACCTCCAACCTAAACCTCCCCTGCTACAACCTGAGGCCATTTCCTCTTGGCCCTTGGGGAGAAGAATCCAATCCCCACCTGGCTCCAGTCTCCTTCCAGGGAGCTGCAGAGTGAGGTCTCCCCTCAGCCTCCTCTCTAGCCCCTTCAGCTGCTCCTCCCCAGCCCTGTTCTCCAGACCCTTCCCCAGCTTTGCTGCCCTTCTCTGGCCCTCTTCTACCTCCTCAATGTCCTTCTTGGAGTGAAGGCCCCAAAACTGACCCCAGGATTCAAGCTGTGGCCTCCCCAGTGCTGAGTGCAGGGGTAGACCTCCTCCTGCATCCTCCCTCATGACACATCACCTTGCCAAGTTCTCCAGAGCCCTGCTAGGTAGCAGTCAGGACAGGCTGGTGCTAGAGAAGAGTTGCTCTTCTCTCAGCTTCCACCTCCTTTCCCAAAGGGAAACACTCCTTGGCATGGAGCAGAAGCCTCTCTGGCTGACCCCACTCTTCTGTGGCATGCTGGGGCCTGGGGCCTTGAAACTTCACAGTGCTCTGTGGCAGAGAGAGGAGCAGGAGGACCTAAGCCTCCTGGTGGTGGTGGGGAGGGGAAAAGCCAAGCACCCAGCCAGCTTTCCCCTGGAAGGGCTGTCCAGACCTGGAAGAGGGTTGAATCATCATCCCTGGAGGGGTTTAAGAGCCACAGAGATGGTGGTGCTGGAGGGTGTGGTGGAATTGGATGATCTTAAAAGTCTCCTCCAGCCTGCTCTGGGTCAGGCAGTGGAAGAGGGAGGTGGGAAAGACAACAACCATCCCTGGAGGTGCTGAAGAAATGTGTGGCCATGGCACCTGGGGGCATGGTTTGAGGGCCAGGGTGGGGGTGGGTTGGATGACCTTGGAGGTCTCTGCCAAGCTCAACAGTTCTGTGATGCTGGTGGCCTGAAAGGGACTATTTGGCCCCAGGCTTGCCATCAGCTTTGTACTTCAGAGGGGCCAGCCTGCTTTTGCTTGGCTCTGCAGCTGCCTGCAGCCAGGTGCCTCCATGCTGCTGCTGCTGCTGCCAGCAAACCCTCTGGAGGCCTGTGGTCAGCAAGGAAACCAAAGAGCTCATCAATAAAGGAGTAAAACTCTCCAGCCAGGCTCCACCAGCTGCAGAGCAAGCGAGAGGCTGAGCAGCAAAGCTCCTTTGCTGCCTGAGTCACACACCACACACACACATTCAGTTTGCCTTGGGAAAGGACAAATGCCAGCAGGGCCTGCTCAGAAATGCCAGTTGGAGTTAAAAACTCCCAACAAATGCCAGGCAGCAGCAGGTAGCTGGAGAGCTTCATGCTGGGGAAGCTTTCTGGCCCTCCTGCTGAGCCACACGGGGGTGGGTGGGTGGCAGGAGAAGGCTTTCAATGAGCTCTCTCAGCACTGAAGCAGCCAGAGGCAGCCTTTGCTGACACCCTGCTGCAGGGAGGGGGAGCTGGGATGTGCTGGGCTCATGATTAATGCAGGGCACCAGCTGTGGTTCCAGCTTTTAGCCTCCTTTTAGCTTCTCCCACTGAGCTGAGCTGCACTGGAGGTTGAGTGCAATCGCTGCCTCCCCCCCGGCTGTTGTCTGTGTGCCCTTCTCTGCCCTGGTGGGCTGGGAAGTGGAAGCCTCTCTCCTGCCCAGGAAGCCTCTGGGAGCTGTGTGGGCAGGGCTGGGGGAAGCAGGAGCCCTTCAGGGCAGGCTGCAGATCGGCACAAGGGCAGCTGCTGGGCCAACATCCTTCCTCCTCTTGGTGCTGTGGTGCCCTCAGAGCCACACAATCAGAGGAGGCATTGGGTTGGAAGGGACCCTCAAAGGTCATCTCCTCCAACCAGCCTGCAGTCAGCAGGGACACCTCCAACTAGTGCAGATTGCTCAGAGCCCCATCAAGTCTGACCTTGAATGTGTCCAGGGATGGGGCCTCCACCACATCTCTGGTCCTCTGGCAGAGATCTGGGGCTTGTGGGCTCAGCCTCCTGTGCAGAGCTCTGAGTTGGTGTCCCCAGCTTGCATTGAGGATGGGAGGCAGAGTAAGGACAGCCTGGCTGCTGCACAACCCTCACACCTCTTCCTCTCCCCCCTCAGGAAGGGCTCAACGAGCTGAACAGCACAGCCATCAAACCCCAAGTGAAGCCCTGGATCAACCTCTTCCTCTCTGTCTCCCACAACATCGAGGAGGTGAGGCTCAGCATCCTCTGCTCCCAGCCCTGCTCTGCCCTCCCTTCCCTGCTCCCCACCCGGCTCTGCCCTCCCTGCCCTGCTCCCAACTGGGCTGAGCCCTCCCTGCCCTGCTTCCGGCCGGGCTGAGCCCTCCCTGCCCCGCTCCCGGCCGGGCTGTGCCCTCCCTGCCCCGCTCCCGGCCGGGCTGAGCCCTCCCTGCCCCGCTCCCGGCCGGGCTGTGCCCTCCCTGCCCCGCTCCCGGCCGGGCTGAGCCCTCCCTGCCCCGCTCCCGGCCGGGCTGTGCCCTCCCTGCCCCGCTCCCGGCCGGGCTGTGCCCTCCCTGCCCCGCTCCCTGCCGGGCTGTGCCCTCCCTGCCCCGCTCCCGGCCGGGCTGTGCCCTCCCTGCCCCGCTCCCGGCCGGGCTGTGCCCTCCCTGCCCCGCTCCCGGCCGGGCTGTGCCCTCCCTGCCCCGCTCCCGGCCGGGCTGAGCCCTCCCTGCCCCACTCACGGCCAGGTTCTGCTCTCCCTGCCCTGTTCATTCTGCCTGCCCTGCCCTGCTCCCAGCCCTGCTTTGCCCTCCCTTCTCCTCTGCTCAGCTGCACTCCTGGAGCAGCCACTGTCTCCTTTCCCCTCAGTCCTCTGCTGTTTCCTCAGCACAGAGCAGTAGCATCACACCCACCCCTTGAGTCCTGTGTCCAGCTCTGGGCTCCTCAGCTTAGGAAAGAGGTTGAGCTGCTGGAAGGTGTCCAGAGAAGGGCAACAAAGCTGGGGACTGGATGGGATCCATCCTAGGTGCTGAGAGAGCTGGCAGATGAGGTCATTGTGCCCTGTGCTCAGCACTGGTTAGGCCACACCTTGAGTCCTGTGTCCAGAGAAGGGCAACAAAGCTGGGGAGGGGTCTGGGGCACAGCCCTGTGAGGAGAGGCTGAGGAAGCTTGGGGTGGTTTAGCCTGGAGAAGAGGAGGCTCAGGGGAGACCTTCTTGCTCTCTGCAACTCCCTGAAGGGAGGTTGTAGCCAGGTGGGAGTTGGGGTCTTCTCCCAGGCAAGCAGCACCAGAACAAGAGGACATAGTCTCAAGCTGTGCCAGGGGAGGTTTAGGCTGGAGGGGAGGAAGAAGTTCTTCCCAGCAAGAGAGACTGGCTATTGGAACGTGCTACCCAGGGAGGTGGTGGAGTCCCCATCCCTGGAGGTGTTTAGGCAGAGCCTGGCTGAGGCCCTTGGTGCCATGGTTTAGCAGTCAGGAGGTGTTGGGTGATAGGTTGGACTTGATGATCTCAAAGGTCTTTTCCAACTGTCCTCTCCCATTCTCTCCTGTCCTATTCTGCCCTGTCCTATCCTATTCTAACTTGCTCTGCAGCTAGGCCTTGGCTGGAGAAGAGCTTGAGGGAAACAGGGAAGGGGGGTAGAGCTGCTGCAGGGGAGGCCTCCCTTGCTGCTCTTCAGGGCAGGCTCCCTCAGGAAGCCTTTCTGTGTTTCACTGCCAGGAGGAGTTCAGTGACTACGAAGCCAACGATCCCTGGGTGCAGCAGTTCATCCTCAACCTGGAGCAGCAGATGACAGAGTTCAAGGTGAGGAGAGGGGCACCTGGCAGCCTGCCAGGCTTGGGCTAGAATTCCAGCTGCATCTCCCAGCTCCTCCCATGGGCAGAGCTGTCCTCTGGTGCCCCAGAGGGCTCTTGGAGAGCCAGTCCAGCCTTTTCCCCCCCTGGGGTTCTCAAAGCCTCTTTGCAACCTGGGTCTCTTCTGTGGTGCTCTTCTGTGTGCCCTCAGCAGGTTTGCTGGTGATCCAAAACTGGGGGGGGGTGGGGGTGGCTGACACCCCCTCAGGCTGTGCTACAGGCAAAGCTCATGAAGCTCAGTCAGGACAAGTGCAGGGCCCTGCATCTGGGGAGGAACAACAGCAGGCACCAGGACAGGTGAGGAGCTGCCCTGCTGGAGAGCAGCTCCATGGAGAAGGACCTTGGAGTGCAGCAAGTTCAGTTCTGCATGGGCCAGCAATGTGCCCTGGGGGCCAAGAGAGCCAATGGGATCCTGGGGTGCAGCAAGGAAAGTGTGGCCAGCAGGGCTGGGGAGGCTGCTCCATGCTGCTCCATGCAGCTCCATGGAGAAGGACCTTGGAGTGCAGCAAGTTCAGTTCTGCATGGGCCAGCAATGTGCCCTGGGGGCCAAGAGAGCCAATGGGATCCTGGGGTGCAGCAAGGAAAGTGTGGCCAGCAGGGCTGGGGAGGCTCTGCTGCCCCTCTGCCCTGCCCTGCTCAGACCACAGCTGCAATCCTGTGTCCAGTTTTGGGCTCCCCCGGTCAAGAGAGACAGAGACCTGCTGGAGAGAGGCCAAGGGAGAGCCCTGAGGATGATTAGGGGACTTGAGCAGCTCCCCTGTGAGGAGAGACTGAGAGCCCTGGGGCTGTTGAGTCTGGAGAGGAGAAGGCTGAGAGGGGATCTGATCAATGTCTATCAATAGCTGAGGGGTGGGGGGCAAGAGGAGGGAGCCAAGCTCTGGTGGGTGGTGCACAGCAATGAGCCAAGGACCAATGGATGCAAACTGGAACAGAGAAGACTTCACCTCAACAGGAGGAGAAACTTTCCAGTGAGGGTGACAGAGCCCTGGAGCAGGCTGCCAGGGGGGTTGGGGAGTCTTCTGTGGGGACTTTCCAACCCCACCTGGATGCCTTCCTGTGCAGAACACCCTGGGTGACCCTGCTCTGGCAGAGGGGGCTTGGACTGGATGACCTCTGGAGGTCCCTTCCCACCCCTGATGTTCTGTGATTCCCACTGGCTGAGCCTGCAAGGGATGGGCCTTTATTTGAAGGCCCTGGCAGGCTTGGGGTGGGGGGTGGGTCTGTGGCCCTCTGGTTGGTTGTGATGAGCAGGGCAGAGGTTTGTGGTTTCTGCTTGCAGGCTGGACTCTCTCCAGTGATTTATGACACCCTCACTGGCCTCATGACCAGCCTCATTGCCATCGAACTGGAGAAGGTGCTGCTCAAATCCACCTTCAGCAGGGTAAGCAAAACGCTGTCCCCTGCCCTGCAGGCTGCCACCCCTCCAGCAGCACACCCTCAGGCAAGGGATGGGGCAGGGCAGAGGCAAATGGCAGCCCTCAGAGAAGCTCCAAGGCTGGTTTCTGATGGGGCTTGGGAAGAGCTTGCATCAAGAACCTGGAAGGAGCCCTGGAGCTTGCATCAACGACCTGGAGCACAGCCCTGTGAGGAGAGGCTGAGGCAGCTGGGGGTGTTGAGCCTGAAGAAGAGGAGGCTCAGGGAGGACCTTATTGCTCTCTACAGCTACCTGAAAGGAAGCTTGTAGCCAGGAGGGGGTTGGTCTCTTCTCCCAGGCAAGCACTGACAGGAGGGGACACAGTCTCAAGCTGCTCCAGGGGAGGCTTGAGCTGGATGCTAGGAAGAAGTTCTTCACTGAAGGAGTGATTGACCCTTGGGATGTGCTGCCCAGGGTGGAGTCCCCATCCCTGGAGGTGTTTAGGCAGAGCCTGGCTGAGGCCCTTGGTGCCATGGTTGAGTTGATCAGATGGTGCTGGGTGAGAGGTTGGGCTTGGTGACCTCGAAGGTCTTTCCCAGCCCAGTTAGTTCTGTCATCTGGTTGCCCAGAGAGGTGGGAGAGGCCCCAGGCCTGGAACCATTCCAGGCCAGGTTGTCTGGGGCTCTGAGCAACCTGCTCTAGTTGCCTATGTCCCTGCTGACATAGCTATGAGCTGTGAGGGTCCTTTCCCACCCAAACCAGTCCATGGTTCCCCTAGGGCAGCTGGCTTCTAAGCTGGGTCTGAACAGCAGCCCCTTGAAGCAGCAGTAAAACATTCTTCCCTCCTGCTCAGAAACCCCCTCCTGCCCCTCTGTGTGTCTGGCACAAACCCTGAGCCCGCTTGGAGGGCTCATGGAGCTCCTCTGGTCCCACAGCTTGGTGGCCTGCAGTTTGACAAGGAGCTGAGGTCTCTGATCGCTTACCTGACCACGGTCACCACCTGGACCATCCGTGACAAGTTTGCTCGCCTGTCCCAGATGGCCACCATCCTCAACCTGGAAAGGGTGAGCTGCCCTGGGCGGGGGGGGGACTGCTGAAGCCCTGCCTGGGCTCCCCATGGAGGCACTTGAGCTCATCCAGATGTTGCCACAGCTGGGGAGGAGCTGGCAGGGTTGCCCCAGGGGGTGACTGACTGATGGGTTGTTAAGTGGCAGCAGGGATGCAGCAGGGATGCAGCAGGGATGCAGCAAAGGCTGTTCTGTCTACTTCAGTGCCAGGCAGCTCCCTGAAGACCTCCTCTGCAAGAGGCTGAAGGGAGGTAGGAGCTAGGTGGGGGATTGGTCTCTTCTCCCAAGGAGTAAGCTCTATGCAACAGCCTCAGGTTGCCCCAGGGCAGGTTTAGGTTGGACAGGAGGAGCAGTTTCTTCCCCAAAAGGGTGTAGTCAAGGCCTGGCCCAGGCTGCCCAGGGCAGTGGTGGAGTCCTCATCCCTGGGGGCAGGATTCAAAAGCCCTGGAGCTGTGGCGCTGAGCTGGCAGTGCTGGGATAAGGCTTGGACTCAGTTATCCTGGAGGCCTCCTCTGTGCTCCCCTGGAGCAGTGCAGCCAGAGTTTGAGTGTGGGGTGGGTTCTGAGGTGTCTGCTGCAGCTCTCCCCTCTCTCTGCAGGTGACAGAGATCCTGGATTACTGGGGCCCCAACTCGGGGCCCCTCACCTGGCGCCTGACGCCCGCCGAGGTGCGGCAGGTCCTGGCTCTCCGCATCGACTTCCGCAGCGAGGACATCAAACGCCTGCGCCTGTAGCTGCTCGGGCCTGGGCTCAGCACCCTGCTGGAGGGGAGTGGAGGAAGCTCTGGAGCCTGCCCAGCTCTTTGTCAGACAGGCTGGAGATGGGCTGACGCCTGGGCTGCCCTCCTGCTGCTGTTCCTCAGAGCAAAGGGCTGCCCCAGGCCTGGGAGGGAGAGCTACCCTCCACGGGTGGGAGCAGAAAGAAGGCAGCACTGAGAGCAGTGTGACACTTCCCAACACACCCTCCCTGGGGCTGAGGGACAAGGTTGTGCTTGTCCCCTCGTCCTGCTGCCCTGCAGGAGGCCACAGAGCAGCTCAGTGTGGAGGGCTGTTGTGGTGTGGGGCACACAGGGGTCTCCGGAGTGCGCTGCTGCCCACGGCCAAGCTCCTTCTGTGCCATCAGTTTGAGGGCGATGTGCTGGGGGGTCCTGCCAAGCCCAAGCTCCTGGTGGGTGAGGGGGATTGGTTCTGCTGAAGGGAAAAGGGATGATTTCCTTGGGAAGGTGCCTGGAAAATCCTTGCTGGAGGGAGCAGGGCTGTGTGCCTGCTGGCTCTCTACAGCTCTGTACATAAACCTCGCCTGGCTGAGCACCAGCCTCAGGGCAGCATCTGTGTGTGTGCGTGGGTGGGGCTGGGGGCCTGCAGGGAGCTGCAGGACAGCAGCTATGCCCCATTTCACTTCTCCCCCAGGATCCTCCTGCTCCCTCCCCAGCTGGCACTGGCACAGCATGAAGGCAAACACCCCTGAGATGGGGCCAGCCCCCTTGCTTGGCAGGGTTCCTGTGCTGCCCAACAGCCAGGGCTGGGGAGGGTGATGCCATCCACCCCGGCAGAGCTGTGCTCCCACATTCTGGGACTCTGTTATCCCCCCCCAAAGGAACCTTTCTAGGGACAAAGGGACATGAAACAGATGCTGGGAAGAAGCCTTTTTATTCTAAGAGCCTGCAGGGTCTAGGAACTCCCTGCAGAAGTAGTCCCTTGGCATGGGAGAGGGGCTTGATCCCACATCCAGGAGCATCCTTGGTGCAGGAAGGCTCCTGCTGGAAGCAGCCTCAGAAATGCTGCTCTTTTCCCTTTGGAGAACCAGGAAACCTGGAGTGAAGCCCCCAAACCGGCCTGGAGGCCCAAGGGCTGGCTCTGCCTGCCCAGCTTGCTACAGCTTCTCCAGCCTCTGTGGTTTTGGGGGCAAGTAGCAGCATAAAAAGGCCACATCAAGACCTAAGGCACCTGCTGGAGCTGCCTTTGAAGCTGTGGGGATTGCCCTGCTTCAGGAGGCTGCTGGCTGCTCCCTGCCCTGCCTAGCAGGCAGGAGCAGCTCAGGGAAGTCCTTCACACATCCCTGTCCTCTCCCAGCTGAGCAGAATCCTCTGGATCACATCCCACAACCTCCACAGAGAAGCCAGCCGTGTCCACTTCGATGCTGTGGATGCTGAAGTTGCCGAGCCCCTAAGAAGAAAAGAGAATGATGGCTTGGGGCAGGAGCCAGCACAGGGACCTGGCCTCACCCCCAAGGTCCTGGGGAAGGCTGAGGAGGCACGAAGCAATCTCAGCCCCCTCAGGGTAGAGCTGGGGGGGGGCAGGGGGGAAGATGTTCCAAGTGCTCTGTGACAGGGAGCTCCCCAGGAGCTCACATCTCACCTGAGTTTGTGCCAGAACGTGGTGCAGAGCCTCCTTCTGCCTGGGGGCTTTGGTTAGGACGTAGAGGAAGCCTCCACCCCCAGCCCCAGCCAAGCACTGCCCGTGGACGTGGGGCTGCAGGGCAGCCATCAAGCGCCCCACGGCCAGCGGCTCGCAGCCAGGGGCCAGGCACTTCTTCTGCTGCCAGTAGCGCTCCAGGCACTTGCCAAGGAGGGGCAGGTCCCCTGGGGAGGGGAGGAGAGGAGAGGAGATGCCAGACTGGCTTCCCTCCATGCCTCTCCTGCCCAGCTCCACCTGCTCATCTCCCCCAGCTCCTCCCTGCTCAGCAGGCAAACCCAGCCCTGGCCCACTGCTGTTTACTCTGAATCCTCCATGGGGTGGATGAGAGGAAACAAACTGTTCCTCACCTCCAACCTAAACCTCCCCTGCTACAACCTGAGGCCATTTCCTCTTGGCCCTTGGGGAGAAGAATCCAATCCCCACCTGGCTCCAGTCTCCTTCCAGGGAGTTGCAGAGTGAGGTCTCCCCTCAGCCTCCTCTCCAGCTCCCTCAGCTGCTCCTCCCCAGCCCTGTTCTCCAGACCCTTCCCCAGCTTTGCTGCCCTTCTCTGGCCATCTTCCAGCCCCAAACTGTCCTTCTTGGAGGGAGGGGCCCAAAACTGACCCCAGGATTCCAGCTGTGGCCTCCCCAGTGCTGAGCCCAGAGATCCAATCCCTGCCCTAACTGGGCAGACTGGCCCTCTCTAACCCTTCCTTCCTTCACTCAAGCCTCAGCCTCGGGGCATTGTCTGTGACGTGGCAGTGGCCTAGGGGGAAGATTTGAGGCTCCTGCAGCTGCAAGAGCCTGCACCACCACCCCCCAGGCTGACACAGATTGTCCTCAAGGCATTTTGTGTCCCTTCAGTCCTCAGAAGGGGCAGGAACAGGGGCTCACACCTTGCCTCAAGGCCCGGGCACACTCCTCAGCGTTGCTCACCAGCACGTCAACGGTCTGCACGATGGAGGGCAGCCTGGCATACCAGTTCCTCACCACATCCTGCAAGAGGCCAGAATGTCCTCATCAGCACCCTGCTGGCCTCCAGCAGCACACCTGGGGAGGTGCTGCTGCTGCAGCCCCCACCTTCCCCGCCAGATCCCACCGAGACGGCCAAGCTGGGCAGCCGCCGAGGGGACAGGCGCCAAGGCTGGGAATGGGCACCAGGGCCTGCAGCACCCCTGGGCACCCAGGTTACCTGGAGCAGGTTGCGTGCCAGGCGAGTCTTGCCCGTGTAGACCAGCAGCAGGTGGTCATTGAGGGTCTGGGTAAAACCCTGGGGCACTGAGATCTTCTCCACCTCCACCCTGAGCGGCAGCTGGGCCTTCGACCGCCCGATTTTGATGCCGGGCACAAGCCCGCCCACTTGGTCCTGCCAACCACCACCTGTGGGGTAGAGGCTCTTCAGCCACCACCAGGTCCCCAAGCCCGTGGGGCTGGCTTGCACCCCACGGTCACTACCTGTTGTGAGCCTCTGCTCCAGGTGCAGCACAGCGTGGATGAGGGACTCGGTGCTGGCAGCCTTCCCAGCTGCTCGGTACAGAGAGGCCATCACTGCTCCTGCCAGGATGCTGCTGGTGCCTGCAGGGGGACACAGAGGAGGCCAGGGCGCTCCTGAGAGCTGAAGGGGGATGGCCCATCCCAGTGCTGGCAGCAGGAAGCTCTCCCCTCCCCCAAACACCTCAGCACATCCCAGGATGTTCAAATCCCAGTGCCGGCAGCAGGAAGCTTCGCCCTACCCCAAGCTCCCTCAGCACTTCCCCTGTAGACCTACCAAGGCCAGAGCCGTGGGGCAGCTTGGACCAAGTGTGCACCTCGAAGCCACCCCCGAAGTTCTCCATGAGCTGGGCCCTCAGGGGTTTCTCAGAGGGGAACTGCACCACCTGGGTGCAGATGAAGGCAGCTTTCAGCAGGGCTCCTGGGAACACAGAAAGCAGAGCCGCCGCGTGCCGCGCTGCCGCCTTTCTCCCTCGCCCCAGCCTGCCCCCCCCCCCAGAAAAGGGGGCCCAGCCAGGGCTTTGGGGGGGGGGTGTTACCTCACCTGGTGCATGGGGCTGGCAGTAATCCTCCAAGTGCTCCAGCTCCTGGCACAGCAGCTGGGTGGCCGTGGCCCCCAGGCTGAGCAGGCGCAGCTGGGGCTGGGCGATGCGGCGCACCCGGGCCCCGATGGGCCGGCAGCCGTCCACCAGCACCGCCAGGTCCACCACGGCCCCCCCGTGCTCGTAGGTGATGGGGGGGGTGTCACTCCAGCCCCCTGCAAGCACACCAGCACCTAACACAGCAGCCCTCCAGCTTCTCTCTCCCCAGGCCCCCCTCCCCCCCCAGTGTAGAACTGGTTAGGTTGGAAGAGGCCTTTGATTGAGATCAGCAAACCCCAACCGTTTAAGCCACCACCGAACCGCAGCGTCGCAGGGTGATGGGGTGGGGGTGGGGGTGGGGAAGGGACCTCCAGAGAGAAAGATTTGCACAGAAAAGAGAGGTCAGGGATTGGAATGTGCTGCCCAGGGAGGTGGTGGAGTCCAAAGCCTGGATGTGGTTCAGGGTGGTTTGGATGTGGTGCTCGGGGCTATGGTTTAGGGGTGAGTAGGGTTCTGGGTTGGACTTGGTGCTCCTGAGGCTCTGTGTCCCACCTGAATGGTTCTGTGATCATCCAAGTCCAACCCCCCCTGCCCTGCAAGGTCACCTAGGGCAGGTGACCCAGGAACACAGCCAGATGGGTTTTGAAAGCCTCCAGGGAAGGAGACTCCCCAACCTCTCTGGGCAGCCTGCTCCAGCACCCTCCCACCAAAGAAGATTCTCCTCACGTTGAGGTGGAGCCTCCTGGGTTCCAGTTTGTGTCCACTGCCCCTTGCCCTGCCAGGGGTCACCACTGAAAAGAGCCTGGACCCTTCCTCTCGCTACTCACCCTTCAGTTACTCATAGACATTGCTCAGATCCCCCCTCTCAGCCTTCTCTTTTGCAGAGAAGCACCTGGGCCCTCAGCACCATATCTCCAGGGCTGGGGGAACTCCACCACTGCACTGGGCAGCCTGTTCCAGGCCCTCACAACCCTTCTGCAGCCAAAAAGCTGTTCCTCACGTCCAACCTGAACCTGGTGGGACTGAGAGCCACTTCCTCCTGCCCTGCCAACACCCCGGGGGTGAGACAGGGACCGTGGAGGGACACGCTCACCAGAGAGGTCCAGGCGGGCCGGACAGGCCACCTGCACCCAGTGCCCCATGGGTGGCAGCTCGGCGTGCCCCAGGGTGACAAACCGGCACGAGGACATCACTGCCTGCCGGACCAGGATCTGCTCTGCCCCCTCGTAATGTCGAGCTGCTCTCACCAGTAAGGCTGGGCTGGGGGAAGAGAGAGCTGCTGAGCCACCCCCCACAGAGAGAGGTGCTGAGCCCCCCCGCCAGAGAGAGGTGCTGAGCCCCCCCCCCAGAGAGAGGTGCTGAGCCCCCTCCAGAGAGAGGTGCTGAGCCACCCCCCCCAGAGAGAGGTGCTGAGCCCCCCCCCGCAGAGAGAGATGTTGAACCCCCCCCCCCCAGAGAGAGGTGCTGAGCCCCCCCCAGAGCAGCTCCTTGGCTGCAGTGCTCCAGCAGCTGCACACCAGCCCCAGCCTCACCTCCCCACCAGCCTCTCCTCCTCGCCAGCCCCAGTCTCACCAGCCCCAGCCTCTCCTCTTCACCAGCCCCAGCCTCTCCTCTTCACCAGCCCCAGCCTCACCTCCTTGCCAGCCCCAGCCTCACCTCCTTGCCAGCCCCAGCCTCACCTCCCCGCCAGCCCCAGCCTCGCCAGCCCCAGCCTCTCCTCCCTGCCAGCCCCAGCCTCTCCTCCTCCCCAGCCCCAGCCTCACCTCCTTGCCAGCCCCAGCCTCACCTCCCCGCCAGCCCCAGCCTCGCCAGCCCCAGCCTCTCCTCCCTGCCAGCCCCAGCCTCTCCTCCCTGCCAGCCCCAGCCTCTCCTCCTCCCCAGCCCCAGCCTCTCCTCCCTGCCAGCCCCAGCCTCTCCTCCTCCCCAGCCCCAGCCTCTCCTCCTTGCCAGCCCCAGCCTCACCTCCCCGCCAGCCCCAGCCTCGCCAGCCCCAGCCTCTCCTCCCTGCCAGCCCCAGCCTCTCCTCCCTGCCAGCCCCAGCCTCTCCTCCTCCCCAGCCCCAGCCTCTCCTCCCTGCCAGCCCCAGCCTCACCTCCTCCCCAGCCCCAGCCTCTCCTCCTTGCCAGCCCCAGCCTCGCCAGCCCCAGCCTCACCTCCTCACCAGCCCCAGCCTCACCAGCCCCAGCCTCACCTGCTCATCCACTTCTGCCTCTCAGCAGCCAGCTCCTGGACCCCACCAGCAATGTCCCCGCTCTCCAGGCGCCTGAAAGCCGATGCCCACTCCCTGTTGGCAGCAGGGCCACTCCTCAAGCCGCCTTCCCCTCGTGCCATGCAGCCCAGCACCTCCGCCACGCAGGCCAGCGCCCGCGCCGCGATGCCGGCATCACCGCTGCTGGAGGCCACTGGAAAGGACAGGGAAGGCAGCAAAGGCACAGCCAGCCTGCACTCACTGCTTCTGGGAGAAGGGACTGCAGAGAGAGGGACTCACAGCCCCCAGCGTGCTGGGGATTGGAAAGGACCTCTGGAGATCATCCAGTCCGAGCCCTCTGCTAAAGCAGGGCCCCCACAGCAGCTTGCCCAGGAGCACAACATCCAGCTGGGGTTGGACTCTCCCCAGAGGAGACTCCACAACCTCTCTGGGCAGCCTGCTCCAGGCCTCCAGCACCCTCACACCAAACAAGTTCCTCCTCCTGTTCAAATGGAACCTCCTGGGTTCCTGCCCATTGCCCTTTGTCCTGGGCACCACTGACAAGAGCCTGGCCCTAGCCTCTTGCCCCCACCCTTTAGCTCTTGCTAAGCATTGCTCAGCTCCCCTCTGGGGCTGCTCTTCTGCAGGCTCTCAGCCCCAGGGCTCTCAGCCTTTGCTGCTCACAGAGCTGCTCCATGCCCCTCAGCAGCTTTGCAGCCTCTGCTGGACTCTCTCCAGTTGTTCCCTGCCTCTCTTGAACTGGGGAGCCCAGAACTGGCCCCAGCAGTCCAGGCACGGCTTCCCTGGGGCAGAGGGGGAGGGGAACCTGCCTTGGCCTGCTGGTCACACTGCCTTGTCCGATGCCCTGGGGGTGGCTGAAGGGGGTGGGGAGCACCAAGCAGCCCAGAGACACAAGAAACAGCTCAGAGAAGCCCAGCTCACCCTCATCCAGCGTGCCCAGCAGGGCCTGGTGGTAGCCCTCCTGGGCAGCACTGCGGGCCAGGGGCAGGAGGCTGCTGTCCTGCCGCCCCAGCAGCACCCTCCGCACCTTGCGCCGCCCCTGCAGGAAGAAGAGCGCCCGGCGGGCACCCAGCTCGGCCGCCTTGTCCAGGCAGGGCAGCAGCTCCTGCCAGGACATGCGCCAGGCTGCCCTCCAGCGTGCCAGCCGCTCGCCGGGCGCCGCCGGGGCCAGCAGCCACAGCACATCCTCCAGCCCCAGCGCCTGGCGGGCGTGCAGCACCGGGAACAGCCGGGCGCTCAGCAGGCAGCGGCTGCTCCCCGCCAGCTCCGCGGCCCACAGGTCCCCTTCCCTGGGGGAGAGGCAGCCCTTCAGCACCCAGGCCTCTGGGACACCTTCCAGGGGGGGAAGAGGGCACAGAGGATGGGCTGGGGTGGCCGTGACAGCTCCCCACTTGCCTGGCCTGGCACAGGGCACCCACCGTATGCCTGTCCGACGGAAGAACTCGGCCCAGGGCACGTTCAGGTAGGTGGCCTCCTCAGCAGGGCTCTGCCAGGGGGACAGAGAGGCTGGTGGTGGCAGCCTGGCTTCAGAGGGAGCCCCGAGCCACCTTGCCACCCCCATGCCACCTTGCCACCCCCATACCACCTTGCCACCCCCCATACCTGCCAGTCGTCGAGGCGGCCGGTGAGGGTGAAGACGCGGCAGGGCAGGTCGTGCAGCTGGACATGGTGGCCCTGAAGGACAACATCCTGCAGGTGACAGCCCTGCAGGGCTGGGGAGGAGCCTGAGGGGAGGCCTGAGATGAGGCAGCCAGGCCCAACATCCAGGGGACCCTGTGGAGGAGGCAGCAGGGTGCTTAGTGCCACAGCTTGGCCCCAGGGCAGCCACCAAACCAGATGCCCACCTCGGAAGGGCACAACCGCCCTGGGGGACAAGCTGGGGCCAGCCAGAGGCAGAGGCCAGGTGACACCCTCCAGGGCTTACAGCTGTGACAGAGTCCCCAAGGACAGGGTCTGCCTAGGCCCCCAGGAAGGGGACACCCCAGTGGTGACAGCCTCCTCTCCTTGCCTGGGGAGTGGTGACAACCCCTGGAGCCCTCAGCACCAGGCAAAAGGCATCTCTGAAAGGGCAAGGCACCCCAGATCTCACAGCTGTGGGTCCTCCATCCCAGCCAGAGCCACCTCACCCTTGCTGCCCATTCTGAGAACCTGGAGTCACCTTCGCCCCAGCCACGTACCTGAAGGTGACAGTGCTGGAGGACACTGCCAGCTGCTAGCCGAACAGCTCCTTCCAGCAAGCAGTTGGTGACTGAAGAACCTTCCTCCAGCAGACAGGGTTGCTGCCAAAGAAAGGACAGAGAGGCACGTGGGACCAAGCTCTGGCCACACCACCCAGAGCAGGAACCTCCAGTGGGTCTAGCAGGTCATGGAGGTGTCGGGTAGGAGGTTGGACTCGACAACCTCAGAGGTCTTCTCCAACCCTGATGACTCCCTGCCTGCATGAAAGCCCTGCGTGGGCCAGGCTGAGGCTGCAGGACCTACCTCCACGTGGGAGTGGGCTGTGGGGCAGAAGGGCAGGTGGCTGGCAGAGCCGGGCAGCAGGGTCAGGCTGCGGATGTGGTCGCTGGCAGAGGTGCTCAGGTAGTCGTAGGAGGCGTCAGGGATGCAGGCTGGAGGGGAGACCACCACCACCCATGGCTCAGCTCACACCCCTGGGAACCAAGGCTGAGAGGAGACCTGGAAACCCGTGGTGCCAGGCCCTGCCCTCCCCAGGCAGGCAAGAGGAGGGGGGCTCAGGGCCGGGTGGCATCGCCTGCACCCACCCATGCTGAGAGGGAAGGCACGGAGAGCTGCCCACAGCACAGAGCGGGCACTCCGCACGCTGGCATCGCCACCGCCCTTCACAAAGGCCTCCTCTGCCACCCCTGCCGCCATGCACAGCACCACGTCGAAGAAGAGGGAGAGCTGGGGGGAGAAGGGACCCGTTGGAGGCGGCCTGACCCTGACCCCCCCCACCCTACCCTGCTGCTGGGTGCTCCTGTCCTGTCCCACCCGCCTCTGGGGCGGCAGCGAGGCACAGGGGCCCTGCGGAGGTGCCCCAGCGCAGCAACAGCAGCGGGGCAAGGGGAGGGGTCCTGCCCCCCACGGAGGGGCTGTCACCTGGATGGGTGGTGCCCCCGAGTCCAGCCCCAGGTAGGTGCAGGCGTCCAGAGGGGGGACAACGTGAGTGGCCAGGAGCTGCTCGGCGGCATCCGAGGAGAAGAAAACCACCCCCGAGACCTGCCAGGGCACGGCAGGGCTGAGGGCACGGCCACGGCGACACCAGGGACGGGGCTGGCACAGCCACCGGCGCCCCGGCCGCGCCATACCAGCGGGACGGTGCTGCCGGCCCCCGCGCACTGCTGGATCTGGGCTTCTGTGCCTTTGTAGATGATGTCCTGGACCAGCCCCTGGGGTGAGACCACCCTGATGAGCTCTCCAGGGCCCCCCCAAGCCAAGCAGCTGCGGCAGGGCTGGGGCCTCAAGGGAGCGAAGGGGTGGCGCTCCCTGTGCCTCCGAGGGATGTCCCTGGAAGGGCTTCTCACCTGCTCATCAGTGAGGTAGACTCCGTGGTTCCTGGCATACGCCTGGCTCCCGGGCACTGCAATCACTCTGACACCCTGGAAGCCATCCCAGTTGATCCCTGGGGAGAGGCACAGAGACCAGTAGCCCCCTGGGGCAGCGTACATAGCCCACCCTGGGCACAGCTGCCTGAGAACCGGGCCCGCAGGCACCTTGCTGTGGGCACAAGGGATGCTCCTGACCACTCATAGGTCAGCAGTGCCAAGCATCCACACCCTTCATGGGAGCATGGCACAGGCCCTGCCACTGCAAGCTCCAACCCTTGTCCCAGGCAGAACTGCGTGCTGGAAGCAAGGCTGGCACCGCTCACCTGGTGCTGAGGGCACAGTGAGGAGCATGTCAGTGCTGCAGACCCACACGCCAGGTGGGGAACCCACACAGAGCTGCCAAGAGAAGGGCCACGTCGTGCCCAGGGGTGGCACAGAAAGGGCTTGGCCCTCACAGGGCACCCAGCAGCCTTCCCAACATGCTGGGAGCCAGTTGAAGGCAGCCTGACGGATTCAGGGGCAGCTGAGCCCAGCCCCCCCCGCCCCATCCCAGAGGCCACGCAGACCTGGTATGTCATAGTCTTCAGCAGGCTGTCCAGGTTGCAGACCAGAGCTTCAGCCTGGGCATTGGGCTCCTCCACAGGCAGGCAGGTGAAGGCCCTGCCACAGTCATCAAAGGAGAAGTCTCGGCCCTGGCAGGACAAGGGACGCCGAGGGGTCATGGGGAGGGAGAGAGCGCGGCAGAGGGATGCAGAGAGCGCGGCGGAGGGGCGCCGAGGGGTCACGGGGAGGGAGAGAGCGCGGCAGAGGGATGCGGAGAGCGCGGCAGAGGGATGCGGAGAGCGCGGCAGAGGGATGCGGAGAGCGCGGCAGAGGGACGCCGAGAGTGAGGCAGAGGGATGGAGAGAGCGCGGCGGAGGGGCGCCGAGGGCGCGGCAGAGGGATGCCGAGCGGGGGCAGCTCTCACCATGTGCAGGATGAGGATGTGGGCTTCCCTCAGGACGTCTGAGCTCACCACCTAAGAGAGCAAAGCAGGGATGCAACAGCTCCCCAGTCCCACTTCCAGCCTCTCCCCAGCAGCTGCCAGCCAGCTCCCAAGATGGGACAGCCACCTCCTTCTCCTGCTTGCGGGCTCCCCGGGCGCACCAGCAGCTACCACCCCACTCCCTCTCTCCCAGAACGGGACAGCCACTTCCTCCTCCCGCTCCCAGCCTCCACTAGGAGCTGCCAGCCTGCTACACGCCCGTCCCCAGCCCGGGAAAGGTCCCTCACCGTGCATCCCGCCCTGGCGCTGAGGTGCTCGGCCGCCACCAGCAAGGCGTTGAGGGTGGCCCCGCCGCTGCCCAGGTGGTCCCAGGGATCCTCCACGGCCAGGAGGAGCGGGGGGGGGACGCGGGCCCAGGCCGCCCCTCAGCCGGCGAACCTCCAGCTCTGCCAAGCGAGAAGGCGGCGGCGCTGAGGGCTGGCATCACCCGGCTCGGTCGCTCTAGGGCGGGGAGAGGGAGATGAGCAGCCCCGGCGCTTGCCTCGCTGGAAGGCGGCGACGCAGCCTCCGCGCTGGCAGGTGAGAAGGACGCCGCTCCACTCCGCCGCCATGGCTGCCGGCCCGCGCGGTGCGCGCTGGGACTTGTGGTCCAGGCCCTGGGCAAGGTCACAGGGGTTGGCTTAGCGATGGACTACAACTCCCGGCGTGCACCGCGCGGGCGTTCCCCGGCCCTTTAAAGCGACAGTGCTCTTTGGCCCCCTCCCGCCCGCGGGGCATTGTAAAGGGGGAGGGTAGGGGGTTGGGAGGTTTTTTGCCCTGAAAGGGCTCTCGGAGGCGGTGAGCACACTGGGGCATCCCTGTCACGAGCCCAGCCGGCCTCGGACCGGCTCCTTGCGGGGGATCTGCAGTGGGGTGCCCGAGTGCGGGCGCTGGGTGCCCGGTGGGTAGCGGGGTGGGGGGGTAACAGGGTGAGCAGATGGTGGGTGCCCGGTAGGTGGCAGGATGGGGACAGTGAATGTCGAGGCAAGGGAATGGGCTCCGATGTGCTGATGTGCCAGGGCGAGTACCAGGGTGAGCATCACCAGGGATAACGATGCACTGAGGTGGGTAGCAGAATAGGTACCGGGGTAGATAGATACTGGAGATGCCAGAGCATCAAGGCGGGTACCGACAGGGGTGCTGATGTGCCTGGGGTGGGGACTGGGGTGGACACCATGGGGGAGTCCGGGGGGGGAGGGAAAGGGGTCCTCATGGTAGTTGCCAGGGTGATGCCAATATATCAGGCTGGGTCTTTGTGGGAATCTAAGGGGGTAGCTAAGGGAATGTTTAGCTGAGCTTCACCTCTGTGTGGGAGTCCCAGAGGTCGGTAAGTGATGGTACATTTCCACAGAACCACACAACTGTCAGGCTTGGAAGGGACCTCCAGGCTCAGCCAGTTCCAACCCCCCTGCCATGGGCAGGGACACCTCACACTACAGCAGGTTGCTCACAGCCACCTCCAGCCTGGCCTTAATAACCTCCAGGGATGAGGCTTCCACCACCTCCCTGGGCAACCTGTGCCAGTCTCTCACCACCCTCATGGGGGAAGAACTTCTTCCTCACAGCCAATCTGAATCTCCCTATTACCAGTCCTATCACGACCTGGCACCCTCAAAAGTCCCTCCCCAGACTTCCTATAGCCCCCTGCAGATACTGGAAGGCCACAATCAGGTCTCCTCCGAGCCTTCTCTTCTCCAGACTGAACAACCCTCGAAGGGTGTGAGAAAGGCTGGGAGGTGGAGATAAAGAAATACCATAGCTTTGGAATGGGGAAAAGCAGTTGGGAGGGGAAAAAAAAACAACAAACATCTTTCAGAACGAGATAAAACCGTGGGCTTGAGGGGGGGTTAGGCTATGGGGAAGTGAATTAAACGATGTACGACCTCCTCAATAAATAGCCACTGGCTCGGCAGGTCAGGGCCATTTGGCCCCCCTGTGGCCGTGGGCACAGACTGGTCCGGAATCAACGTACTGCAGGATACGCTCCGGGATAGCCACAGGTCTGGAGCTGGGTCCCGCGGTGCCTACCGGGGTGAATGCCGGGGGTGCTGATGTCCCTGGGTGGCTACCGGGGTGGGCGCCGTGGGTACGGATGTGCTAGAGTGAGAACTAGCCTGGGTCCTCGGGTAGATACCGGAGGTGCTATCTCGTCGGGGTGGGTACCGGGGCTGCCGATATGCCTTAGAGGGTTCTGGAGTGGGCCCCCGGGTTGGGTACCAGAGTAGGGGCTGATGAGCCGGGGCGGGTAGCGGGGTGGGTAGCTGGCTGGGTACTGAAGATGTCGGTGGGTCGAGCCGGATACCAGGGGGTGCAAATATGTTGGGGTGAGTGCTGCAGTGGGGCCCGGAGTGTGTCCCGAGCTGGGTACTGGGGTAGATAGCGGGCATGCCGAAGTGCCAGGGTGGATACCGGGGTGGGTAGCGGAGTGGGTACCGGGAATGCCGGTGGGTACATCGCAGCCTCGCTTTCCTCCTACAAGTCCCACAAGCCCCTCCAGGGCATGCCAGGCTGCCGAGGACTACATCTCCCAGGCTCCCGAGCCTGGCCCCCCGCCCCGCACGGCGCAGCACGGCTCGGCCCGGCCCCGCACGGCGCGGAGGGAGGGAGGGCGGGCGGCGGCGCGGGGGGCGGCGGCGGCGGGGCCCGGGTGCGCCCGGCGGAGGGGCCGTGCCGGAGCCGAGCCAGGTACCGCGGCGGGGAGCGGGCCCGGGAAGGAGGGTGGGGGGCACGGGCACAGCCCGGCTAGGGAGAGCGGGCCCGGGGGGTGGGGAGAGCGGTTTGCGGCCGGGGGAGGCTGTCCGGGAGTGGTCCCGGTGCTGGGTGCTGGCCTCCGGGTGCGTTCTCCCGGGATGTGCTGGATTCAGCTCCGGGCTGCTGGCCCCGGGAGGATGCACTGGCCCCGGTTCTGGGGTGATGGCCCCGGGAGGATGCGCTAGCCCCGGGTGCTAGCCCCGATCTTGGGTGCTGGACCCAGTGTTGGGTGCTGGCCTTGGGAAGCAAGCACCTGGGATGAAATGGATACAGCCCCGGGGTGCTGGTGCTGGTACCGGTCCTGGGGTTCCGGTCCCGGAAGGCTGTGTTGGCCCCAGTCCTGGTCCCAGTCCTAGCCCCAGTCCTGGGATTCTGGCCCCAGTCCTGGGATTCTGGCCCCAGTCCTAGGATTCTGGCCCCGGTCCGGGAGTTCTGGCCCCGAGAGGATGCGTTGGCCGCGGTCCTGGTCCCAGTCCTGCCGGCCCCAGGGAGGATGCGCTGGCCATAGCCCCGGGGTGCTGCCCAGGGAGAATGCTTGCTCCCGGCAAGGGTGCTGGGGCCACTGCTGCTCCTTGCTCCCCGAGGCAGCTGCCCCTCTCCAGCCCTGTGCCCTGGGAAGGTGCTGATAGCCCAGACCTCGAGGGGGTGGCAGGGGCGGATTTGGGATGGCCGCAGAGGGGACCAGGCTGGGAGGGCTGGCTTCAGATGCCACTGGTCCCCATCAGCGTGTGTGTGTGTGTGTGTGTGTATAAGGTCCCTCAGCAGTGGTGTGACACATGGCTGTGTGACACTCGGTGTCCCTTGCCTGGGTGGTGGCAGCCAGGATTTCACAAGCACAGCAGGAGCGTCCCTGGGGACAGGATAGAAAACTGTGTCACTGAGCAGGGAGATGTCCCTGGTCTGTATCTGGAGGGGGGAGGGAGGGTGCTGGTGAAGGATTTGATGGGGACGTGTGCCTGTCCTGGCCTTTTGGGGTGTTCCCTGCCTGAGGCATGGCTGCCAGAGCGAGGGGCAGTGCTTGGAGCCCGGCTTTTAGGGCCTGGCACAGGATGCCCACGCACGCCACGGGCTTCAGCGCTGCCGGCATGGGGCGAGGCAAGGTAAGGTTTTGCCCCGGCTGCAGCTGCAGAGCTGGAACGTGTTGCAAAACTCCCGAGTATTTCCCCGGGGCAAGAGCTCCTCGTCCCAGCAGGAGGATTTCTGGGCGCGGGGTGGTGGTTGGGCAGCGGGAGAGCGGGAGCTGGAGGAAGGGCCACGTCCCTCCTGCTGGAAGCAGCCACAAAAAAACCCAACCCCGGCTGGAAGAAAACAAATTACACCAACACCACCACCCCCCTCCCAAAAAGAACCAAACCCAAACTTGCTGAGCTTCCCTTTGGAAAGACAAGCAGGCTCCAAGGTGGTGCAGCTGGTTTTGCTCCCCGTTATCTGGGGGTCCCCTGTGGAGTCTGAGGGACTGCCCCTTCCCTTCCCCTCTTCTTTCCAGCCCCCAAGCAGCATTGCTGGCTGCAACCCGGCCCAGGGCGGCGAGGAGGGACGGGAAGTTGCTGGGAGCTTTGGGCTTGGTTTTTGCCTTTTTCCTTCCCGTTTCTCAGAGCCAGATGTCGTGTCCGCAGCGGTGAAGCCTTGGCCGCCTTCCCCCCCCCCCTCCCGCCCCCAGCTGCCTCCAGCCGCCCCAGCCACTCGCGTCCCCGTCCGTCCGTCCCTCCGTCCGTCCCTCCGTCTGTCCGTCGCTGCTCGGCAGACCCCGCAGCGGCCCCGCCGCCCGTTTGTGTGGGGCAGCTGCCTGTCAAAACCCTTTTCCCTCTCTCCTCCGAGGAGCTCATGGCGGTTCTCGGCAACGGCGAAGACGCGCCTCGGCTCGCCCGCCCACGTCCCCGCCGGCGCCGGAGGCAGGCAGGGATTCAGGCAGGGGGGATGCAGGCAGGGGGGGTGCAGGCAGGGAGAGCCCCGGCACCCACACGCTATGGGGGAACCGGCTCAGGCTGGGGTTTTCCTGCCCAAACAAGCTCCAAACTGCCACTTTTCGGCACCGAGGGCGCGATGGTTCCCTCTCCTCCCTCCCCCAGCCCCCGCCGGCTCTTGGCACGCCGGTTGCTGCCCGGCTTGGCCCACGCCGAGGTCCCGGCAGTTGGATGGCTTTTCATCTCCTGCCGTTGCATTTAATTCTTGCATGAGTGCAAACAGCTAATTGCTCTCTGGCGGCTCAGCCGGCTTCGGTGCTTCACAATGAGCCCTGACTTAGCCGAGCCTGCCAGTCCCCGGGGCTGGGGAGGGGGGGAGGGGGCGGCTTGGGATGAGGTGGGAGAGGCTGGGAACCTCCTCGGGGCTCTGCCTTGGGCTCCGGAGGGATCTCTTGGCTTGGGAAGCTCTTTTGGCTCCAGGGGATCCCTCAGCTCTGAGGGGTCTCTTGGCTCCTGGAGAGCCCTGAGCTCCAGGAGCTCTCTCTGCTCTGGGGGGGGGGTCTGTCAATTCTACGTTGCTCTTTTCCATCAGCAGCACCCCAAAAGCTTTGGGGTTTTTGGAGACTGCAGGAGATTTGGGCTTTGGCTCCATGGGCAAAGTTCCCACCCCCAAAACCTCCCGTGGATGGAGGTACACAAACTCTCTGTGTGCATGCAGGGTGCATGGACCTTTGTTCTCTCCTTCCTGGGTGAGTGCTGGGGCTCTGGACTGAGCCTGCAGCAGCCCCTCTCAGGAATCCAGAGCAAGCTGCAGTCACTTCGCTCCAGGTGCCACCGTGTCCCCAGCAAGGGACTTCTGATCTGCAGCACTAATTGGGCTAATTAGGAAGATGCAAATGCTCCCCTTTCTCTCTGAGTGTCTGAGCAGAGCCCCAGCAAGCTGAGGGGAGAAGTCAGGGTCCCTTGCAGCTGGAGCTGCTCTCATTTCACATCAAAGGGGAGTCCCCAGCAGTAAACTGGGCTGTGCTGGTGGCCTCCAGCCAGAGGGGAGCCTTTCATAGAGCCATAGAACTGTTCAGGTTGGATAAGGCCTCTAAGGTCATCCAGTCCAACCAGCAACCCAGCCCCAACCATGGCCACCAAACCCTGGCCCCAGGTGCCATGGCCACAGGGTTCTGCAACCCCTCCAGCCATGTGGACTCCACCACCTCCCTGGGCAGCCTCTGCCAGGCCCTGACCACTCTGGCAGCAAAGAATTGTTTCCTCATCTCCAACCTAATCCTCCCCTGGCACAATTTCAGGCCATTTCCTCTCCTTCTATCACCTGAGACCAGGGAGAAGAGCCCAGCCCCAACCTCACTCCAGCCTCCTCTCAGGGAGCTGCAGACAGCAAGGAGGTCTCCCTCAGCCTCCTCTGCTCCACACTAAACACCCCCAGGGCCCTCAGCTGCTTCTCCCCAGCCCTCTTCTCCAGACCCTTCCCCACCTTGCTTGCCCTTCTTAGGACCTACTCCAGCTTCTCAATGTCCTCCTTGGAGTGAGGGACCCAAAACTGGTCCCAGGATTCAAGCTGTGGCCTCCCCAGTGCCCAGCACAGGAGCACCATCACCTCCCTGCTCCTGCTGGCCACACCATTGCTGACCCAGGCCAGGCTGCTGGTGGCCTTCTTGGCTACCTGAGCACGCTGCTGGATCATGTTCTGCCAGCTGTCAACCAACACCCACAGGTCCTTATCTGCCAGGAAAACTTTCCATCCCCTCTGCCCCCAGGCTGGATCATTCCTGGGCTTGTTGTGACCCAAGTGCAGGACCCAACACTTGGCTTTATTAAACCTCCTACAGCTGACCTCAGCCCATTCTGTAGCCCTATCCAGGCCTTTCTGCAGAGCCTCTCAGCCCTGGCACCCAACTACCCAGCCCAGTGCCAGCTGCCCTCAATTCATAACATCCTTGTGATGAAGCCTTGTTTTCCCCAGGAGTCCAACAGCCTCCCCAGCACTACCTGCAAGCAGAGCAAGCCCTGCAGCATGCACTGAATTCCCAGGTCTCTGCTTGGGCTGTGTCCTGGGGGAGGGACCAGGCTTTAGTTGGCAGCAGTCATCAACCAGCCTTTGTATTTCCACCATCCCTGGAGCTGCTGAGCTGCTGGGAGGGGGGCAGTGAGGCACAGGTGGGGGCCCTGCCCCTGTTTGCCTTCTCTAGGGCCAAGAGGCCATGGCCACTGGTGCAGGTGGCACCTTCTTGGCATGGAGTCCACCCATCCTGCACATGAGTGAGGTATTGAGTGGGCACCTAAAGGGCAGGGGCTGGTACAATGAGCTGTGGTGGTGGAGGGGCAGTGGTTCTTGGGCTGCTGGTGGTGGTGGTGGCTCAGGGTGCTGCCTGCAGTGGTTCTTGGGCTGCTGCTGGTGGTGGTGGCTCAGGGTGCTGCCTGCAGTGGCTCTTGGGCTGCTGCTGGTGGTGGTGGTGGCTCAGGGTGCTGCCTGCAGTGGTTCTTGGGCTGCTGCTGCTGGTGGTGGTGGCTCAGGGTGCTGCCTGCAGTGGCTCTTGGGCTGCTGCTGGTGGTGGTGGCTCAGGGTGCTGCCTGCAGTGGTTCTTGGGCTGCTGCTGCTGGTGGTGGTGGCTCAGGGTGCTGCCTGCAGTGGTTCTTGGGCTGCTGCTGCTGGTGGTGGTGGTGGCTCAGGGTGCTGCCTGCAGTGGCTCTTGGGCTGCTGGTGGTGGTGGTGGCTCAGGGTGCTGCCTGCAGTGGCTCTTGGGCTGCTGGTGGTGGTGGTGGTGGCTCAGGGTGCTGCCTGCAGTGGTTCTTGGGCTGCTGGTGGTGGTGGTGGTGGCTCAGGGTGCTGCCTGCAGTGGTTCTTGGGCTGCTGCTGGTGGTGGTGGTGGCTCAGGGTGCTGCCTGCAGTGGTTCTTGGGCTGCTGCTGGTGGTGGTGGTGGTGGCTCAGGGTGCTGCCTGCAGTGGTTCTTGGGCTGCTGCTGGTGGTGGTGGTGGCTCAGGGTGCTGCCTGCAGTGGTTCTTGGGCTGCTGCTGGTGGTGGTGGTGGCTCAGGGTGCTGCCTGCAGTGGTTCTTGGGCTGCTGGTGGTGGTGGTGGTGGCTCAGGGTGCTGCTGGCGGAGAACAAGCAGGGGACCTGCCCTTACAGGGAGCATGTGTGGACTTCCCATGGCTGCATCCTTGCAGGTGTCTGAGGATGAGGGGAGACTGATTTGGGGGGTGTCCATGGAGTGCATGGGGAGGGTCAGGGACTGGACCCAGCTGTCCCCAGCCCATGGCTGTGGGAGGGTGAGATGGACAAAGAGGTGGTGGCCAGCTTGGTGGTGGTACCTGGTGTGGTGGGATGTGCCCCAGTGGCTTGGTGCTACCCAACTGGGTGGCTCAGTGCTGTCTGACTCAGTGGCTTGGTGACACTCAATCCAGTGGCACCCAGCCTGCTTTGGCAGCTCATGATCTGGTGGTACCCATCCCAGTGGTACCCACCTCAGGTAGTACCCAGCTGAGTGGCAGAGGCTTGGTAGCCACTCACCCAGTGGTGCCTGATGTGGGGTGGTGGGACAGGATCTGTTGGCTTGGTGGCACCCAAGCTGGTGGTATGTGACCTGGTGGCTTTGTGTTACCTTACCTGCTGGTGTGTGTCCCACTGCTTGACCTGGTGGCATCTGATCTGGTGGCTTGGTGGCACCCAAGCTGGCAGTATGTGATCTGGTGGCTTTGTGATATCTTACCTGCTGGTGTATGTCCCACTGCCTGACCTGGTGGCACCTGATCTGGTGGCTTGGTGGCACCTGATCTGGTGCTACTCAGCTCAGCACAGGAGTACCTGATCTGGTGGTACCTGAGCTGGTGTTAACCTGAACTGGTGGCTCAGTGGTACATGCCATGGGGGTCCCCACTTGTGTGCCTTGCTGGTACCTGGCTCAGTGGTGTCCAGCAGCTGAGGAACTTGGTGCCAACTGGTGGCACTGGGGTGTAGGGCAGCAGGGCTGGGCCTGCCCCTTGGCTCTGGCTGGTTCCACAGGCAATTGGTGCAAATCTGGGGGGGGGGGGAGGCAAACAGGGTCTCCCTCCCAGTAGTCCTCCTCCTCTCCCACCCATCCTGCCTTGTGTGAGACAGGCTGCTGGGTGTAAGGCAGCCATTCAGTGCTGGACCCCCTGGAGCTGGAGGGGTCCCATTTTCCCTGTGGCAGCCTGGGGAGAGCTGAGGAGTTGTTGGGGGAGAAGTGATGCTGGCAGAGGGCCAAGCAGTGCCCCTCCTTGGGGACAGGGGCATCAGCCGTGTGGGCTGGCACAGGCGGCTGGCCCGGTCCCCGTGTGCCCGGGCATGTGAGCTGTGGGGGTGGTCAGATGCCTCCACTGCTGCTCCCGGGGTGTGTTTTAATGTTGGGGGGTGGGTGTGTGTGGGGGGGGGGGGGAGAGAGAACAGCCAGATGGGCTCCGCAGCCAAAGCCCCCCGCAGCCAGCAGCCCCCCGCCGCCAGCAGCCCCCCGCGGACGGCAGCCGCTGCCCACGGAGGACCCTGCCGCCCTGTGCTTTGAGCTGAGGGCCTTCGGGATGCTGCCGAACCGCTTCCTGGAGCCCAAATCCACCAGCGAGGGGTGGGAGCATCCTTTCCCGAGTTTTCCCGCTGCTGGGACCTCCCCTGCGCCCTCTTGGCTCCCCCCTCCCCGGTCCCATAGGGAGCAGCCCGGGCGGCCGCTGGCTCCAGCCCGGCCCCGCGCCGGGGACTTGGCCTCTTGAGCAATTTCCTGGCCCCATCCCAGCCCTGAGGGGATGAGCCCAAAATAACCCCTCCGGATGCCAAGGGCACCAGGAAGCGCTGCAATTGCTGCCCTTGCCAGGCAGGGGTGCGAGGAGGGCTTGAAAAGCGTGGGGGGAACCCAATTAAGTCGGCTCCATTAACTGATTGAGCTGCTGATAAGGCTATAATTAATTAAAAGGCTGAAGAAGGAAGGAGAAGAAGAAGTTTTCAGCTCCTCTCTGCTGCTGGGCTGAAGGGGTGCCCCGTGGAATTGTTTCCACCTGGTGGTGTCAAATCCTTCTTGGCATCACTCTGTGAGGCAGCAGGGAGAAACACCCTGCCCCGGTGCCAGGAGCGGCTTCCCTCCCTCTCTCCCTCCCTCCCTCCTTTCCCAGCCAGCTTCCAGGGAGGCAGAACACAAAATCCAGGGGGAAAATATGATCCCTCTGGGTGGGTGACGCAGGAAAGGACCTTTGTGCCGAGCTGTGCTTCGCTTGCCAAGCCCCAGCTTGGTTTGGAAGCCCAAGTGCTGCGGAGGGGTTGGGAACGTTGGCCCTTCCCGGGCTGCCCCTGGTGGATTCAACACCTTTGTGGGTGCCATGGGCAGTGGCACTGAGTGCACCCTCAGCAGGTTTGCTGATGACACCAAGCTGTGTCTGCTGATGACACCAGGCTGGAGGGAAGGGATCCATCCAGAGGGAGCTGGGCAGGCTGGAGAGGTGGGCACAAGCCAACCTCAGGAGGTTCAACAAGACCAAGGGCAGGGTCCTGCAGCTAGGTGGAGGCAACCCCAGGCACAAATCCAGGCTGGGCAGGGACTGGCTGGAAAGCAGCCCTGAGGAGAGAGCCTTGGGGGTGCTGGGGGAGGAGAAGCTCACCAGGAGCTCTCAGTGTGCACTTGCAGCCCACAAAGCCAACCAGAGCCTGGGCTGCAGCAGGAGAAGTGTGGCCAGCAGGGCAAGGGAGGTGATTCTCCCCCTCTGCTCAGCTCTGGGGAGACCCCAGCTGGAGTCCTGCCTCCAGTTCTGGAGCCCCTATTGCAAGAGGGATGTGGAGGTGCTGGAAGGTGTCCAGAGCAGGGCCAGGAGGATGAGCAGAGGGCTGGAGCACCTCTCCTGTGAGGACAGACTGAAGGAGTTGGGGCTGTTCAGTCTGGAGAAGAGAAGGCTCCCAGGTAACCTCATTGTGGCCTTCCAGGGTCTGTAGGGGGCTCCAAGAAGGCTGGGGAGGGACTGCTCAGGATCTCAGGCAGTGATAGGAGTAGGGGGAATGCAATGAAGCTGGAGGTGGGGAGATTGAGGCTGGAGGGGAGGAGGAAGTTCTTCCCCATGAGAGTGGTGAAGGCCTGGAATGGGTTGTGCAGGGAGGTGGTTGGGGCCCTGTCCCTGGAGGTGTTTAAGGCCAGGCTGGCTGAGGCTCTGGGCAGCCTGATGTAGTGTGGGGTGTCCCTGCCCATGGCAGGGGGGTTGGAACTGGCTGATCCTTGTGGTCCCTTCCCACCCTGACTGATACTATGATACTGTGATTCCCACTGCTGGTGCCACGCCTGATGCCAGCTGACAGCCCTGGCATGCTCCTCAGCGAGGCTCCCCCCGGGGTGGCTGCAGCTCCAGCCACAGGGAAAGCCAAACTGGAGTTGGTTTTGTGGAATTTTGGGAATGGGGTTCCTGGGTTGGTTTTTTTTTGGGGGGGTGGGAGCAATCTCACTTGCTGAAGCCTGGCCTGGAAAGCAAATCCCCACACAGCTTGGTGTAGAGGGAGGTGGGAGAAGTTTGTGCCCCTCTGCCGGGCACTGGAAAGGCCACACCTCGAATCCTGGGGGTCAGTGTTGGGCCACTTACTCCAAGAGGGACATTGAGGGGCTGGAGCAGGTCCAGAGAAGGGCAGCAAAGCTGGGGAAGGGTCTGGAGAACAGGGCTGGGGAGGAGCAGCTGAGGGGACTGGAGGAGAGGAGGCTGAGGGAGACCTCTCTACAGCTCCCTGAGAGGAGGTTGCAGTGAGGTTGGGGTTGGTCTCTCCTCCCCAGTCTCAGGTGATAGAAGGAGAGGAAATGGCCTGGAATTGTGCTAGAAGAAGCTTAGGTTGGAGATGAGGAAAAAAGTCTCTGCTGCCAGAGTGGTCAGGGCCTGGCAGAGGCTGCCCAGGGGAGTCCCCATGGCTGGAGGTGTTGCAGAACCCTGTGGCCATGGCACTTGGGGCCAGGGTTGGGACTGGGTTGCTGGTTGCCCTCTGTGGCCTTGGAGTTCTTTTCCCACCCAAACAATTCTCTGAGGCTCAGCTCATGTCCACTCCATTCCCTGCTGGGAAGGGAAAAACCCAAACAACCTCCATCTCATTTTTTCCACTCATGACTGGCTGGGCTGGGGCAGGAGGGCCCTTCCTGCTTCCCCTTCCTCTACCTGCAAACTTCAGCTGCTCCTCCAGCACCTGGCCAGTGGTTTGGTGGTGGCAGAGCTGATGTCCCCACACAGGGACCACCCTGGACATCCCAGGGGGATTTTTTTTCAGCCCCAACATTCCCAAGAGGAGAAGCAGTCAGGGCAGGCAGTGCTGCCTCTGCTCCTCTTCTCTCCCTGCCCCGGGCAAGGGTGACATCCCATCTCCTGGTGACAACTCCTTCCTGTCACCCTGTCACTTGCCAGCAAGGGAATTGGTGCCAACAACCTCAGAGTGTCTTAGGAATGAGCAAAGGAAGCCGACAAGACCGATAAAAGCCACGTGGCAGGGATGTGCCCAGCAGCACCGGGGGTGGAGGAGGCATCCTCCAGGGCCCCTGGGGGCTGTTGGTCACATTGCTCTGGTGGCACTGGAGCTTTTCCATCCCCAGATGAACGATTGGCTGATTGGGAAAATCATCCAGCTGTAAAAGCAGGGCAGGGATGGGCCCAGCACCTTTTTCACAGCCTGGCTTCATTAGCAGGCAGAGAGGAACTCCCCTCTGAGGAGCCCGTGGGCTCCAGGAGGTGATTAAGGAGACCCGGGGATGAATTTGGGACCAGGAGAGCGGTCTTGCTGCATTGCCAGGCTGGCTCACCATGGAAGCAAGCTCCCAGTTCCCTGTTCATTTAAGAGGGAAACATCAAAACCTGCTGCAAAGAGCTCCCCACGATGCCCTCAGGCAGTGAGGTTGTGTTTGGTGGGGACAGGTTGGGGCTGGCTGTGGGAGCTGGTTAAGCACAGAATAGTTTGAGCTAGAAGGGACCTTGAAAGCTCATCCAGTCCAACCCCCCTCCCCCCCTGCAGTCAGCAGGGACAGCTGCAACTAGAGCAGGCTGCTCAGAGCCCCAAATAACCTGACCTGGGGTGGTTCCAGGGATGGAGCATCTCCCTCCTCTGTGGGCAACCTGGGCAAGTGCCTCCCCACCCTCAGTGTCAAACATTTCTCCCTTCTCTCCACTCTCAGTCCCTCTCTTCCAGTCCAAACCATCACCCCTTGGCCTGTCACATCAGGGCCTGCTCAAAAGACTGTCCCCAGCTTTCTTAGAGCCCTCTTTAAGCACTGAGGGGCCACCAGAAGGTCTCCCTGGAGCCTTCTCTTCTCCATGCTGCCCAAGCCCAACTCTCTCAGCCTGGCCTCACAGCAGAGGGCTTCCAGCCCTCCCAGCACTGCTGTGGCCTCCTCTGGCCCTGTTCCACCAGGTCCCTGTCTGTGCTGAGGGCTCCAGAGCTGCCCCAGCACAGCAGAGCTCAGCAGAGGGGCAGAATCCCCTCCCTGCCCCTGCTGCCCACACTGCAGGGGATCAGCCCAGGGCACGGCTGGGGCAGGGCTGGCAGCGCTCGGTGCTGCCTCATCCCCAGCTTTCCACCCTCCAGCACCCCCAAGCCCTTCTCCCTCAGGGCTGCTTTCCCCCCCTTCATCCCCAGCCTGGGCTGGTACCAAGGGTTGCCCTGACCCAAGTGCTGGAGCTTGCACTTGGCCTTGTTGAACCTCATGAGGTTTACAGGGTCCCACTTCTCCAGCTTGTCCCTGAGGCGTGGGGACAGCGCCACTCAGCTCAGTGTCATCACACCACTGCCTGTGTCACTGCTCCCGGTACAGACCCCTGAGGGACCCCACTGCTCCCCCATCTCTATGTTGGAGCTGCAGGTGCCCTAACAACTGGGATCTGTAAGGCCCAGTGTGGATGGAAACAGCCACCAGCCCCTGCTAGGGAAGAAATGACTCCAGCCACTGTCGTTTAAGGATGCTCCTGAGCATGTGTGACCCGAGCTGGAGGATTGGTTTGTCCCTGCCTGCTGTCAGGAGCAGCCCTGGGAGGCCCCCCACCCCCACCCCGGGGGACGGGGCTGTAGGAAACGCGGCGCAGATGCCGGCAGGCAGGGCGGGAGCTGGGCTGGGGAGCCGGGAAGGGATTTTCCCCTTTCCACCAGGCACCGAAATAACCCCGAGCACGTGATGGCCGCTTTCCTTCAGCCTTTCACAAAGCCCCCAGGGGATGGAGAGCAGCGCAAGCTGCTGGGATCAGCCCATCCTGCTGGGCGGCCTCACCGTGTCCCAGCTAAAACCAGCCCCCTTTCCCCCCCCCGCAGTCACCTTTTACCCCCCCCCCCCCAAAACCTGCCAGCATTCTTCATCATCCGGGGAGGGTTTCTAGCTATTTGGGTAGCTGTATCCTAACACCTCCCCCCCACACACACCCACCCCCTCCCGCCCCCTTCCCTGAGATGCAAGCCCTCCCTTTCCCACCCAGCCTGGCTTTTCCTGCTGGCAGCAGCCCAGGAGATGCATTGCAGCTGTGTAGGCAGGAGAAACACACGCGCCCCCCCGAGCTGGGGGGAGGACTCTAGCAAGGATGGCTCCTGGCATGGGCACCCCAATTTTCTGGCTCTTTTCTCGAAGGCTTCTTGTGCCTGGGACAAAGAGCCGGCAGCAGGTTGATGGGCAGGAGCCTGCCATGAGGGCAGGGTGATGGGTTAAGGGGGGTGGGGGTGGGGGGCGGTGGTGGTCCGTGCTTAGGGGTGTTTCTCCCCACCCCGTGCTGGAAAGGAGCTTTTGGGGTGGCTTTGCAGCCTCCAGCACTGATAAGGAAGCCAGCAGCTTCCAGAGGATATTGGGGGGGGGGGGGGGTGGGATGTTGGTATGAATGAGGCATCTCTGTGCCTGCCAGCTCCTAATTAGTGCTGCTGACCTCAGCCCTGGCCTAATTGGGGTCAGGGCTGTGATATCACCACAGGGTGTGGCTTGGGGAGGGGAGGGGAGGGGAGGGGAAGGGGGGGTGGGACAGGACACCCTTCCCTGGAATCCCTGTCCCCCCAAGCAGCCTTATGTGGGTCACATCTCCCTCCCCTCGGAATGATGGATCCTGCCTCAGCCCAGGGGCTGCCCTCAAAGGGGACTTTCAGCCTTTTTTTTTCTGGTTGGTTGGTTGGTTTGAGAAGGAGAGGTCTGGCTTTGACCACCTCCCCGCCCCCCTCCTCCCATGCTCCCTCCCTCCCTCCCAGCTCAGGGGGCTCGGCTGCTCCTCCCCGGGCGCAGGCGCTGGCACCTCTGCCCTGGCTATTTTTACCCGCTGGGATCACGAGCGAGCGAGTGACCTTCCCCAGGGGACGCTGCCACGCCGGGGGGGGGGCACAGACACAGCCGCCGGTGTCGGTGCCCGAGGCACCCGTGGGGCTGCGGAGGGGCTGCCTCCAGGCTGGCACAGCGGTGCCAGCCGCTGACCGAGGGGTTTGGAGGGGCTGCTGGCGGCGGCTTGTTGGAGAAGGAGGATTGAGCCCGGGGAGAGGAGCTGCTTGTTTGGCTCTGGAGGCGAGTTCAGGGCTCAGCCTTTGCCTGGCAGAGATCGGGAGGGCACAGCCTGGGAGCTGCCGGGGGCTTCTGTGAAGCGCTGCCGGTGAGGAGCCGGCGTGAGGCTGGTACCGCTTCCCGCCTCCCTGGGCACAGCTTATCCCCCGCAGCCCCGTGCCAGGGCCGGGCCGGGCAGCATCTTGCAAAACTCAACGGGGACTAAAGTAAACTCCTTAGCCCCCAGGCTCTGCCATCTGCGTCACCCTCCCTTAACCGGCCACCCCCTTTCTTCCTGCTCCAGGCTGGCATCATCCGTGGCCACCTCCCCGAGCCAGCGGCGCAGGGCAGCGTGCCAGCAGATCAGCTCAACCCTGGGGACGATGAGGACTGTCACAGCTGAGAGCCAGCCAGGTCCAGGGCCCGGAGGAGCTGCCAAGGCGAGGTGCCACGTCTGAGGCCGGGTGTGCTGAGCTGTGCCGGAGCCGTGCCGGAGCCCCGCGTCGCCGCGGCCGGCAGCAGATGCTCCGTGCCCGGTGCGTGGAGCCCTCGCCGCGGCCGGACCAGGCGGATGGAAAGCTGCAGCCCGGCAGGTAGGAGCCTGGCGAGGAGGTTCGCGGTGGGGGCTCCGCCACCTTCTCGGCAGGCTGACTGCAAGCTGTCGGTCCCGCAGGGAGCCTCGCTGGCCGGCTGACGCCATCCCTATGCCCGAGCCCTATGCCGGAGCGGGAGCCCTCCCCGGCTCAGCCGCCCGCCGACCATGAAGTGCTCTTTGCGCTTCTGCTTCCTCTCCACCGCCTTCCTGCTGGTCTTCGTCATGTCCCTCCTCTTCACCTACTCCCACCACAGCATCGCCTACCTGGACCCCGGCGGGCTGGGTGGCATCCACCGGGTGAAGCTGGTGCCCGGCTACGCCGGCATGCAGCGGCTCAGCAAGGGGGGGCACTACCCGCGGGGCTGCGCCTGCCGCCGCTGCCCGCCCGAGGAGGCGGCGGCCGCCGACTGGTTTGACGGCCGCTACGACGGCACCATCTCCCCGGTGTGGACCAAGGACAACATGGACCTGCCACGGGACGTCCAGAGGTGGTGGATGGTGAGCGAAGGGATGGGCTTCCCGCCGCGGATACACCGACCCCCATTCCCTCCACCCCCTCTTTCCCGGGGGTCGCTGGTTGATGGCCGCCCCCCTGTCCTTCCCCTCCCGCCCTCCCCTCCCCGCTGTTCTCCCTCTCTCGCTTTGCAGATGCTGCAGCCCCAGTTCAAGTCCCACAACACTCACGAGGTCCTCGGCAAGCTCTTCCAGATCGTGCCGGGCGAGGACCCCTACCGCTCCCGGGACCCGCGCCGCTGCCGCCGCTGCGCCGTGGTCGGCAACTCGGGCAACCTGCGCGGCTCCGCTTACGGGCCCGAGATCGATGGGCACGACTTCGTCATGCGGTGAGGGCAGGGGGCTGCCGCCAGGGCGCTGCCCACCCGCTGGGCCCCGCGGGCGCTGAGCTCCCCCAGTGCGAGCGCAGCAGCCTCCCTCTGCGCCTGCCGTGGACCAGGAGACGCCAGAGGGGATCGGTCCTGTGCCCTACACCACAGCCCAGCTCCCAGCTGCTTGCTCGAGGAACCCACCGCGGGTGGGAGTGGGTTGAACCCTGCCACCTCCCCCGGGGCTCTCTGGGGAGGACTCATCCAGCGCCCCAGGCGTCAGCAGGCTTGGAAACTGCTCTTGGGCTGTGCTCAGAACCTCGGAGGGGACTTCCACAAGGGGGTTGGGAGGGGGGCATGCCACTTTCCTTGTTCACCAAGCTGTGTGGTGCAGCAGACAGGCTGGAGGGAAGGGATCCATCCAGAGGGACCTGGACGGGCTGGAGGGAAGGGATCCATCCAGAGGGACCTGGACAGGCTGGAGGGAAGGGATCCATCCAGAGGGACCTGGACAGGCTGGAGGGAAGGGATCCATCCAGAGGGACCTGGACAGGCTGGAGGGAAGGGATCCATCCAGAGGGACCTGGGCAGGCTGGGGGGAAGGGATCCATCCAGAGGGACCTGGGCAGGCTGGAGGGAAGGGATCCATCCAGAGGGACCTGGACAGGCTGTAGAGCTGGGCCCAAGCCAACCTCATGACGTTCAACAAGGCCAAATGCAAGGTCCTGCAGCTGGCTCAGGGCAGTCCCAGGCACTGCCAGAGGCTGGGCAGGGACTGGCTGGAGAGCAGCCCTGGAGGAAAGGCCTTGGGGGTGCTGGGGGAGGAGAGGCTCAGCAGCAGCCAGCAGGGAGCACTTGCAGCCCAGAGAGCCAAGCAGAGCCTGGGCTGCAGCAGCAGAAGTGTGGCCAGCAGGGCCAGGGAGGGGATTCTGCCTCTCTGCTCCACTCTGCTGAGCCCACAGCTGCAGCTCTGTGCCCAGCTCTGCAGCCTCTGTGCCAGGAAGGCTCTGGAGGGGCTGGAAGGTGTCCAGAGCAGGGCCAGGAGGCTGAGCAGAGGGCTGGAGCTGCTCTGCCCTGAGCACAGCCTGAGAGAGTTGGGGTTGTGCAGGCTGGAGAGGGGAAGGCTCCAGGGAGACCTTCTGGTGGCCTTCCAGGAGCTGCAGGGGGCTGCAGGAAAGCTGGGGAGGGACTTTGGAGGAGGTGAGGAAGGGACAGGCCTGGGGGGGATGGAGCAAAAGGAGCAGTGGGGAGCTGGAGATTGGCTGTGAGGAAGAAGTTGTTGGGCAGGAGGGTGGTGAGAGCCTGGCCCAGACTGCCCGGGGAGGTGGTGGAAGCCTCCTGCTGATGCCTGGAGGTGTTTGCAGCCAGGCTGGAGGTGGCTGTGAGCAACCTGCTGTGGTGTGAGGTGTCCCTGCCCATGGCAGGGGCTTGGAACTGGCTGAGCCCTGAGCTCCTTTCCAAGCCTGCCAGCTCTGTGGTCCTCTCCCCAGGATGAACCAGGCCCCCACAGTGGGTTTCGAGGGCGACGTGGGCGGTCGCACCACACACCACTTCATGTACCCCGAGAGTGCCAAGAACCTGCCTGCCAACGTCAGCTTCGTCCTGGTGCCCTTCAAGACCCTGGACCTGCTCTGGATCGCCAGCGCCCTCTCCACCGGCCAGATCAGGTTGTAAGTATTCGCTGGGCGCTGGGGGCCCCGGGCTGGCAGCTCCCCTGGCGATGGGGATGGGGAATCCATCGCTTCCTCCCTCCTGGAGCATCCCCCCAGCGCTGGTCCCTTGGCGGCTGGGGGACGCGGGACCCCCCAGGAGCTCACCTGCCTCTCCGCCTTCTTCCCAGCACCTATGCACCTGTGAAGCCTTTCCTGAGGGTGGACAAAGAAAAGGTAAGGGGGAGAGCCACGTCCCCTGGCCCCCCAGCTTCTCCCACGGACATCTGGGTGCCAGGGCCCCAGCCCTAACCCCAGCCCGTCCTCCCAGGTGCAGATCTACAACCCTGCCTTCTTCAAGTACATCCACGACCGCTGGACGGAGCACCACGGGCGCTACCCTTCCACTGGCATGCTGGTGCTCTTCTTCGCCCTCCACGTCTGTGATGAGGTGGGTGGGGGCCCCTCAGGACCCTCCTCTGGGCTATGGGCTCCTGGATGAGGTGTGGGGTCCTGGCTGGCCTGGCTGCAGGGCTCTGGATGAGGTGTGGGGTCCTGGCTGGCCGGGCTGCAGGGCTCTGGATGAGGTGTGGGGTCCTGGCTGGCCTGGCTGCAGGGCTCTGGATGAGGTGTGGGGTCCTGGCTGGCCGGGCTGCAGGGCTCTGGATGAGGTGTGGGGTCCAGGATGAACTGCAGGGTGATAGGTGGCCTGTGAGGTTTTGAGTGAGCTATGGGGTACCAGATGGGCTGTGGGCTTCTGGCTGGCCTGGCTGCAGGGCTCTGGATGAGGTGTGTGGTCCCAGATATGCTACAGGGCCCTGCATGAGCTGCAGGGTATCAGATGGACTTGGAGGTTCTGGGTAAGCTATGGGGTCCCAGATGGGCTGTGGGCTCCTGGATGAGCTGCAGGGCTTCAGGTTGTTCAGTTTGGAGAAGAGAAGGCTCCTTGAAGACCTTCTTGTGGCCTTCCAGTATCTGAAAGGAGCTACAAGAAAGCTGGGGAAGGACTTCAGGGGGATAGGACTGGGGAGAATGGAACAAAACTCTCCCAGGCAACCAGCAACAGAAACAAGGGGACACAGTCTCAGGCTGTGCCAGGGGAGGTTTAGGCTGGAAGTGAGGAGAAAGTTCTTCCCAGAAAGGCCATTGGGATGTGCTGCCCAGGGAGGTGGTGGAGTCCCTGTCCCTGGAGGTGTTCAGAAAAGGCTTGGATGTGGCACTTGGATCCATGGTTGAGTTGTCAGGAGGGGTTAGGTGTTGGGTGAGAGGTTGGGCTTGATGACCCCTGGGGCCTTTTTCAACCTGGTTGATTCTATGCAAACTAGAAATGGGGAGATTCAGATGGGATGTGAAGAAGAAGTTGTTGGGCAGGAGGGTGGTGAGAGCCTGGCCCAGGCTGCCCAGGGAGGTGGTGGAAGCCTCCTGCTGATGCCTGGAGGTGTTTGCAGCCAGGCTGGAGGTGGCTGTGAGCGACCTGCCCTGGTGTGAGGTGTCCCTGCCCATGGCAGGGCCTTGGAGCTGGCTGAGCCCTGAGCTCCCTTGCCCCCCTGCCAGCTCTCTGGTTCTAAGTCCCTGAGGTCCTTCTTGACCTGGGGAGCCCAGAACTGGCCTCCCTATTCCAGATGTGGCCTCAGCAGGGCAGAGCAGAGGGGGAGGAGGACCTCCCTCGACCTGCTGACCACACTCTGCTTGTTGCAGCCAGGCCAGTAGGGTCCAGGGAGGTTCTCCTCCGCCAAACTTGGCAGGAAGAGCCAAAGTTTGTGTGGGAGCCTCCCAGGCTCCCCCTCCTTCCCTCCCTCCCTCCCTCAGCACTCTGGGGACATGCTGGCCATTGCAGGGCTGGCTGAGGCCATCCAGCAGCCAGACAGGCTGAATGTTCCCCAGGAGGGTGGTGAGAGCCTGGCCCAGGCTGCCCAGGGAGGTGGTGGAAGCCTCCTGCTGATGCCTGGAGGTGTTTGCAGCCAGGCTGGAGGTGGCTGTGAGCAAGCTGCTGTGGGGTGAGGTGTCCCTGCCCATGGGGGGAGGTTGGAGCTGGCTGAGCCTTGAGGCCTTGGCAGCTCTGTGGTTCCATGAGGGGGCCCAGGGCTGGCTCACCCCTCTCCTGGCTGGCACAGGTGAACGTCTTCGGGTTCGGCGCCGACAGCCGCGGCAACTGGCACCACTACTGGGAGAACAATCGCTACGCCGGCGAGTTCCGCAAGACCGGCGTGCACGACGCCGACTTCGAGGCCCACATCATCGACATGCTGGCCAAAACCAGCAAGATCCAGGTCTACAGGGGCAACTGAGGAAGGCTGCACCACCTCCTCCTCCTCTTCCTCCTCCTTCTTCTTCTCCTCCTTCCTCCTCTTCAGTGACCGGCCGCCCGCCCAGGGGGGGCAGAGGGGCGAAGGTCTCCCCCGGCCCCACCGAGCCTCCCCCCTCTCTCCCTCCCCGCCCCGGGTGAGATTTGGTGCCTCCAGCAGCCAATCAGGTTCAGAGCTTAAAGGAGACTCTTTGGGGCTTATTTTATTTTTAATTATTATTATTATAATAATTATTAATTATTATTAATTATTATTATTGAGCAACCCAGCTGAGGGAAAGAACACAACCAAGTGACCAGCCCGGGGGGCAGGGGAGGGGGGGGACACGGCGGCCGCCTCGCTTCTCCCTCCTCAACACTCAGAAACCAAATGCTGCTCTTTTTAAACAAGACACAATTCCTTCCCCCCTCAACCCCCCTGTACCCCAACCCCCCCTGCCCTGAAGCTGGGAGACTCTGGGGAGCTCTGGAGCATCACCCCCTGGGTGGCCGAGCAAGCTCTGCTGCCTGAGGCTAGGGGGGGACACGGTGGCCAAAGGGGGTGCGGCGGCCGAGCAGCCTCAGCGTTGGATCCAGCTGCCTCCTCCTTCAGTTTGATTACTGGTTTTGTTTCACTTTGTTGTTTTTTGGTTAACCTACCTACCTGGGGCAGCCACTGCTGTTGGTTTTTCCCCCCCCATTCTCCCCCCCCAGCTCCTGGTACACAAGAAGAGTCCCAGCGTGGCTGGAAGAGGATGGAGCCACTCCCAGGGGCCAAGCGTCACCCCATGCTCTGCTCCAGGCTGGTGGCTGCCCACAGAGCTGGGCTGAAAGAGGGGAGAGCAATGCCAGCTTCAGGGCTGGGCAGCCCTGCTCCTCTCCCTGAGGACTGAGGAAGGGTAGGATTGATTTTCGGGGGGTGGGGGGCGGGCAACAGGCAGCTAAGAAACCTCCACTGAGCATCCTCCAGGGCTGTGGGATGCAGCAGCAGGAGGCAGCCTTGCTGCAGGGAAGGGGCTGAGCTTTCCCTTCGCTTTGGGGCTAGGAGAAAGCAGTTTGGAGAGAGCTTTGGGGCTGTGTGGCCACAGCCAGGCAGCTCTGGAGAGAAGCTGACATCCCAAAGTCTTTGTTCCTTGTGTCAGGGGTGGGGCTCGGTGCAGCCGGGGGCTTTTGGGGCTGGCCAGGCTGCCCTGCAGCAAGGGGGGGAGCTGCAGGAGGAAGCTGCTTCCCCAGAGGCTCCCTCAAGCCACTGCCCTTGGGGCTGCTTGTAGGAGGAGAGCCTGGAAGGCTCAAGTAAAAGGCAATCATGGACAAGGTCCCCAGGGAGGAACCCTCTGCTTGCACACTCGGTGCTGGGTGCCCACGGTGCCAAGACCACCCTGGGCAGGGGCTGTGGGGCTGGAGCCTGGCTGAGGGAGGCCCTGTCCACACCACCCTGGGCAGTAGCTGTTTGGGAACGATCCCAGTGGGGTTTTTTTTTTGGGGGGGGGGGAGGGGAGGGGGGCTTGGAGGTTGGTTTTTTTAACCCTTTTGTATCTTGGCTTTTCTGTAGCAGCCTCTTAGCTGTTTCTCTGCTTTGGTTTGGTTGTTTTTTTTCAGGGTCACCTTCCCTTGGGTTTGGTTCTTTTGGTTGGCTTTAAGTTTTGGGGTTGGCTTTTTTTCCTTCCTCTGCCATCGTGGACCAGGAGGGTTTGGGGCACCTGGAGCAGGCACTGAGCAGCCCCCCTGGGCTGGGGCAATCATTTCTCTCCATAGGGCTTGAAAAAAAAAAATCCCTGGAGTTTCCTGGGGGGGTTTGGGTAGGAGCTGGGCTGCCCTGCCACGAGCAGCCTCGCCCCAGGACCTGCCACCACTCCAGCCAGCCCCAACCCCCACCCCACACCCCAGGACAAGGAGGCAGGTGGCACCAAGCCTGGTCTCCACCTTCCTGGGTTGTTTGTTGGTTGTATTCTTTTTGGGGGGGGTGGTGGTGGTGGGGAACCCCCCCCTCCCAAAACCACAAGCAACAATGAGTGCCTTGACCATCTCCTGCCCCCTCCCACGCCCGCAGGTAGGGGCTTGGCCGAGCCAGCTGGTGGCTGTGCCCACTTCCCTCCTGGCATGGGGCTGGCTCTGAGCTGGGGGAAGTCATCCAGCTCACCACCCTGATGGCTGGAGAGGTTAAACCTGATGTGACCAGGCTGGTCCAGCTCCTGTCCTAGGGTCCAGCCACACACTCACAGAGCAAGCAGAGGCGCTGGGTACCGACCTCCCCCGGCAGCGCCTGGCGCAGGCCACGCTCCACACCTGCTGCTCCTTGCTGCCCTCACAGTATTACTGTTTTGTTGGGGTGGTTTTATTTGGGGGGGGGAAAGGGAAGTAACTTCCTTCCCCTCCTCCCTTTTGGGGTTTTCTTTCCAGTATTATGAGAAGAGTTATTTTTATTGAAGCTGTCCCAGTAGGACTCTTGACCACTTCTGTTCCTCTGGCCCAGCAGCACCCCCGGGCGAGGGGCAGGCTGCAGGCCAGGTGGGGAAGGGCACCACTGTACTGTACAGAGAGGAGCTAGGGGCAGGGGGCCAGGCTGGAGGGGGTGTGGGGGGGAAGCAGGCAGTGATGGGAGGTGTGTGTGGGGGTGCCCAGCTTTGCCCTCCTGGCAGAGGAAGGCTTCACCCCGCGGTGCCTGTCCGAGCGGCCGTTGCCTCCCGCCCCGCCGGCGCTCCCAACCCCAGGGCTAGGAGCAGGGTGGCTGCTGTAGCCTCTGGACGTGAGGACTTCTGCACACAACTGTCTTAAAACAACTCTTTTGGTTTTTTAAAAGTCAATAAAAAAAATGTGCATCAGAAGGGCTCAGGCCTCTCCTTCCTGCCTGCCGCCCCAGCCCAGGGGCAGCAAGGAGGGGAAGGGAGCAGGGGGCTGGGTGGGGCTGAGAGGTGTGGGGCTCCTTCTCCTTACCCCTCTTTTGCCCTCTCCTTCCCTCCCCTGCCTCCTTTCTCCTGCCTCCTCCCCCCCCCTCCTGCCTCCTCCTTTCTCTTACCTCCTTCCCCTTCTCCTGCCTCCTCCTTTCCCCTGCCTCCTCCTTTCCCCTGCCTCCTCCTTTCCCCTGCCTCCTCCTGCCGCCTCCTCCTTTCCCCTGCCGCCTCCTCCTTTCCCCTGCCGCCTCCTCCTTTCCCCTGCCGCCTCCTCCTTTCCCCTGCCGCCTCCTCCTTTCCCCTGCCGCCTCCTCCTTTCCCCTGCCGCCTCCTCCTTTCCCCTGCCGCCTCCTCCTGCCTCCTCCTTTCCCCTGCCTCCTTCTGCCTCCACTGCCTCCTCCTTTCCCCTGCCGCCTCCTCCTTTCCCCTGCTGCCTCCTCCTGCCTCCTCCTTTCCCCTGCTGCCTCCTCCTTCCTCCTCCTTTCCACTGCCTCCTTCCTCCTCCTTTCCCCTGCTGCCTCCTCCTTCCTCCTCCTTTCCCCTGCCTCCTTCTCTTCCCCTTCCCCTTCTTCTTCCTTCCCCTGCCTCCTTTCCCCTTCTTTGTCCCCTCTTTGGGCTGCAGCTGGACTGGACAGCAGCCACCAGCTGCAGGTGCTTCACTGCAGCAGGAGCTGAGACCTGCCTTAGGTGCCAAGTGACAGAGCCCAGACACAACCCTTCCAGCCAGAGGCTGTGGTGAGGTGAGGGCACTGCTCACCCAGCCCCTGTCCATGTCCCCATACAACCTTCTGACCAGCCCTGGAGCCTAAAGAGGCAGCTCCAGCCACATGTTGTCCATGGCCCTGAGGACCTGCATGGATACTAGGAAGGAGATGCAGCAGGACCAGGGCTTGCTCCATCTCCCACCACCAAAGGCTGAACACTCCAACAGGCCCAGCATCCCCACAGAATCCCATCTGGATGATCAGGGAGTCTGGAGGAGGCTGAGGGAGACATTCTGGGTCTCTACAGGTCCCTGAAAGGAAGTTGGAGTGAGGTGGAGTGGTGTTCCTTCTGCCAAGGAACAAGTGAGAGGATGAGAGGCAACAGCCTGGAGCTGCACCAGGGGAGATTCAGGTTGGACATGAGCAACCCTTTCTTCCTTGATCCAAAAGGGTTCCCCAGGGCAGTGGTGGAAGCCCCACCCCTGGAGGGATTTCAAAGCCCCGTGGTGCTGAGGGCCATGGTTTGGTGGGGAGCTGGCAGGGCTGGGTTAAGGCTTGGATTCAACCTTCAAGGTCTCTTCCAACCGGATTCCCTGACTCCAGGACACACCAGGCTCCTGCATCACAATGGGATGAGAAGCAATGGCCTGGAGTTGTGCCAGGGGAGGCTTAGGTTGGAGAGGAGGCAAACATCTCTTTGGTGGCAGCGTGGTCAGGGCCTGGCAGAGGCTGCCCAGGGAGGTGGTGGAGTCCCCAGGGCTGGAGGTGCTCACGAAAGGTGTGGCCATGGCACACCAGGATGGGGCTGGGTGGCTGGTTGGACTGGAGGAGCTTAGAGGGCTTTCCTGTGATGAATGGGCAGCTGCAGGAGTAGTTAAAACACCTCTTTATTAATGTACAAACCTAGCAACGTGGAAGCCAACCCAAAGGGGAATCGGAAGGAAGCGCCAGGGACACGCAGCACGGGGCCCCAGCCCCGAGCCCCAAACCCACCCCGAGTTGTGCGCTGGGCAACAGCGGCTCCCCGGCCTCTGGCTGGACCACCAGAGCAGCTCTGCCTCCCTTCAAGCCCTCTGAGTCCCAGACTGGCAGAAGTGAGCCCCCAGCTCCTCTCCTGGGCTGGTCACCAGCTGTAATAGTTCCGCAGCCCTGGAGCTGGGCGGCAGTGAAAAGCATCACCCCGGGGACGAGCTGCGGCTGGCTGCCTGCCGTGGCACCAGCAGGGCAGAGGCAGATGGCTGTTGGTGGCTGGGGAAGCAGGCTCCTGGAGCTGCTCTCCTTGCTCTGCTGGAGCTGCTCTCCTTGCTCTGCCCCCCTCCTCAGCTACATCCACTGCAGGACATTCATGAGCGTAAGGCACTAGGAAAACGTTGAGCAGAAGTCCCAGCTCGAGTTGTTCCGAAGGCTGGGGCAGCAGCAGCCCTCAGCAACCCTCTCAGCTCTGCAAAGTGTGGGCTGGGCAGATGGATGAAAGGTTTGGAGAAGGGGAAAGAGAGGGTGGAGGGGGGTCTGGAGAAGTGAAATTGGTGCAGCCTAACAGCCAGAAGCGCTGGTGGAGAAGGGAGGCGCAGGTGAAGTTCACCAGAGGGCCAGGAGAGCTCGGACAGGGAGACCTGGCTGAGAAGTGGGGAGCTCAGGTCCCCAGTAAAAACCACTGTGCAGAGCTGGGATGAGAGCAGAGAGCCCCAGAAAGCAAGCACAGTGTCTTGGGAGCAGCAGCAGCAGCAAGGAGCTGATCTGGGCCCAAAGGTTTTGCCCCCCTCAGCTCCAAGCTGCAGCACACGTCCCCAGCAGCCAGCTCCTTCCCAGCTTCCCCCGTGGAGTCCCTCTGAGCAGGGATGCGCCCTGCTGCAAGCCTGGCCAGGAGGGGTGGCAGAAGCCCTCAAAAGAGCTTCAAGGACATTCCTCTGCCTCTGGTTACATTGGGAGTGTAAGCAAGGGAAAGCTGCTCTGCTCTGGGGAAGGTAGCTGTGTTGTGGAAGCCATCCTGGTGGTGCCACCACACCAAGGGGACCAGGGAGGACTTCTTGCTGGCTCCCACAGGAGCTGCTCTGCTCTGGCAGGTGTCAAAGAGGAAGCTCAGCAAACCAATCAGTACCAAAGGGGCAACACCTCCCTCCAGCCTCTCTTTCACTCTGCTTCATCCCTGAACCATCAGCAGCTTCTCTGCGCTGTGCTGGGAGCCAGAGGCCAGCCTGACCCGGGGAAGGCAGCAGAGCTTTGGAGCCAAATGGGAGCTGAGAAGTCTCAGAGCCACCTCACCAAACATGAGGAGGAGCAGCAGCAGATTGCCCTCTGCTTCTCCCTGCCTGCAAACATCAGCTGCTACAGCTGGGAAGCACTCAGGCAGAGAGCTTTGTTTCCCTTGAACGCAAGGGGACACTGGGAGCACTTCACATCAACCCAGGCTTCACTGCTTTAAAGGGGAGGGAAGCAAACCCCGGCACAGCACGACTCTTCCAGCCAACAAAGCCACTTCTGGCAGGGGGGAAAACAACCCCAACAAACAAACCAACCACCCAACAGAGGAAGGAAGGTGGCAGCAGAGAGAGCTGCATGAGGACAAGGAGCTCCAGCACACTGCAGGGGCAGCTCTCCCCCATCCTCAGGGCTCTCCCACCGCACAAACCTCTGCTGCTGCTTGTGCCTGCTGGGGGCACACAGCAGCCAGGCACAGGCCAGGCCTCAAACACCTCACCTCAAGCTGATTTGTAAGGCAGTTCACCAAGAGTTGAAGTTCTTTTTTCCCCACCCCCACCCCCTCTCTCTCAAGCCCCCAAGCCTGCTCTTGCCTGGGGCTATAAGCACAGGGAAAGTGTAAAGTGCAAAGAAAAATCCTCCAATGCCTTTTAGAAGACAGCTTGAAGCCATCTGATGGCTTCAATCCCTTCTTCCCCTAAGCCCTATGCCCCTTACTCAGTGCTTGTTTTGTTTGTGGAACCATACCCCAGACCAGTCATGAAGGGAAAGGAAACTTGAGACAGAAAAGCACCCCCCCAAAAAAAATGGGTGGAGATGGAGCTGGCCAAGCACTGCCAGAAAAACCAGCTGAGAAGACCAAGCTGAAGGAGCTGAGAAGGTTGCAGGGCACCAGCAGGAGCTGAGAGCTCTGGTTTGAAGCAGAGCAACTTCTGCCCCTTGGCAGGCAACTTCCCCCACTCCACCAAACCTGGGTTAAGAGGATTCCCCCCCAAACTGTAACCAAAACTGTGCCAGAAGGACAGGGTTAGCAAAGCTGAGCTCAGGGAGCAGCTTAGCTAGGCCTTATCCTTCTGGAGGGCTGCTCACCTCTCCAAAGCTGGGCTGAAGTGGTTGAGCAATGGCCAAAAGCACAACCACTCCTTCCACCTCTGCTCTGCCCCTCTCTGCCTGCTTTGACTTGGCCATGCCAAGCTCTCTGGTGGCCAAAAGCCACTGGATGTGCTCAGCTGCTTGAGGAAGGAGATCAGAGAGGCCCTCAGGAGAGTGGGAAAAGCCTGGCCCAGGGAGTAGGAGGGTTAAAGGATGGAATATGCAGCAAGCACCAACACCTGGGGGGGGGGTTGGATGGTGGTGTCTGCACTATCCAAAAGCTGAACAGCTTGAATGGATGCAGAGAGGCAGATCTAAAGCCAGATGTTGTCAGGTTGTGGCTCAGTCAGCAAAGCACCAGGCAGAAAGAAGAGAAGAACCTTGTGCACAAGAGGTCCTACAGCAGCACAGGCTTGGAGTTTGGAGGTGTTGCAGGCACAGCCACAATGAAGCTTGGATGAAGCAGCAGCAGAAAGGAGGAATCCAAGCTTCCAGCAAGAGTGGGAGATGGCAGTGGAAGCTTCACACAGCCTCCCCTCCGGGCCACAAGAGAACAACAACAAGGACCTGTCCCCTGAGGCACATCAAATCTGGATGCTGGAGACAGCATGAGGGAGGAGAGAAGGAGAAACCAAGTCTGGCACAGGCAGATGTGAAAAATCACTGCAACACACTCTCCTGAAGCAGAACACATCCCCCTCCCAAGAGCTTTCCTTTGACCTTCTGACCATGAAACAGGGACAAGGAAGTTCCCCTTCTCTAGCAGCACTTCACGAGGTGCTCAAGCACACAGCATGAGGACGTGGGGAGGGCCACAAGGGTAAGGCAGAGGTACCTCTGGAGGAACCATCTGGTGCAAGAAGCTGCCCAGCTGCCCCTTACAGAGGCTCCCCAAGGCCTTCCCAGCATGCAGGTCCAGATGGAGTCACCACCAGCACCACCAACCCCCCCTCAGAGGTTGACTTCTGGGGTGAGACAAATCAATTCCCCCACTGTCCCTGAAGGGTGACATCAATTCTCCTGCACTGGGCTTTATGCTCAGCTTCACAACATTTGCAGCCAAACCACAGCTTCAGTTCTAACTCTCTGCTCACCCCAAGCCCCAGCTGCAGCTTCCCAAGTCTCACAAAGTCACCTGCAAGAACAAAACCTCCAGGCCTGCTTCCATTCTTTGGCCAGCAGGCCTCCAGGGAACTGCCAACAGCGCTGTGACTGCCAGGCTGCAGCAGAGGGGCAGCATGAACCAGGCGGCAGCAGGGCTGCAGCATGAACCAGGCTGCAGCAGAGGGGCAGCATGAACCAGGCTGCAGCAGGGCTGCAGCATGAACCAGGCTGCAGCAGAGGGGCAGCATGAACCAGGCTGCAGCAGAGGGGCAGCATGAACCAGGCTGCAGCATGAACCAGGCTGCAGCAGGGCAGCAGGGCTGCAGCATGAACCAGGCTGCAGCAGGGCAGCAGGGCTGCAGCAGGGCTGCAGCAGGGCTGCAGCATGAACCAGGTGGCAGCAGGGCTGCAGCATGAACCAGGCTGCAGCAGGGCTGCAGCAGAGCTGCAGCATGAACCAGGTGGCAGCAGAGCAGCAGGGCTGCAGCATGAACCAGGCTGCAGTAGGGCAGCAGGACTGCAGCAGGGCTGCAGCATGAACCAGGTGGCAGCAGAAGGGCAGCAGGGCTGCAGCATGAAGCAGGCTGCAGCAGAGCTGCAGAAGGGCAGCAGGGCTGCAGCATGAACCGGGCTGTAGCAGGGTGGCAGAAGAGCAGCAGCAGAGCAGCAGGGCTGCAGCATGAACCAGGCTGCAGCAGGACAGCAGGGCTGCAGCAGACGGGCAGCAGAGGGGCAGCATGAACCAGGCTGCAGCACAGTGGTGGCAGGGCTGCAGCAGGGCAGCAGGGCAGCAGGGCTGCAGCATGAACCAGACTGCAGCAGAGGGGCAGCAGGGCTGCAACAGAGTGGCAGCAGGCAGCGGGCTGCAGCAGGTTGCTGCTCCCCACTCTCCCTGCAGAGGAGGGGATGCTGTCTGAGGTGTCTCCCAGCCAGGCTTTGCAGCCTTGCCCATGCAGGAGGGGAAGCAGAGCAGCCTCCCGAGCAGAGGGCATGCTGAGCACGGTGGTGGCCGAGCAGAGCCGAGCTGCCGAGCCCGCTGGATGCTCGCAGCACCTCTGACTCGCGGTGCGGCAGCTCCTGAGATCCAGTTTCTAATCCCAGGATCTCCTGAAGGTGGCAAACTCTTCAGCTGCTTCTGCTGCTCCTTTTTTTAGGCCCTCCACTTTTGAGTCATCAGAGATAAAGGGGATCAGAGCCTTACATCACCACTTAATCCCTCTGGGAAGGCAACACAGCCCTAGAAAGAAAGCCCTGCCTCACACTCAGGATCCAGCAGCACTTCAAACCACACCATCCAACTGCTCCCCCTCCAGAAGGAATCAAGTTGGGGAAGGGGAAAACTTTTCCTCTGCCATCCTTCAGGCTACAAAAAAACCCCTAACCAGAGAGGAAATGGAGCAGCTGAAGAGAGGAGGTTGGGAATCTAACCCAAGAATCAGAACTCCCAGCAGGGAGAGCTAAAGGAGGCCCTTAATGAGCTGCCAGCTGATGGTTATCAAACAGCAACCCCTACACCAGCCCAGAAAGTGCTGCTGCAGCTCCCAGCCTGCTGGAGAATTGTTGGCACTCTGTTGTTGTTTTTGCTGTTGAGGAAGCGACTGGCTCCAGACAGAAGAGAAAACCTAAGCAGGCACCGTGCCAAGGAGCAGCTGAGGAAATGCAATCCCATTGTCAGAAGGGCTGGGGGGGAAGAGGCTCCTGCAGCAGAGAGCTGTCTGAGGAGCTAACAGGCAGCCCTACCTCAGGGGCAAAGCCAGAACAAACCAGCCCCCGAAAGAATCACAAAGAGGATTAAAATCTTTCTGCAAGTGAAGTGATGCTTCAGGAAGGAAGGAGCCACTGGTGGGGGACAGCCTGCTGCTGACCTTCCAAGCTGGGTCTTGGTTTAGCTCTGCAGAGAACCGAGTGGAAGGGCTGCGCCAGGGCGGAGGGGCTGCGCCGAGCCGGAGGGGCTGCGCCGAGGCTGGAGGGGCTGCGCCGAGCCGGAGGGGCTGAGCCCAGGCGGAGGGGCTGCGCCCAGGCTGGAGGGGCTGCGCCGAGCCGGAGGGGCTGCGCCGAGCCGGAGGGGCTGAGCCCAGGCGGAGGGGCTGCGCCCAGGCTGGAGGGGCTGCGCCGAGCCGGAGGGGCTGCGCCGAGCCGGAGGGGCTGCGCCCAGGCGGAGGGGCTGCGCCGAGGCTGGAGGGGCTGCGCCGAGGCGGAGGGGCTGCGCCGAGGCTGGAGAGGCTGAGCCGAGGCTGGAGGGGCTGAGCCGAGGCTGGAGGGGCTGAGCCCAGGCGGAGGGGCTGCGCCGAGCCGGAGGGGCTGAGCCCAGGCGGAGGGGCTGCGCCCAGGCTGGAGGGGCTGCGCCGAGCCGGAGGGGCTGCGCCCAGGCGGAGGGGCTGCGCCCAGGCGGAGGGGCTGCGCCGAGGCTGGAGGGGCTGCGCCGAGGCTGGAGGGGCTGCGCCGAGGCGGAGGGGCTGCGCCGAGGCTGGAGGGGCTGAGCCGAGGCTGGAGGGGCTGAGCCGAGGCTGGAGGGGCTGAGCCGAGGCTGGAGGGGCTGCGCCGAGGCTGGAGGGGCTGCGCCGAGGCTGGAGGGGCTGCGCCGAGGCGGAGGGGCTGAGCCGAGGCTGGAGGGGCTGAGCCGAGGCTGGAGGGGCTGAGCCGAGGCTGGAGGGGCTGAGCCGAGGCTGGAGGGGCTGAGCCGAGGCGGAGGGGCTGCGCCGAGCCTGGAGGGGCTGCGCCGAGGCGGAGGGGCTGCGCCCAGGCTGGAGGGGCTGCGCCGAGCCGGAGGGGCTGCGCCGAGGCTGGAGGGGCTGCGCCGAGCCCGAGGGGCTGAGCCCAGGCGGAGGGGCTGCGCCGAGCCTGGAGGGGCTGCGCCGAGCCTGGAGGGGCTGCGCCGAGCCTGGAGGGGCTGCGCCGCCACCAAGTGCTTGAGCTCAGCGTGCTCTGCTTGCTCCTGAGGAAGCAGCCAGTGGCAAATGGGCAATAAAGGACTGCTCCAAGGCACAGCCTTAAGTATCAGGCATGGTTGAACACCTCTGTCTCTGGGTAAGGAAGGTGCAGCAATGTGCCCCCAGAAGCAATGAAGGGACAAGAAGATGGCCAAGTGCTGCTGAGTGACCTGGTGTGCTGCTGCTAGGGGACAGGCTGGTAGAGCAGAGGTCCTCCTTGGCACCCACATCCAGCATGGGAACAGGGCAGTGTCCCTCAGCACAGGAAGAGAGATGCAAGAAGCAATTGGATTTCAAACTGCTACCAGGTGCCTCATGAAGCTTTCATTCAAGCACTCCATCCTGACAGCCCAGGTGGGATTTCCATGCAGAGAGCAAGGACCCAGGAAAGTGGAAGTCAAGTTATGATCACCACCTGCAGCTGGGAGAGCCCCCAAAGCTGTCCCTGATGTGGTCACCTTGCAGACCCTGGCCCAGCTTCTGCATGTCAGCTTGAAGCTCCTCAGGGAGGTCACACACTACAGAGGGATTCACCACTCACCGAGGAGCTCCTGCTCCAAGTGCCATCCACGTTCTACAGCTACCTACTACACCACACATCCAAACCCTTCAGCCTCTTCCAAGCTTCCCTCAAACTCCAACTCCCAAAGGCTTCCCAGCTTCTGCACCACTCTGGATAGGGGGAGCTCGCTCTGCCAACCTGCTCTAAGGTGTCAAGCTTCTGGATTTTCACCTTTGCTGCCTCAGGGTCATCCAACTCCTGCCCAGGATCATCCCCCTGGGCAGCCCTGCAGCAACTCGAGCAGCAGACAGCAAACTCAAAGCGCGAAGACAAGCAAGGTTTAGAGCTCGTATTTACACCACTAATGCCACTTCACTGGACAAGAAAGTGCCCCCAGAATGGGTTTTAGATCCTCAAGTGTCCCTCACCAAGTGCTCCTCATGGCTGACAAGGGCAAGGTTGTGTCTGAGCTGCAGGCAAGAGAGAGGCTGGAGCAGAAAAGCCCACGGTGAGTATGTGGGTGGCAAATGCTCTCTCACCACATCTCTTTCAGGCAGATCAGGAGCAGCTTTGCTTTGCTGATTGTGCTCATCATGGGGAGAAGAAAAAGATGTAAAGGTGTGCAGTACAGCTCAGCACCCCCACTCCTCCACCACTCCCCACTGGTGCATTCTGACCCCTGAAGCAGGGCTGGATCCCAGCTCCGCCGCCTGAAGCTCCTGCACAAGGAGCAGGAAGCAAAGAGCTTTGCTAAAGGGAAGCGATTTGGAACCCCCCCCCTGCTGCACTCTCCCCACACAACCCCCTCCCAGCTGAGGTGCTGCCAAGAGAGAGCAGCAAGAAGTGCAACAGATGGGAGGAGAAACATAGAAGACAACTTCCCCAGGCCAGCAGGAGCTGCTGGAGAAGCTTCCCCAGCACCACTGTTTCTTGCAGTGCCGCCAGCACCAGAGGCGAGACCACCACTGAGCCTTCTCCCCTCAGCTCCAACGTGACCACAAGCAGCTAAAGCCAGAAAATGCTGTCCCCCTCTTGCTGCTCCAGCTCTCCAAACCAGCACAAGCTGTGTTTGCTGCACGACCCCTGCCAGAGAGGAGATTGACTGAGTCACACCCAGCACAAAGAGGCTGGAGGCCGTGCAGCCCAGAAGCAGCATTTCAACGCTGCTGTCACCACCAAACACCAGCACCAGTCCTGCTTAGGGACCAGCATTTTTGTTCAGAACCCCCCAAACCCATCTTCCTTTAGAGAAGTGAACCCCCTCCCCCCTCCCCACATTGATCTTCTGAGTGACCTCGCTCCAAAAACCCCAGTCCCAGCCACAGACTTACCAGCAGTGACCTGATGGCTGAATCCACTTGGCTCCCTCTCAGGGACAACAAAAGTGGTGGACAACGAGGGGTAGAGATGGGCTGGACTCTGCCCCCCAAAACCTCTCCCCTGGCTCTGCTCACACCGAGCTGTCTCTTGCCAGTGAGGTAGCTGATGGTCCTATTGCTGCGGGCATGGCCAATGTAATAGGTGGAGAGCAGGGTGAAGCCACAGCCTTCAGCAGGTCCCTGCTGTCCCCGGAGAGGGAGAGTGAAGCCCTCGGGGGGACTCATCCAAACCCTTTCCCATCACCACTGCTGGGCTTTGCTCCTACTCAGGCCTCCTGCCGCGGGCACCTGGAGGCGGTCCCGGCGCTGTGCTTCGTCCACGGGGACGTGGGGCTGGCAAGCAAAGGGCTGAAGGGAAGGGAGACGCAGGGCTGGGGGAGGGGGGAGGGAAAGCTTGACAACAAAAGGTCGAAGAGGTACAAAAACAATGAACACTCTGGGGGGAAACCAAGGGAAAAAAGGCCAAAAGCCGAGTCCAGAGGGGGCGAGGAGGAGGGCTGGAAGATGGGAGAGGATGGGGGGGAGGGGGAGGGAAGCAGGAGCCAGGCCCCAGCCCTACTCCCTCTGGTAGCCGCTCAGTTCCACCTCGTCCTTGCGGCGCCGCTGGGCGAAGAGGGAGCTGAAGGGGTAGAGCTTGGCCTTGGCCTGGAAGCGCTGGCCGGCGATGTCGATCTGGTAGTCGCCCTGGTTGATGAAGTCAGTGGTGACCACCAGCTGCTGCCCGGTCTGCTCGTCGAAGTGCTGCACGAAGCCCAGGCAGACGTGGCGCTCCAGCGTGTAGCTGTAGGCGCTGCTGGTGGTCTTGCCCACGTAGCGGCCGTTGCGGAAGATGGGCTCCCCCCACCAGGGCCACAGGTCCGTGTCCGTGTCGTGGTCCTCCAGGATGAACATGGTGAAGCGCTTGTAGACCCCCTGCTGCTTCTGCTCCAGCAGCGCCTCCTGCCCGACAAACTGCAGGCCCTGAGCAAGGAGGGGGGGGAGCGAGACGAGGAGGCTTCAGCCAGGGAGGGGCGCAGCGGGGAAGGGGCTGCGGCAGAGACCCCCGGGGGGGTGCAAGGGGGAGCTGCGCTGGGCAGTTCGAGCCCTTTGCAGGACCTGCACTGGGCCACTGGTGAGGTCACACCTCAAATACAGGCTTCAGGGTTGGGCCCCTCGCTGCAAGGAGGACACTGAGGGGCTGGAGTGGTTAGGCCACACCTTGAGTCCTGTGTCCAGTGCTGGGCCACTCAGTTGAAGAAGGACTTGAAGGTGTCCAGAGAAGGGCAACAAAGCTGGGGAGAGGCCTTGAGCACAAGCCCTAATAGGAGACGCTGAGGGAGCTGGGGTTGCTTAGCCTGGAGAAGAGGAGGCTCAGGGGAGACCTTCTTGCTCTCTGCAACTCCCTGCAGGGAGGTTGGAGCCAGGTGGGGGTTGGTCTCTTGTCCCAGGCAGCCAGCACCAGAACAAGAGGACACAGTCTCAAGCTGTGCCAGGAGAGGTTCAGGCTGGAGGTTAGGAAGAAGTTCTTCCCAGCAAGAGAGATTGGCCCTTGGGATGTGCTGCCCAGGGGGGTGGTGGAGTCCCCACCCCTGGGGGTGTTCAGGAAGAACCTGGCTGAGGCACTTGGTGCCATGGTTGAGTTGATCAGATGGTGCTGGGGGATAGGTTGGGCTTGATGATCTCAAAAGGTCTCTTCCAACCTGGTTAATTCTATTCTATTCCATTCTATTCCATTCCATGGAACCACAAAGCTGTCAAGCCTCAAGGCTCAGCCAGTTCCAAACCCCCCTGCCATGGGCAGGGACACCTCACCCCACAGCAGGTTGCTCACAGCCACCTCCAGCCTGGCTGCAAACACCTCCAGGCATCAACAGGAGGCTTCCACCACCTCCCTGGGCAGCCTGGGCCAGGCTCTCACCACCCTCCTGGGGAAGAACTTCTTCCTCACAGCCAATCTCAAGCTCCCCATTTCTACTTTTCCTCCATCCTCCCAAATCCTATCACCCCCTGACACCCTCAAAAGTCCCTCCCCAGCTTGCTGGTAGCCTCCTTCAGATACTGCAAGGCCACAATTAGGTCTCCTCAGAGCCTTCTCTTCTCCAGACTGAACAGCCCCAACTCCCTCAGTCTGTCTCCATAGCAGAGCAGCTCCAGCCCTCTGCTCATCCTCCTGGCCCTGCTCTGGACACCTTCCAGCACCTCCAGAGCCTTCTTGCAACAGGGGCCAGTAGAGAATGTTCTGCCTTATAGAGCACCCTAAGAAATGTTTGGCATCCTCCCTGGCTGCTCACTCAAGGCTGAACATGATGCTCTGGTGGTCATGGAGGGCTTGAGTAGAAGGTTGGACATGAGGATCTTAAGAGGTCCTTTCCCACCTCAATGATTCTATGAGCCAGCAGTGTGCCCAGGTGGCCAAGAAGGCTAACAGCCTCCTGCTTGGATCAGCAACTGTGTGGCCAGCAGGAGTAGGGGAGAGATCATCCTCATCCTCTGTACTCAGTGCTGGTGAGGCCACACCTTGAATCCTGGGGGCAGTTTTGGGTCCCTCACTCCAAGAAGGGCACTGAGGGTCCAGAGAATGTCCAGAGAAGGGCAACAAAGCTGGGGAAGGGTCTGGAGAACAGGGCTGGGGAGGAGCAGCTGAGGGAGCTGGAGAGGAGGATGAGGGGAGACCTCACTCTGCAGCTCCCTGGAAGGAGACTGGAGCCAGGTGGGGATTGGATTCTTCTCCCCAAGGGCCAAGAGGAAATGGCCTCAGGTTGTAGCAGGGGAGGTTTAGGTTGGAGGTGAGGAACAGTTTGTTTCCTCTCATCCACCCCATGGAGGATTCAGAGTAAACAGCAGTGGGCCAGGGCTGGGTTTGCCTGCTGAGCAGGGAGGAGCTGGGGGAGATGAGCAGGTGGAGCTGGGCAGGAGAGGCATGGAGGGAAGCCAGTCTGGCATCTCCTCTCCTCTCCTCCCCTCCCCAGGGGACCTGCCCCTCCTTGGCAAGTGCCTGGAGCGCTACTGGCAGCAGCAGAAGTGCCTGGTGGCCAAGAAGGCTAACAGCCTCCTGCTTGGATCAGCAACTGTGTGGCCAGCAGGAGTAGGGGAGAGATCATCCCCATCCTCCGTACTCAGCGCTGGTGAGGCCACACCTTGAATCCTGGGGGCAGTTTTGGGTCCCTCACTCCAAGAAGGGCACCTTGCTGGCTCATGGTCAACCTCCCACCCACCAGGACCCTCAGGTCCTTTTCCCCTTCACTGCTCTCCAGCAGCTCAGTCCCCAACCTCTCCTGCTCCATGCGGTTGTTCTTTCCCCGGTGCAAGCCTCCCCCCTTGCCCTTGTCGAATCCCATTCTATTTCTCCCTGCCTAAGCCTGGCTGAATCCTCTCCCACCCACCCCAGGGCAGGAGGAGGGTTTACCTTGTCCAGCTTGACCTGGAACTCGCGCCCACACTCCATGGGAGTGGTAAAAGCATCCAGATCCTGCCCCCAGAAGGCGAAGAACTTCTCGATGCGCAGGCTGCGGAGCGCGTAGTAACCGGCGTTCCGGATCCCGTACTTCTGCCCCATGTTCATCACCTCATTGTAGACGTGCAGGGCATACTGCAGAGGAAGGAGGGGGACACACGAGGAGCTGCAGGCTGACACCAGGAGAAAGGGACAGCCAGCCCCCGGAAGCGGCAGGGACGGGGCTGCGCCCCTGCTGCTTCGCAGGAGAAGAGCTCAGCCCCCAGCGGAACGCAGCACGAAGCAGGGAAGTTCCCCCTGGTGCCTGCAGGAAGCTTTCCAGTGGAGCAGCCCAGAGGTGTTCCAGGCGTTGGAACGGGCTGCTCAGGGTGGTGGTGGAGTCACCAGCCCTGGAGGTGCTCAAGAAATGTGTGGCCATGGCACTCGGGGATGGGGGTGGGGGGGATGGAGCAAAACTAGAAGTGGGGAGATTCAGATTGGCTGTGAGGAGGAAGTTCTTCCCCAGGAGGGTGGTGAGAGACTGGCACAGGTTGCCCAGGGAGGTGGTGGAAGCCTCCTCCTCATCCCTGGAGGTGTTTGCAGCCAGGCTGGAGGTGGCTGTGAGCAACCTGCTGTGGTGTGAGGGGTCCCTGCCCATGGCAGGGGGGTTGCAGCTGGCTGAGCCTGGAGCTCCCTTCCAACCCTGACAATTCTATGATCTAGTGGCCATGGTGGTGCTGGGTTTGCTGTTTGGAGTGGATGACCTTAGAAGGCTTTTCCAAGCCAAGCAGCTCTGTGGGTCTGTGATAAATGGGCAGGTTCAGGAATAGATAAAACACTTCCTCATTAATACACAACCCCAGTAACATGGAAGCCAGCCCAAATGGGAGCTGAAACCAAGCACCAGGTCAAGACAGCACTTGGGGCCACGGTTCAGTGGCCACGGTGGTGTTGGGTTGATGGTTGGACTACATGATCTTGGAGAGCTTTTCCAAGCCAAGCAATGCTATGATTTCATTACCCTGAGTCAAGCCAGAAATGGTTTCTCATCAAGCATGCAACCAAGTGTCTGAATTAGCTGAGGCTCCCACCTGCTCTTACCTCTATGGGGATATAGAGCACGAATCCAGGCTCGCCCGTGTGGGTGATGCTCATCACACGGATGCCGTTGGCATAGCCCACACTCATCTCCTGCAGGAGCAGAGGGGGGGGGAAATCATCCAAAAGGGGAGCAGAGTCCATAACCCAACCACACCAAGCTGTCCTCCCTCCCCCTCCTCACTGCAGCTCCTCCCCCAGCACACACCTGCCGAGCAGCTCCAGATTGAAGCAGCGATGTCACCTTACCCGAACGTCTTCATCGCTGCCTGGAAGCCTGACGAGAAGCCTTGGAACTAGGTCAGGACATGGGTGGTGTTCTAGATACCAGATTGGAGTTGAGCAGCAGTTATCTGCTCAGCCTGCTAAGGTGGCAGGGGACACTGAGTGGCTGAGCCCAGCAGCCCCTCTGGATGACAGCTCCTTGATGGGTTACATGAAAAAGGCTCCAAGCCTACAGGGAGTGGACACTGAACACACATGGGGGTTCTCCTGGATTTCAGCAAGAGGAAACCTAAGAGAAGTAGTTAAAGGGAGCCTGGTGCCCAGCAGAGAGGGACCTGGGGGTGTTGGTCGACAGCTGGCTGAAGATGAGCCAGCAGTGTGCCCAAGAAAGCCACCAGCAGCCTGGCCTGGATCAGCAATGGTGTGGCCAGCAGGAGTAGGAAGGTGATGGTGCTCCTGTACTGGGCACTGGTGAGGCTGCACCTTGAGTCCTGGGTTGAGATTTGGGGCCCTCAATCCAAGAAGGACATTGAGGAGCTGGAGAAGGTCCAGAGGAGGGCAACAAAGCTGTGGAAGGGTCTGGAGAACAGGGCTGGGGAGAAGCAGCTGAGGGAGCTGGGGGGGTTTAGTCTGGAGAAGAGGAGGCTGAGGGGAGACCTCTGCAGCTCCCTAAAAGGAGGCTGGAGCCAGGTGGGGGTTGGTATCTTCTTACATGCAGCAAGTGACAGGATAAGAGGAAACAGCCTCAAGTTGTGCCAGAGGAGGTTCAGGGTGGACCTCAGGAAAGATTTCTTCCCAGAAAAGGTTTTCAGGCCCTGCCCCAGGCTGCCCAGGGAGGAGGTGGAGTCACCATCCCTGGAGGGGTTTGAAAGCTGCCTAGATGGGATGCTGAGGGAGGTGATGGCAGCAGCAGTGGTGGCACTGTGAGCTCTAGGTGGATGTTTGGAGGTGAGTGGTTGGACTGGATGATCTCAGAGGCCTCTTCCAACCTCAATGCTTCTGTGATTCATTACCAACTGCAGTGAAGCTCTATTAGTAAACCTCCATTCCCCTCCACCCACCCAAGCCATTGTTCTTCCCCTACTTCTACACATGCCTGGGAAAGCCTGGCAGGGGCAGGGGGAAGGAAGCACTGCCACTCACCTTGCAGAAGAGAGATGGAAAGTGTTCTGCAGTCATTGGGGCATAGGACAGCTCTGAGAGGACATCCACCGCGCGGGGACCGATCAGATTGAGAGCTGTAGAGCAGAAGGAAACAACACCAGGGTGAGACTGGAGAAGTCTTGCCCAGAGCTGGACTTGCAGATGTCCACCTCCCAGGGTCTAAAGCTTTGGTGTTTATTGAAAGGCAACAAAGTGGTGTAGGGTCTAGAGCACAAGGCCTGTGAAGAATGGCTGAAGGAACTGGGGCTGTTCAGCCTGGAGAAAAAGAGGCTTGGGAAGACCTTCTGGCTCTCTACAGTTCCCTGAAAGGTGGGGGTCGGTCTCTTCTCCCAAGGAAGAAGTGATAGGACCAAAGGAATTGGCCTCAAATTGCACCAGGGGAGGTTTAGGTTGGACATGAGCCACAACTTCTTCCCCCAAAGGGTTGTCAAGCCCTGGAACAGGCTGCCCAGGGCAGTGATGGAGTCCTCATGCCTTGCAAAGCTGGGTAGATGTGGTGCTGAGGGCCTTGGTTTAGTGGTGAGCTGGCAGTGCTGGGTTCAGGGTTGGACTGGATGATCTGAAAGGTCTTTTTCCAAGCAGAATGCCTCTGTGACTCTCTGCCTTCAGGCTGTGCAAGGAGCTGTGCTTTCAGTGGTTTCTTACCTGTGTACTTCCAGGTCACATCTTCCATGGTCAGGCCACTGTCCTCGGGCAAGTGTTTCTTCAGCCAGGCCCAGCAATGGACTTGCTGGTCAGTAGGGGAAATCATGAAGAAGCTGGAACAGACAAATGGACACCAAGAGACAGTGAATTGACAGCCCACAGAGGGGGCCCCAAGGATCATCTGGTCCAACCTTTCCAGGTGACAGGAGAGTTGAAATCATAAAGCATAGAATTATAGAAGGGGGTTGGAAGGGACCTCTGGAGATCATCATGTCCAAGGCCCCTGCCAAAGCAGGATCACCTAGGGCAGGCCACAAGATAACTCAGTTCTTTCTGAAGCCATGAACTACTGGAGCCATTCAGTAGCTTCCAAGCTAACAGGAGACAAAACCAAGCTGGCTGGCAAAAGCCACAGCTGAAGTCTCTGGCTCAACACCATCACATCTGCCATGACAAGCAGCTTTCCAGTGTTAGAAGCAGTCTGGTGACTAGAAGGGGAGCAGAGGCAGTTCTAGAAGTTCACAGGGAACCTCAAAGTCATCACCATTCTGCTGCCCTCCACACAGGAAGGACAAGGACTTGATGGAGCAGGTCCAGAGGAGGGCCACAAAAATGATCAGGGGTTTGGAGCACCTCTGCTACGAGGACAGGCTGAGGGAGCTGGGGGTGTTCAGCCTGGAGGGAAGGAGGCTCCAGGGAGACTAAATAGCAACATTCCAGTGCCTGAAGGGGGCTACAAGAAGGCTGCAAGAGGGACTGCTTCCAAAGGCCTGCAGTGATAGGACCAGGGGCAATGGTCTGAAAGGAGAGGAGATTTAGGCTGGATGTGAGCAGCAAGGTCTGGCGGAACACTGCGACAGGATGCCCAGGGAGGCAGCTGAGGCCCTAACCCTGGAGATATTCAAGGTCAGGCTCAACAAGGCTCTGGGCAACCTGGTCTAGTGGAGGATGTCCTTGATGACTGCAAGGGGGTTGGACTGGATGCCCTTTGGAGGTCCCTTCTAACCCAAACCACTCTGTGATTCTGCAGAAGGTACTTGCAGCTCTTCACCACCAGGCAAGACCCTGCCTGCTCGGCACATGGCTCACACAGCAGCTTCTTGTTTCAGCAGACCTTTCCTCACACACAATGTTGGTTATTATCAACAGCTGCCAAACACAGAAGGCCACTTGATGTCAGAAAATGAGCTGCTTGTTGTCTCTGCACTACGAGCTGCGGGCTGGAAGTTCATTATCCGCTGAGACAACATCTGCGGAACCGAGGAGGAGAGGAGGAAAGCTGCTGGCTCCAGGCAGAGAAGGACAATACTTTGGAGCAACACATGAATGAAGATGAAGAGGAAGAAAAGCTGATTCTCATTGAAAGAGCAGCAAAGAAGAATGCTCTCACACCCACACAATGAGAGCACACAGAGAAAATGGCCCAGAGAGAGAAAGCAGCTTTTGAGATGGGGAGGTGAGAGCTCAAAGTGCTGAGTCAAAGGATGAGATCTTGTATCATAGGATCAGTCAGGGTTGGAAGGGACCACAAGGATCATCTAGTTCCAACCCCCCTGCCATGGGCAGGGACACCCCACACTACATCAGGCTGCCCAGAGCCTCATCCAGCCTGGGCTTAAACACCCCCAGGGACAGGGCCCCAACCACCTCCCTGGACAACCCATTCCAGGCCTTCACCACTCTCATGGGGAAGAACCTCCTCCTCACATCTAGCCTGAATCTCAGCTCAGGAGAGCTCAAAAAAGAACCAGGGCAGGCTGCAGAGCTGAGAATGAGAGCAGCCACACTGCTGGGGAAAGCTGCAATCACCCCAAAGTGGCCTTTCCAGCACCTAACTCCCACGAGGAGGTCAGGCAGGAGCCAAGGAGGAACTGCTTGGCTTGCACCTGAAGTGATTCCCCAGACTGAGAAACTCTGAGGACCCTGAAAACAAACTGTCTTGGGTTGGAGGAATTAAACATCACAGATTCAACTGGGTTTTTAGACTGGAAAATACCCTTAAGATCATCCAGTCCCCACCATTAACCCAGCACTGCCAACTCACCACTAGGCCACGGCCCTCAGCACACTTCCATGGCTCTGAAATCCCTCCAGGGATGGGGGATCCACCACTGCCCTGGTTAGCTTGGGTCAGGCCTTGACAACCCTTTGGGGGAAGAATTTTCACCTCCTATCCAATCTAAACCTCCTCTGGCACAACTTGAGGCCATTTCTCCTTCTGCTATTGCTTGTTCCTTGAGAGGAGAGACCAACCCCCACCCTCCTCTCAGGCAGCTGTAGAGAGCAATGAGGTCTCTCCTCAGCCTCCTTTTCTCCAGGCTAACCAACCCCCAGCTCCTTCAGCTGCTCCCTGCTCTCCAGACCCTTCCCCAGCTTTGTTGCCCTTCTCTGGACCTACTCCAGCCTCTCAATGTTCTTGGAGTGAGGGCCCCAAAACCCAAATCATTTCTAATCCCAGACCAAAGGTTCATTCTCCCCTCCATAATATCATTAAATCCAGGAGCAGCCTCTCATTTGGGTTACTGAATTAGGAACACAAGAGGAGAATCACAGAATTGTCAGGGCTGGGAGGGACCTCAAGGCTCAGCCAGTTCCAACCTCCCTGCCGTGAGCAGGGAGACCTCACACTACAGCAGCTTGCTTGCATTAAGGCTCTTCTTTCTTTATCAAGGCTCCTTTGTTTCTTTAGAGGGGAAACAAGGCTGTGATCTCCATGAAGAGGTCCTCAGAGGTTGCTGAAGGTGCTGGGGGAGGGTGGGGGGTGGATGAGGAGCAGTGCCTGCAGCCACCCACCTGCGTTTGCTCAGCCGCGCTATGCTGCAGTCGTTCTCGTAGCCTCCCTTCTCGTTGAGCATGCCAGTGTGCACCACGTGCCCAACTGGCACATCCAGGTCATTGGAGAAGAGGTACTGCAGGCTCTCCAGGGCCTGGTCTCCCGTGGACTACAGGGATTGAAAGGGAGAGAGAGGAAAGAAAGAAAGAAAGAAAAGAAGTCAGAGGAGCTTAAGGCAGCATCAGATCTTGGCCCGAGGAAACCCTGCTGGGCTGGCGGAGCTGCGCTGCAGGGGATCAGCTGGATGGGTGGTGCTGGTCTTCCCTCCTCTCTCCTCTCCCTTTCTTTATTGGGGGGATGACCTTCCCTCCTCTCTCCTCTCCCTTTCTTATGAGAATGATCTTCTCTCCTCTCCCTTTCTTTTTCTTTAGGGATGATCTTCCCTCCTCTCTCCTCTCCCCTTCTCCTTTGGGGGAGGGATCATCTTCCCTCCTCTCTCTTTCTCCTTTGGGGGATGACCTTCCCTCCTCTCTCCTCTCCCTTTCTTCTTTGGGGGATGATCTTCCCTCCTCTCTCCTCTCCCTTTCTCCTTTGGGGGAGGATCTTCCCTCCTCTCCCCTCTCCCTTTCTCCTTTGGGGGAGGGATCATCTTCCCTCCTCTCCCCTCTCCCTTTCTCCTTTGGGGGAGGGATCACCTTCCCTCCTCTCCCCTCTCCCTTTCTCCTTTGGGGGAGGGATCACCTTCCCTCCTCTCTCCTCTCCCTTTCTCTTTTGGAGGGATCATCTTCCCTCCTCTCCCCTCTCCCTTTCTCTTTTGGAGGGATCATCTTCCCTCCTCTCCCCTCTCCCTTTCTTATGGGCATGACCTTCCCTCCTCTCTTCTCTCCCTTTCTTATGGGCATGACCTTCCCTCCTCTCTTCTCTCCCTTTTTTTCTGGAGGGAGGGATGATATTCCCTCTCCTCTCTCTTTTCTCTCCCTTTGGTTAGGTGGGGGACCATACATTCAGCACTGGCAGCTTCCATCCCTGACTTCCATCCATGTTCACCAACTACATGGAGTGAAAGCAGAGCGAGACTGTCGTGCAGGGGAGGGATCCCAGGTAACATCCAGAGATTCAGAGGGACCTGGAGTGGCCTTCCCTTGGCCTTGCATGGCTTGAAAGCCTCCTCTCTGTGTGAATGGGGCTAGAAAAGGGGTTTCAGCAGTGAGACTGATGGAACAGGAAGGTGACAGCACCAGAGGTCACATCCTATCTACAGCCTAAGTTGGTGCTTCCATTAACTGGGCCCTCAGACAGCAGGAATCTGAGGCCTTGAGCAGCCTGGTCTAGAGGGAGGTGTCCCAGCCCATGGCAGGGGGGTTGGAACTGGATGATCCTCAAGGTCCCTTCCAACCTAAACCATTCTATGAATCTATGCTACAGCCTGTGGCAGAGCCTGAATCTGGTCAGGAGCTTGACTCCCTCTTATCCATCCTCAACAGGACACACACAAGTTTGGCCCAAGCCAGCTAAAGGCCACCACTGGCAGGCTGATGCTTTGTGACTTCCAAGGTACTCACACTTATTTCAAACTTGGTGAAGGATGACATGTCAATGACACAAACTGCTTCCTTGCAGCACTTGACTTCTGAGCCCACGATGTCAAACCAGTCTGGTTTGTAGAAGGTTTTGCTCTGCTCCAAATCCAGCAGATCTGAGGTGAAGAAGAATCAAAGGGGAGGGATCAATAAACTGGGTGAAGGATGAGTTGACCTCAACCAACAGGGATGGACTGGGCAGAGGGAAAGGTCGGTGAGGAGCAGCTGAGGGAGCTGGGGTTGCTTAGCCTGGAGAAAAGGAGGCTGAGGGGAGACCTTCTGCTGCTCTACAACTCCCTGCAGGGAGGTTGCAGCCAGGTGGGGGTTGGGCTCTTCTCCCAGGCAGCCAGCACCAGAACAAGAGGACACAGTCTCAAGCTGTGCCAGGGGAAGTTTAGGCTGGAGGTGAGGAGAAAGTTCTTCCCTTCTGCCACTCCCTGAAAGGAGGCTGGAGTCAGGGAGGGGTTGGTCTCTTCTCCCAGGGAACAAGTGATAGAGCTTCAAGAAGCCTAAAGAAGATTAGACATCAGGAAGAAACTCCTTCCCAGAAGGCTGGTGAGGCACTGGAACAGCTTCCCCAGAGAAACTATGGAGGCTCCCAGCCTGGAACGTGCTCAAAGTCAGGCTGCATGGGGACTTGAGCAACCTGGTCAAGCAGGAGGTGTCCCTGCCCGTGGCAGGGGGTTGGAACTGGATGATCTTTAAGGTCCCTTCCAAGGCAAACCATTCTGTGATTCTATGCAAGAGGAAATGGCCTCAAGCTGTGCCAGAGGTTGGACATGAGGACCAATTTCTTCCCCCAAAGGGTTGTCAAGCCCTGGCCCAGGCTGCCCAGGGCAGCGCTGGAGTCCCCAACTGTGGCGCTGAGGGCCACGGTTTAGCAGCGACCTGGCGGTGCTGGGTTAAGGGTTGGACTCCACTCAGCTTGAGGGACTCTTTCAAGCCCAGCAGAGCAGATAGGTGATTGCCCTGAGAGCATGAGCTCACCTTTCCCAGGTGGGACAAAGTACTTGACTCTCTCAAAGCCGTGCTTCTCCATCCAGCGCGCTCCCTGCGCGTCCAGGCGGTCGTACAGCGGGGAGGTGCGCAGCTGCCGGCCCGTCTGGAAGTCCCAGCGGGGCACCTTCAGGTCACACATCAGGGCTGCAGGGGCCAGACAGATCAGTGGTTAGGCCAGGGGCTTAGTCTTTGGGGTTGCTCAGCCTGGAGAGGAAGAGGCTCAGAGGAGACATCGTTGCTGTCTGCAACTCGACAGCAATAGGCGCTGCACTTCGGCCACAGCAACCCCAGGCAGTGCCGCAGGCTGGGGGCAGAGTGGCTGAGAGCAGCCAGGCAGAGAGGGAGCTGGGGGGAGTGGTGGAGAGCAGCTGAACAGGAGGCAGCAGTGTGCCCAGGGGGCCAAGAAGGCAAAGGGCATCCTGGCCTGCAGCAGGAGCAGTGTGGCCAGCAGGAGCAGGGAGCTCATCCTGCCCTGTGCTCAGCACTGCTCAGGCCACCCCTTGAGTCCTGTGTCCAGCTCTGGGCTCCTCAGGTTAGGAAAGAGGTTGAGCTGCTGGAAGGTGTCCAGAGAAGGGCAAGAAAGCTGGGGAGGGGTCTGGGGCACAGCCCTGTGAGGAGAGGCTGAGGGAGCTGGGGTTGCTTAGCCTGGAGAAGAAGAGGCTCAGGGGAGACCTTCTTGCTCTCTGCAACTCCCTGCAGGGAGGTTGCAGCCAGGTGGGGGTTGGGCTCTTCTCCCAGGCAGCCAGCACCAGAACAAGAGGACACAGTCTCAAGCTGTGCCAGGGGAGGTTTAGACTGGAGGGGAGGAAGAAGTTCTTCATAGAATAGGTGATTTGCCCTTGGGCTGTGCTGCCCAGGGAGGTGGTGGAGTCCCCAGCCCTGGAGGTGTTTAGGAAGAGCCTGGATAAGGCACCTGGTGCCATGGTTGAGTTGATTAGGTGGTGTTGGATGATAGGTTGGACTTGATGATCTCAAAGGTCTCTTCCAACCTGGTTAATTCTATTCTATTCTCAGCTCCAATTTTCTTGCAGATGATTAATAAGGATCTAGGGAGGTTCTCCTTGCCCTCTGCACTGCCCTGGTAAGGCCACACCTGCAAGACTGTGGCCAGTTTTAGGCTCCCCAGCTCCAGAGACAGGGAACTGCTGGAGAGAGTCCAACAGAGGCTATGAGGATGATGAAGGTTGCCCAGGGAGGAGGTAGAAGCCCCATCCCTGGAACTTTTTAATGCCAGGCTGGATGTGGCTCTGAACAACCTGCTCTAGTGTGAGGTGTCCCTACCCATGGCAGGGGGGTTGCAACTGGCTGAGCCTTGAGGCCCCTTCCAACCCTGACTGCTCTGTGATTCTGGGACTAAGGGACTGGAACATCTCTGCTCTGGAGAAAGGCTGAGAGCCCTGGGGCTGTTCAGCCTGGAGAAAAGAAGGCTGAGAGAGGACCTGATCAATGTCTAAAAATATCTGAGGGGTGGGGGTCAGGATGAAGGTGCCAGGCTCCTTTGGGTGGTGCCCAGTGACAGGGCAAGGAACAGTGGGGATAAGCTGCAGCTGGGTGGAGGCAACCCCAGGCACAAATCCAGGCTGGCAAGCAGCCCTGAGGAGAGAGCCTTGGGGGTGCTGGGGGAGGAGAAGCTCACCAGGAGCTCTCAGTGTGCACTTGAAGCCCAGAAAACCAATCAGCTCCTGGGCTGCAGCAGGAGAAGTGTGGCCAGCAGGGCAAGGGAGGTGATTCTCCCCCTCTGCTCAGCTCTGGGGAGACCCCAGCTGGAGTCCTGCCTCCAGTTCTGGAGCCCCTATTGCAAGAGGGATGTGGAGGTGCTGGAAGGTGTCCAGAGCAGGGCCAGGAGGATGAGCAGAGGGCTGGAGCACCTCTCCTGTGAGGACAGACTGAAGGAGTTGGGGCTGTTCAGTCTGGAGAAGAGAAGGCTCCCAGGTGACCTCATTGTGGCCTTCCAGGATCTGCAGGGGGCCTACAGGAAGGCTGGGGAAGGACTTCTCAGGATCTCAGGCAGTGATAGGAGTAGGGGGAATGGAATGAAGCTGGAGGTGGGGAGATTGAGGCTGGAGGTGAGGAGGAAGTTCTTCCCCATGAGAGTGGTGAAGGCCTGGAATGGGTTGTCCAGGGAGGTGGTTGGGGCCCTGTCCCTGGAGGTGTTTAAGGCCAGGCTGGCTGAGGCTCTGGGCAGCCTGCTGTAGTGTGGGGTGTCCCTGCCCATGGCAGGGGGGTTGGAACTGGCTGATCCTTGTGGTCCCTTCCGGTCCCTTCCAACCCTGACTGATACTATGATACCAAGCTGGAACCCAGGAAGTTCCACCTCAACATGAGGAGAAACTCCTTTAAAGGCTGCTGGAGGCCTGGAGCAGGCTACCCAGAGAGGTTGTGGAGTTTCCTTCTCTGGAGACTTTCCAAACCCACCTGGATGTGTCCCTGGGTGACCTGCCCTGGGTGACCCTGCTGTGGCAGGAGGTTTTGATTAGATGATCTCCAGAGGTCCCTTCCATTTCCCACCATTCTATGAGAACACTTACAGCTACCTGAACCTTTGGAACAGTGCTGCCTTGCCTTTGCTGTGCTGGAAAGAGGCCACAAAGCTGTTTGGATCCCTTTGTAGCTGCTTGAGAGGCAGAGGAACAACATCTGCAGAGCACATGGATATTTCTAGGCACTGATGGCCTCCTGGCAAGGCTGTCAAGACAACAAGGCCTCTCCATTCCTCAACCACTCATGCTGCCTGCCATTCATTAGGCATGATCCTGACAACACTTCCTGCTGGGCTAAGGCAGCCCACAGCTATGAGGGTCAGCTCTTATTCACCTTCTTAAGCACTGGTACTTCAGCCTTGCTTAATTAGTGAAGCTTTGCCAATTGGCTCCTCCACTTTTCCAGCCAATGGAGAACATTCTGCCTAAGAGCAGCCTAAGAAATGTTTGGCACCCTCCCTGGCTGCTCACTCAAGGCTGAACATGATGCTCTGGTGGTGATGGAGGTGTTGGGTAGAAGGTTGGACTTGAGGATGTTAAGATTCTATCAGCCAGCAGTGTGCCCCCGTGGCCAAGGAGGCCAACAGCATCCTGCTTGGATCTGCAGCTGTGTGAGGAGAGGAGAGATCATCCTCATCCTCTGTACTCGGCACTGCTGAGGCCACACCTTGGATCCTGGTGTCAGTTTTGGGGCCCTCACTCCAAGAAGGACATTGAGGGGCTGGGAGCATGTCCAAAGAAGGGCAACAAAGCTGGGGAGGGGTCTGGAGAACAGGGCTGGGGAGATGGGAGTAAACAACCAGGAGAAGAGGAGGCTGAGGGGAAACCTCCTTGCTCTCTACAGCTCCCTGAATGGAGGCTATAGTGAGGTTGGGGTTGGTCTCTTCTCCCAGGCACACCACCAGGAGAAGAAAAAGCCCCAAACAACTCTCTTAATTTCTCCTGGCAAGGGGCTACACTGCCACAAAGGAGGCCAAGGAGAAAGGCAGTGGTTCTCAGAGTGCTGGCAGAGGAGAGGCAGCAGAAGGGAAAACCTCAGAGGTAGGTTGGTAGAATGGTTTGGGCAGGAAGGGATCTTGAAAGACCATCTAATGCCTATCACCTCACCATGGGCACAGACACCTTCCACCAGCCCAGGCTGCTCAAGGCCTCACCCAGCCTGGCCTTGAACACCTTCAGGGAGGGGACACCCACAGCCTCCCTGGGCAAGCCCCTGGGCAGCAGCGGGCGCAGGGGCCTCACTCACGCATCACTTCCATCACGCGGTGCCGGAGGAAGGTGCGGCTGCTCTGCAGGCTCCCGAAGCGTTTCAGATCCAGGGGCCAAACGTTGTCTGTTGGATACCCATTGACCATCCACTCTGCCAGGTACCTGAGGGAAGAGCAAAGACAGACTGAGATGAGGACAAAGAGCTAAGACAGGAGGAAAAGCTTCGTTGCTGTGAAGGGCGCCGGAGGGCCCGGAGCAGGCTGCCCAGAGAGGTCGGTGGAGTCGTCTGCTCTGGAGACTCTCAAAACCTGCCTGGATGTGCTCCTGCTCTGGCAGGAAGGGTTGGACTGGATGATGTCCAGAGGTCCCTTCCAACCCCTAACATTGTGATTCTTGCTGGCTTCTTCCCCTGTGGAGCAGCAGCTTCTGCCTTCTCTGGAGAGATTCCAACCCCCGCCCCGGGCCAAGCTGCTGTTCGTGCCCTGCCTGAGCAGGGGGGATTGGACTGGGGGGATCCCCAGAGGTCCCTTCCAACCCCCACCATGCTGCAGCCATTCTGTGGTTGAGACATCAGCCAATGTCTCAAGGGAAAGAGCCCAGCTTTGAAGTCAGCAAACAATCTGGACAGGAGAGCTTCTTGCAGTAAGGAAAGAGAGAAGACAACCGACAGAGCCCCTAAATGCTGGCAGAACATGGAAGGTTTCCCCTCCTAAAACTCATCCACCAGCTTTCCAAATCATTGAGTTGCCATTAGGATGGAACATCCAGGACAGGAGGAAGGTAAGGACAAAGCCAGAGCTGTGGAGAGGCTGACACCATGTCAAGGCCCCAGGCTGTGCCACAGCCAGCCACCAGCCAGCCACCAGTGGTGTGCCCCAGGGAGCAGTGCTGGGCCCCATGCTCTTTAACATCTTCATTAATGATCTGGATGAGTCCATCAGCAGTAAATTTGCAGCTGACAGCAAGCTGGGGGCAGGAGTTGATCTGCTGGAGGGGAGGAGAGCTCTGCAGAGGGACCTTGCCAGGCTGGGCAGATGGGCAGAGGCCAAGGGCAGGAGATTGAACACATCCAAGTGCCAGGGGCTGCACTTTGGCCACAGCAACCCCAGGCAGTGCCACAGGCTGGGGGCAGAGTGGCTGAGAGCTGCCAGGCAGAGAGGGAGCTGGGGGTACTGGTTGATGGTAGGCTGAACATGAGCCTGCAGTGTGCCCAGGCAGCCAAGAAGGCCAAGGGCATCCTGGCCTGCAGCAGGAGCAGTGTGGCCAGCAGGAGCAGGGAGCTCATCCTGCCCCTGTACACTGCACTGGTTAGGCCACCCCTTGAGTCCTGTGTCCAGCTCTGGGCTCCTCAGGGTAGGAAAGAGGTTGAGCTGCTGGAAGGTGCCCAGAGAAGGGCAAGAAAGCTGGGGAGGGGTCTGGGGCACAGCCCTGTGAGGAGAGGCTGAGGGAGCTGGGGTTGCTTAGCCTGGAGAGGAGGAGACCCAGGCGAGACCTCATTGCTCTCTGCAACTCCCTGAAAGGAGGTTGTAGACAGGCAGAGGTTGGTCTCTTCTCCCAGGCAAGCAGCACCAGAACAAGAGGACACAGTCTCAAGCTGTGCCAGAGGAGGTTTAGGCTGGAGGTTAGGAAGAAGTTCTTCCCAGCAAGAGAGATTGGCCCTTGGGATGTGCTGCCCAGGGAGGTGGCGGAGTCCCCATCCCTGGAGGTGTTTAGGCAGAGCCTGGCTGAGGCCCTTGGTGCCATGGTTGAGTTGATCAGATGGTGCTGGGTGAGAGGTTGGACTTGATGATCTCAAAGGTCTCTTCCAACCTGGTTTATTCTATTCTATTCCAAAAGGAGGTGCTGAGAACATCTGTGTTGGAAGCAGGGGCTGAGGCTGGGGCATTTTTCAGCCCCTGCTGTAGGCTCAGCCACAACCCATCAGTGCCAGCCAGGTTATGCTTAGCTGTACTTCTAGCTCCAGAGCTGAAGGACAACTCAGACCAAACCAGAGCAGAGGGATCTGCTCACAGTCACCAAAGAGCAGAACAAAAAGGGCTTGGAGGCTGATCACCACCAGTGACATCAAGCAGCTAAGGTGCTCTCCTGCAGGCTGCAGCAACCAGGGGGCCAGGAGTGGTTTCACCTGCAGAAATGACTTTGGTTCTTAGAGAACCTCACTGCAAAGACCAAATAAAGTGGGTGGTGGTGGGGGAAAAAAGTCATTAGTTGCCTCCCTGGTGAGTTAAATTATTTGACCAACAGAGAGAAACCAGTAAGGGCAGAGGCAGATGCCAGCACATGCCATGACAAAAGAGCAGCTTGGTAGGAGGCTGGATGGCAGAAGGGCTGCTGGGCTGCCAAACCCAACTGCCAGAGGGAGTGAGGACTGCTCTGCAGAGCACCTTCACTGCTGGGATCACACTCAGCAGCTTGTCAAAGCATTTGGAGCTGGGTTGAAGTGGGAAATGATTCCATCCCCAGCTCCCTGGCAGAGGGCAGGCTCCATCAGCACTGGCAGCACACCACGTGGTGCTTCAGCTGCTTCAGGTTCACTCTGCCTGCAAGAGGAAGCCACTGCTGTGTCTGCTTCAGTGATCTGAGGACTTCACTCAGATGATAAAAGGGGATCAGGGAGGACAGAAGATGAGAGAACCCACACTTGGCTAAGCTTTCATCTCTCCTTGGTAGGTAAGGAAAAAACCCAGCCCAGGTAGCTCAAAGGAAGCTCACTTGATCCTCAGCAGGCTGCTGATCACTGAGGTGTGATACCTGAGGGGAGGGGTGCAAGGTGGGAGAGGAGGCCAGCACAGATGTGGGATGCACAGGAGAACACAGTGAGGACAGGGTGACTGCTCTTCTCCTCCACTCAGGTTGGGAATGGAAGAGGAGCCTCTGGCAGAGAGGAGGTTGGGCAGAGCAGAGCAGAGCATTCTCCACAGAAGGATCACCTGAGTGGTCTCTTTTACACAGACTCATAGACTGCTTCAGCTTGGAAGGGACCCTCCAAGGGCATCCTGTCCACACCCCCTGCAGGCAGCAGGGACAGCTCCAGCTGCAGCAGGCTGCCCAGGGACACAGCCAGGCTGAGCTGGAAGGGCTGCAGGGATGGAGCCTCCACCACCTCCCTGGGCAGCCTGGGCCAGGCTCTCCCCAGCCTCCCTCTGCACAACTTCCTCCTCAGCTCCAACCTAACTCTGCCCTGCTCCAGCTCCAAACCATTGCCCCTGGGCCTAGCCCCACAGCCCCTCCCCAGCCTGCCTGGAGGTCCCCTTCAGATGTTGAACTGCAGCTCTAAGGTCTCCCTGCAGCCTTCTCTTCTCCAGACTGAACAACCCCAACTCCCTCAGCCTGTCCCCACAGCAGAGGTTCTCCATCCCTCTGATCATCTTGGTGGCCTCCTCTCCACCCCCTCCAAGCCCCTCTGTGGGTGGGAGCCCCACAGCTGGACACAGCCCTGCAGGTGAGGTCCGAGCGGGGCAGAGGGGCAGGCTCCCCTCCTCTCCACCTGCAGGGGCAGCTCCTTTGGCTCCAACCTGAGCTTTAAGAGGCAGAAGAGTGGATGCTGAAGCACTTACTTGCCTGCTCCCCCACCATAAGAGATGCCAGCAGAGTTCATGCCAGCCAGGACGAAGTAGCCGCGCACGGCGGGCGACTCTCCCATGATGCAGCGCATGTCTGGGGTGAAGGACTCCGGGCAGTTCACCAGCTGCATGATCTGCAGGGCCTCCAGCTCGGGCATCCTGCGCAGCAGGGCACTCAGCAGCGGCTCTGCCATCCCAAACAAACACACAGAGACAGGTCACAGCCTCCCCTCTGCCTCTCCCCCCCACGCCTTGCAGCTCCAGCTCCAGCCCCCCGCTGCCCCGCGTCGCCCCGGCACGGCTGGAGGGGCTGCCAACAGCTCCGTGGGGAGTCACAGAGCTGGGAAGGGAGCTCCAGGCTCAGCCAGCTCCAAGCCCCTGCCATGGGCAGGGACACCTCACCCCACAGCAGGTTGCTCACAGCCACCTCCAGCCTGGCTGCAAACACCTCCAGGCAGCAGCAGGAGGCTTCCACCACCTCCCTGGGCAGCCTGGGCCAGGCTCTCACCACCCTCCTGCCCAACAACTTCTTCCTCACAGCCAATCTCAAGCTCCCCATTTCTACTTTTCCTCCATCCTCCCAAATCCTATCCCTCCCTGACACCCTCAAAAGTCCCTCCCCAGCTTGCTGGTAGCCTCCTTCAGATACTGCAAGGCCACAATTAGGTCTCCTCAGAGGCTTCTCTTCTCCAGACTGAACAGCCCCAACTCCCTCAGTCTGTCTCCATAGCAGAGCAGCTCCAGCCCTCTGCTCATCCTCCTGGCCCTGCTCTGGACACCTTTCCAGCACCTCCAGAGCCTTCTTGCAACAGGGGCCAGTAGAGAATGTTCTGCCTTACAGAGCACCCTAAGAAATGTTTGGCATCCTCCCTGGCTGCTCACTCAAGGCTGAACATGATGCTCTGGTGGTCATGGAGGGCTTGAGTAGAAGGTTGGACAGGAGGATCTTAAGAGGTCCTTTCCCACCTCAATGATTCCATGAGCCAGCAGTGTGCCCAGGTGGCCAAGAAGGCTAACAGCCTCCTGCTTGGATCAGCAACTGTGTGGCCAGCAGGAGCAGGGGAGAGATCATCCTCACATCCAAGCTGAACCTACTCATTTCTACTTTTGCTCCCCCCCCCCCAGCCCTATCCCTCCCTGACACCCCCAAAAGTCCCTCCCCAGCTTTCTGGGAGGCTCCCTAAGCTTCCCTAGGAGGAGACAGTGCCAAAAGCCTTGCTGAAGCTGAGGCAGACAACATCCACTGCTGTGCTCTCCCCTACACAGAGAGCCCTCTCTGTAGAAGGCCATGAAGAATACAGACCCAGAATCACCCAGCTGGGAAGAGAGAACCCCTGGAATACAAGAAACCACCACTGTCAGTGCTGGGAGGAAGCCTGGGAGGCAACACCACCAAGTCCTGTCCATGCAGCAACTGCCAGCCCTGGGCAAGGGCACTTGGCAGGCACTGCTGGAGGGAGCTGCAGAAACCAAACACCACAGGCACATGGCAAGTCAGCAGTGCTGCTGGGCCAGTGTCAGGAGAGGAGCAGCTGGCACTGGCACTCAAAAAACGCCAAACCAAGTGAAGGGAGCAGTGCTGGGAGGTTTGGGTGGTACCCCACTGCATGAGAGGAAAAGAAATCACTCCATCAGAGAAGGGACCTCTGGAGATCACCCAGTCCAACCCCCTGCCAAGGCAGCATCACCTGGAGGAGGTCACACAGGAACACATCCAGGAGGGCTTTGAAAGCCCTCCAGAGAAGGAGACTGCACCACCTCTCTGGGCAGCCTGCTGCAGGGCTCTGCCACCCTTACATTCAAGCACTTCCTCCTCATGCTGAGGTGGAACCTCTGATCTTCAGCTCTGTGCCCATCACCCCTTGGCCTCTCTCTGGGCACCACTGCTCAAAGCCTGGTGCCACCCTCCTGACAGCCACCCTTGAAGGGCTGCTCAGCACTGATGAGATTCCCCCTCAGGCTGCTCTTCCCCAGGCTCACAGCCCCAGTTCTCTCAGCAGAGCTGTTCCAGTCCCCTCAGCAGCTTTGCAGCCCTCTGCTGTCCCCTCTCCAGCAAGTCTCTGCCCTTCTTGAACTGGGGAGCCCAGAACTGGCCCACAGTACTCCAGGTGTGGCCTCACCAGGGCAGAGTAAAGGGAGAGGAGAACCTCCCTTGACCTGCTGGCCACACTCTGCTTGATGCACACAAGGGCACATTGCTGGCTTATGGCCATCCTGTTGCCCACCAGCACTCCCAGGTCCTTTTCCTCCACCAGTTCAGCCCCCAGGCTGTACTGATCCATGGGATGAAGGACTTCCCACTTGCCCTTGTTGAAGTTCTTTGGACTTCTCCCCATCCAGCTCTCCAGGGCATGCTGGGTGGCATGAGCTAGACAGCCCCTGGGGGCTGGAGGGTCACAGAGTGACTGAGGCAGTGCTTGCTGAAGGGGTGGCACACAAATGACTGACAAGTGAAGGGCTGGAAGTAGTTTGAGAGAACTTTAATCCTTCCCCACACCCTCCAGGGGAAGGCAGAGCCATGCCAGCTGGTCAAGCAGCAGCCTCCTGCTGAAGAGAATAGAATAGACCAGACCAGGTTGGAAGAGGCCTTCAAGATCATCCAGTCCAACCCATCAACCAATCCACCACCACCTAAACAACTCAACCATGGCACCAAGCACCCCATCAAGTCTCCTCCTGAACACCTCCAGGCATGGTGACTCCACCACCTCCCTGGGCAGCACATCCCAAGGGCCAATCACTCTCTCTGTGTAGAACTTCTTCCTAACCTCCAGCCTAAACCTGCCCTGGCACAGCTTGAGACTGTGTCCTCTTGTTCTGGTGCTGCTTGCCTGGGAGATGAGACCAAACTCTGCCTGTCTACAACCTCCCTTCAGGTATTTGGAGAGAGCAAGAAGGTCTCCCCTGAGCCTCCTCTTCTCCAGGCTAAGCAACCCCAGCTCCCTCAGCCTCTCCTCACAGGGCTGTGCCCCAGAGCCCTCCCCAGCTTTCTTGCCCTTCTCTGGACACCTTCCAGCAGCTCAACCTCTTTCCTAAGCTGAGGAGCCCAGAGCTGGACACAGGACTCAAGGGGTGGCCTAACCAGTGCAGTATACAGGGGCAGAATGACCTCCCTGCTCCTGCTGGCCACAGTGCTCCTGCTGCAGGCCAGGATGCCCTTGGCCTTCATGCCTGCCTGGGCACACTGCAGGCTCATGTTCAGCCTACTATCAACCAGCACCCCCAGGTCCCTCTCTGCCTGGCTGCTCTCAGCCACTCTGCCCCCAGCCTGTAGCACTGCCTGGGGTTGCTGTGGCCAATGTGCAGCCCCTGGCACTTGGCTGTGTTCAATCTCCTGCCCTTGGCCTCTGCCCATCTGCCCAGCCTGGCAAGGTCCCTCTGCAGAGCTCTCCTCCCCTCTCACAGCTCAACTCCTGCTCCCAGCTTGCTGTCAGCTGCAAACTCACTGCTGCTGGACTCCATCCCCTCCTCCAGATCATCAGTGAAGATGTTAAAGAGCACAGGGCCCAGCCCTGCTCCCTGGGGCACACCACTGGTGCCTGGCTGCCAGCTGGCTGTGGCACCATTCACCACCACTCTCTGGGCTCAGCCTCCAGCCAGTCCCTAACCCAATGCAGTGTGCTCCTGTCTAGGTGTGGTGGGCAGCTGTCCTCCTGCACTTACCAAAGTGATCCCAGTCTTCTTGAAGGTTATGAATCTCCAGCTGGTTCCTGCCTTCTGTGAAGAGAGGTTTGGGGTTCTTCTCGAAGCCCCCCGAGAGGATGCCCCCCTGCCAGTTGCGGATGTAGATCCTGCCATCGGGGTCCACCACAGCTGCAGAGGGCAGAAGAGAGGGGGCAAAGGGGCTTGAGAGGAGGGACATGGGGCTCAAACACCCAGGGTGGGGGCTGGTGACCTCCTGACATGGCCTCACCCACCCGCCCCACGCTTCCACAGCCTCCTGCTTCTCGCAGGACGCCTTGGTGAGCCACTTGGGATTGCTCATCCCTCCACAGCCAGGGAGGCCAGCTTTGGGACAGCACAGCAGAGCAAAGGCAGCCCAAAGCCTGGAGGAGAGAAGGCTCCAGGGGGAAACTTAGAGCTGCCTCCCAATAGCTGAAGGGATCCTACAAGGGGGATCCTTAGAGCTGCCTTCCAATAGCTGAAGGGATCCTACAAGGAAGGCTCTAGGGGGAACCTCAGAGCTGCCTTCTATAGCTGAAGGGATCCTACAGGGGGGATCCTTAGAGCTGCCTTCCAATAGCTGAAGGGATCCTACAAGGGGGATCCTTAGAGCTGCCTTCCAATAGCTGAAGGGATCCTACAAGGGGGATCCTTAGAGCTGCCTTCCAATAGCTGAAGGGATCCTACAAGGAAGGCTCTAGGGGGAACCTCAGAGCTGCCTTCTATAGCTGAAGGGATCCTACAAGGGGTATCCTTAGAGCTGCCTTCCAATAGCTGAAGGGATCCTACAAGGGGGATCCTTAGAGCTGCCTTCCAATAGCTGAAGGGATCCTACAAGGGGGAACCTCAGAGCTGCCTTCCAATAGCTGAAGGGATCCTACAAGGAGGCTGCAGGGGGATCCTTAGAGCTGCTTTCCAACAGCTGAACACATCCTACAGGAAGGCTGCAGGGGGATCCTCAGAGCTGCCTTCCAATAGCTAAAGGGATCCTACAGGAAGGCTCCAGGGGGATCCTTAGAGCTGCCTTCCAATAGCTGAAGGGATCCTACAAGGGGGATCCTTAGAGCTGCCTTCCAATAGCTGAAGGGATCCTACAAGGAAGGCTCTAGGGGGAACCTCAGAGCTGCCTTCTATAGCTGAAGGGATCCTACAAGGGGGATCCTTAGAGTTGCCTTCCAATAGCTGAAGGGATCCTACAAGGGGGATCCTTAGAGCTGCCTTCCAATAGCTGAAGGGATCCTACAAGGGGGAACCTCAGAGCTGCCTTCCAATAGCTGAAGGGATCCTACAAGGAGGCTCCAGGGGGATCCTTAGAGCTGCTTTCCAACAGCTGAACACATCCTACAGGAAGGCTCCAGGGGGATCCTTAGAGCTGCCTTCCATAGCTGAAGGGATCCTACAAGGGGGATCCTTAGAGCTGCCTTCCAATAGCTGAAGGGATCCTACAGGAAGGCTGCAGGGGGATCCTTAGAGCTGCTTTCCAATAGCTGAAAGGATCCTACAAGGGGGAACCTCAGAGCTGCCTTCTATAGCTGAAGGGATCCTACAGGAAGGCTCCAGGGGGATCCTTAGAGCTGCCTTCCATAGGTGAAGGGATCCTACAAGGGGGATCCTTAGAGCTGCCTTCCATAGCTGAAGGGATCCTACAAGGGGGATCCTTAGAGCTGCCTTCTATAGCTGAAGGGATCCTACAGGAAGGCTCCAGGGGGATCCTTAGAGCTGCCTTCTATAGCTGAAGGGATCCTACAGGAAGGCTGCAGAGAGACTTTTCCCTGATGGTGTCCAGAGCCAGGCCAAGGGGGAATGGTTTGAAGCTGGGGCAGAACAGGGTTAGACTGGAGCTTAGAGGGTGGTCTTCACTATGAGGGTGTTGAGACTCTGGCACAGGCTGCCCAGGGAGGCTGTGGATGCCTCCTCCCTGCAGGTGCTCAAGGCCAGACTGGATGAGGCCTTGGGCAGCCAAGTCTCGTTGAGAGGTCTCCCTGCCCACGGCAGGGGGGTTGGAGGAGATGATCTCTGAAGTCCCTTCCAACCTGAGCCATTCCATGACTCTGTGATAAAGAGGTCCCCAAGCCAGCAGGAGTAGGAGGACACAGGAGGGAAGCACAGATCCATTGTGGCACTACTAAACCACTGCACTGCCTTATTAGTTCCACTGGAACTGCAACCAAGACCAGACCTTCCACCAAGAGCTGTTCTGCTCTCCCCTCTCTAGGCAAACAGTAGTGAATTTTAAGGGGGCTGTGCCACTGACCCAGTGTGGGGCAGGCCACCAGCATGAGGAAGCTGGGAAGCACTGGGGTGAGGCCAGGCAGTCAGGGCTGGAATGCTTCTTCCAGTGGTAGAGACAGCTTGAAGCATTGATGGTGCTTCACCTGAGATGTCCCACAGCAGCTTTGCCATGGACAGGAAAGCTGTGGATGCATCTGGCTGTGAACACAGAGCTAAAACCCTCCAGGGAGAGTAGAAACCCCAACCCCTGGAGGTTTTGAAGGCCAGGCTGGAGGTGGCTGTGAGCAACCTGCTGTGGGGTGAGGTGTCCCTGCCCATGGCAGGGGGGTTGAAGCTGGCTGAGCCTTGAGGTCCCTTCCAACCCTGTGATTCTATGGCTGGAATCAGGCATGGAAAAGTGAAGCTGAAGAGCCCTTACTTGGTAAGTTGCTTGGTAGAGGCTCCTTCAAGGGATGGGTCAGGAGGTAGAAGTGCTCACAGGCATGGAGTGGGATGTTGACTGGCTCCCCCACGGAGTGGCCCAGCTCATAGGCCCACTGAAATAAACAACATGGTGCAGGTCAGGAGGCAAAGGGGAACTCCAGTGAAGAAAACAACAAGGCAGGGCAAATGGGGGAGCTCCTCTCTCTGGGTGTGCTTTGGCAAGAGGCCTAAGAGTCTCCACCCCTGCAGGGACTGAAAAGCTGGGGAGATGTGGTGCTGAGGGCCATGGTTTAGTGGTGAGCTGGCAGTGCTGGGTTCAGGGTTGGGAGGGGATGCTCTCCAAGGTCTTTTCCAACCTAAGTGATTTATAAGGTTTTGTTTGGTCCCTTAAATCTTCAAAGGGATAAACATCTGAACATGAGCCAGCAGTGTGCTCAGGTGGCCAAGAAGGCCACCAGCAGCCTGGTCTGGGTCAGCAATGGTGTGGCCAGCAGGAGCAGGGAGGTGATGGTGCTCCTGCAGTGGGCACAGGTGAGGACACACCTCGAATCCTGAGGTCAGTTTTGGGTCCCTCACTTCAAGAAGGACATTGAAGGGCTGGAGCAAGTCCTCAGAAGGGCAACCAAGCTGGGGGAGGGTCTGGAGAAGAGGGCTGGGGAGGAGCAGCTGAGGGGCTTGGGGGTGTTTGATCTAGAGAAAAGGAGGCTGAAGGGAGACCTCCTTACTCTCTACAGCTCCCTGAAAGAAGGCTGAAGTGAGGTAGGGGTTGGTCTCTTCACCCCAGCATCAAGTGATAGGAGGAGAGGAAATGGCCTGGGATTGTGCCAGGGGAGGGTTAGGCTGGAGAGGAGATGAGTGGCCAGGGCCTGGCAGAGGCTGCCCAGGGAGGTGGTGGAGTCCCCATGCCTGGGGGTGTTCAAGAAAGGTGTGGCCATAGCATTTGGGGCCATGGTTTGATGGCCATGGTGGGGTTGGGTTGGGTTGATGCCTGGACTCAACTCTCCCAGAGGGCTTTTCCAACCCAGCCCAGCCCAAGCAGCTCTCTTTGCTTTGTGATGTGAACCACCAAGGACAAACCCCCAGCACAAACCATGAACTGCAAAAGGACACTGACCACACCCCCGAGGGCAGCTCTGGAATGAAGGGAAGAAGAGAGAGAGAGAGAGAGAGAAGTGTTAGCAACTGGACCTGGCCAGCACAGTTGACAAAGTACTGGCACTGGATCTGTCCCCTGTCGGTCTCCACTGCTGCCACACGACCCTTCTGGACCGAGACGTGGCTGACGCTCGTCCGCTCGTGGATCTGGACACCTGCAGAGGGCAGAGGGAAGTCAGTGGCCCACGAGGCTTCCTCCTGGGGGGTCAGCCTGCCCACATGGAGCCCTTCAACTCAGCCCCAGGCCTCGGTGTCCCTTTCAGACACTGAACTCCTGCGGAGACCCCAGCGGAGGCTACAAAGCTGCTGAGGGGACCTGGAGCAGCTCTGTGAGCAGCAAAGGCTGAGAGCCCCTGGGGCTGAGAGCCTGGAGCAGAGCAGCCCCAGAGGGGAGCTGAGCAGTGCTCAGCAGGAGCTGAAGGAGCTGCTGCCCTGCCATCGGACAGGCATACGGTGGGTGCCCTGTGCCAGGCCAGGCAAGTGGGGAGCTGTCACGGCCACCCCAGCCCATCCTCTGTGCCCTCTTCCCCCCCTGGAAGGTGTCCCAGAGGCCTGGGTGCTGAAGGGCTGCCTCTCCCCCAGGGAAGGGGACCTGTGGGCCGCGGAGCTGGCGGGGAGCAGCCGCTGCCTGCTGAGCGCCCGGCTGTTCCCGGTGCTGCACGCCCGCCAGGCGCTGGGGCTGGAGGATGTGCTGTGGCTGCTGGCCCCGGCGGCGCCCGGCGAGCGGCTGGCGCGCTGGAGGGCAGCCTGGCGCATGTCCTGGCAGGAGCTGCTGCCCTGCCTGGACAAGGCGGCCGAGCTGGGTGCCCGCCGGGCGCTCTTCTTCCTGCAGGGGCGGCGCAAGGTGCGGAGGGTGCTGCTGGGGCGGCAGGACAGCAGCCTCCTGCCCCTGGCCCGCAGTGCTGCCCAGGAGGGCTACCACCAGGCCCTGCTGGGCACGCTGGATGAGGGTGAGCTGGGCTTCTCTGAGCTCTTTCTTGTGTCTCTGGGCTGCTTGGTGCTCCCCCCCCCCTTCAGCCACCCCCAGGGCATCGGACAAGGCAGTGTGACCAGCAGGCCAAGGCAGGTTCCCCTCCTCCTCTGCCCCAGGGAAGCTGTGTCTGGACTGCTGGGGCCAGTTCTGGGCTCCCCAGTTCATGAGAGGCAGGGAAGGACTGGAGAGAGTCCAGCAGAGGCTGCAAAGCTGCTGAGGGGCCTGGAGCAGCTCTGTGAGCAGCAAAGGCTGAGAGCCCTGGGGCTGAGAGCCTGGAGCAGAGCAGCCCCAGAGGGGAGCTGAGCAATGCTCAGCAAGAGCTAAAGGGTGGGGGGCAAGAGGCTGGGGCCAGGCTCTTGTCAGTGGTGCCCAGGACAAAGGGCAATGGGCAGGAACCCAGGAGGTTCCATTTGAACAGGAGGAGGAACTTGTTTGGTGTGAGGGTGCTGGAGGCCTGGAGCAGGCTGCCCAGAGAGGTTGTGTAGTCTCCTCTGGGGAGATTCCAACCCCAGCTGGATGATGTGCTCCTGGGCAAGCTGCTGTGGGGGCCCTGCTTTAGCAGGGGGCTCGGACTGGATGATCTCCAGAGGTCCCTTCCAACTCCCACCACACTGGCATCCTGTGACCACAGCAAAGCTGCACAACTGTTTAGTCTGGAGAAGAGAAGACTGAGAGGGATTTAATACATGCCTACAAATATCTGGGGTCTGGGGGTCAGGAGGGAAGGGCCAGGCTCTGCTCAGTTGCACCCTGTGACAGGACAAGGGGTAATGGATACAAACCACAGCACAGGAGGTTCCACCTCAACATGAGGAGGAACTTCTGCACTGGGAGGGTCACAGAGGATGGGAAGAGGCTGCCCAGTGAGAGGCTGTGGAACCTCCTTCTCTGGACACATTCAAGGCCCATCTGGATGAGTTCCTGTGTGACCTGTGCTGAATTTTGCTCTGGCAGGGGTGTGTGTGTTGGACTTGATGATCTTCAAAGCCCTAACATCCTAGTATCAGTCAGTCAGGGTTGGAAGGGACCACAAGGATCATCTAGTTCCAACCCCCCTGCCATGGGCAGGGACACCCCACACTAGATCAGGCTGGCCAGAGCCTCATCTAGCCTGGTGTTAAACACCTCCTATGACTCAGCACATCACAGCAGCATCCAGGCTGCGTTTCTGAGCGGGGCTGGAGCGGGGAAGCGTCGATTCGAAGCGGCCTGAACCTTACAGACCTAAAGGAGTTTTGTGTTCCAGCTCTTGGCATCCCAAAAAGAGATGCAGAGCATGGCTTTGGTGGCTGGAAAGGAGGAAGCTATTCATGCAGGAGAGGCCTCTGGAGATAAAAAAACCCACCAAACCAAACCAAACCAAACCCAAGCAAGAAAGAACAACCTCGTACCGTTCCGGGAGGCAGCGGTGGCCAGAGCGAGGCTGACGTTGGCAGATGACACCAAGGCATCTTCTGGCACATACATGGCCCCCACCAGGTCATGGATGTTGATCAGTGGGTGGAGCTGTGCCACTTGCTTTGGGGTGATGATTTCACAAGGGATCCCCATGACCCTGCCCCAAGGAGAGAAGGGAAAGGCTGCTGTTAGGGTCTTCTCGTGGGGCAGAGCTTCTCCCTCACATCCAGTCTGGATCTACCCAGCTCTCAATTTGTTCCATTCCTCAGTCCCCCTCCCCCAGTCCTATCACTCCCTGACACCCTAAAAGGTCCCTCCCTGACACCCTAAAAGGTCCCTCCCTAGCTTTCTTGTAGGCCCCCCAGCAGACACAGGAAGGCCACACAATGTCCCATGGAGAACTCTGCTGTCCACTAGGACTCTGCGGTACAGTTTGAGGCTGGACCTTCAAAATGTTGCCACAGCTCTTGAACAGAAAGTAGCAGAATGTGACTAAATCTGGATGTAAAAAGAGGAATGATGATGGTAAGGCCTGAATCATCCCCCATGGGACAAAGCTCTGACACAGAGGTGAGTTTTGGGGCACTAACTTTCCCCTCTCTTTTTGGCTCTCTCCCTCTCTTTGTGCTTCTGCTGCCTTTGCTGACCGTGACTGCGCTCTCCTGGTGGTTAGGTCACCACCAGCAACTCTCTGCTCTTCCTCTTGGCCCTTGCCCAGGGGGTTTGGAAGGGGAAAAAGCTCTTGGCAGCCCCCTGCTTTGCCCAGAGAGGGCTGCTTGTGCTGGTTATAAACTGTAAAGCTGGGTAAACAGTGGATGCTTTATCCATAGCCATTGCCTTGCAGATTCTAGTTTTGCTTTGCAAACACAGCTTCATTTGTTTTCCAACTGACAGTTTGATGTTGGGGTGGGGGAGTGGGGGGAATTTCAGCCCACCACAGGGTGGCAGCAGGGGAGCTGGGGCAGGCTGGAGGGGCAGCAGCAGCTCCTGGGCCCTTACGTACTTGAGGGAGGAGGCGATGCGCTTCAGGGAGATGAGGCGGTCCTGGGTCTGGGCCAGGGAGATGGAGCCTGTCTTCACATACCCTAGGGCAACAACCAAAGCTAGGTCAGAACTTCCAAGTCCTCCTTCATCTCAGAACCCCTTGCTCCCACTGCTCAGCAGCCTGGGAAATCCCAAGCTCCCCAAACACCTTCAAAGGCTCAGCGGCTGCTCCTTAAGAGCTGCATCGCCTCAACCTCTCAGCTTCTTTCTGCTTGCCCTGGGCCTTGAACTTGGTGACCTCTGAAGGTCAACACTCAGAACACACTCAGAATCAATAGGGTTGGAAAAGACCTCAAGGATCATCAAGTCCAACCTGGCACCCAACATCTCCTGACTAATAAACCATGGCACCAAGTGCCACATCCAATCCCCGCTGGAACACCCCCAGGGGTGGGGACTCCACCACCTCCCTGGGCAGCACATCCCAAGGGCCAACAACTCTCTCTGGGAAGAACTTTCTCTTCCCCTCCAGCCTGAACCTCCCCTGGCACAGCTTGAGACTGTGTCCTCTTGTTCTGGTGCTGGGTGCCTGGGAGAAGAGACCAACCCCTGCCTGGTTCCAACCTCCCTGCAGGGAGTTGGAGAGAGCAAGAAGGTCTCCCCTGAGCCTCCTCTTCTCCAGGCTAAGCAACCCCAGCTCCCTCAGCCTCTCCTCACAGGGCTGTGCCCCAGACCCCTCCCCAGCTTTGTTGCCCTTCTCTGGACACCTTCCAGCAGCTCAACCTCTTTCCTAACCTGAGGAGCCCAGAGCTGGACACAGGACTCAAGGTGTGGCCTAACCAGTGCAGTGTACAGGGGCAGAATGACCTCCCTGCTCCTGCTGGCCACACTGCTCCTGATGCAGGTCAGGATGCCCTTGACCCTCCTGGCTGCCTGGGCACACTGCTGGCTCATGTTCAGCCTACCATCAACCAGCACCCCCAGCTCCCTCTCTGCCTGGTTGCTCTCAGCCACTCTGCCCCCATCCTGTAGCACTGCCTGGGGTTGCTGTGGCCAAAGTGCAGCCCCTGGCACTTGGATGTGTTCAATCTCCTGCACTTGGCCTCTGCCCATCTGCCCAGCCTGGCAAGCTCCCTCTGCAGAGCCCTTCTTCCCTCCAACAGATCAACTCCTGCCCCTAGCTTGGTGTCACCTGCACATTTAGTGATGATGAACTCCATCCCCTCCTCCAACCTAACCCATCCCATGATTTATTTGGGTTTTTTTCAGTGTAATACTCCATGATTCAAATAATTCTACCATTAGGCTGCCCAGAGAGGTTGTGGAGCCTCCTTGTCTGGAGAGCTTCCAACCCCACCTTGGCCACTGCCATCCTGGGCAAGCTGCTGTGGGGTTCCCCCTGCCTTTAGCAGCAGGGGTTGGACTGGATGACCTTCAGAGGTCCCTTCCAAGCATTCTCTGATTTACAGAGAATCAACTTCACACAGGGTCTCTATTAAAAAAAGAGAGGTGACTGGGAAAGAAACCAAACCAAAGAGCTGTGGTAACTGCCCAGAAGAGCAAATCCTCAACCACCCCACACAGGACTCCACCACCTGCAGGAGACTCAACCTGAGCTTAATTGAAGGCAGAGTTCTTAACCTCTGCTGGCTCTGACACAAGGCCTTGCCAGCAGAAAACTTCCACTAACCAAGTTGTTCTTATCAGGAGCAGTTTGGGAAGGAAAGGAAGAATTTCAGTGCTTTCCTCTTGTTATTTCCAGGGTGAGGATAGAGCAAAGCAAGCTCCAGAGAGACCTCAGAGCTGCCTTCCAGTACATGAAAGGGGCTCCAGGAGAGCTGGGGAGGGACTCTGGACAAGGGCTGGGAGTGACAGGAGGAGGGACAATGGCTTGGAGCTGGGAGAGGGGAGATGAGGAAAAAGTTTTGACAGTGAGGGAGGGTAGACACAGGCACAGGTTGCCCAGGGAGGTTGTGGCTGCCCCTTCCCTGGAGGTGACTCAAGGCCAGGCTGGATGAGGCCTTGAGCTCCCTCCCTGGAGGTGTTCAAAGCCAGGCTGAATGAGGCCTTGAGCTCCCTCCCTGGAGGTGTTCAAGGCCAGGCTGAATGAGGCCTTGAGCTCCCTCCCTGGAGGTGTTCAAGGCCAGGCTGGATGAGGCCTTGAGCTCCCTCCCTGGAGGTGTTCAAGGCCAGGCTGAATGAGGCCTTGATCAGCCTGGGCTGGTGGGAGGGGGGCCCTGCCCATGGCAGGGAGTTGGAACTGGATGATCTTTAAGGTCCATTCCAACCTAAACCTTTCTGTCAATCCACGATCTCCTTTTGCCTTGGTGCTTCTGTTTCTCCTCTTTCTGAGAAGGGAATTGGCACAGAAAACAATCACAGAAGCTTGGAGAAGACCCTGCCCAAGACCCCGGAGTCCAACCACCAGTGGGCCATTTGCTCCAGGCACTGCAACAGACTCTGTAATGTCCTTGTGGAAACCCCCCCTGTGTTTGCCCACATTACAGACAACACATAAAGGCTCCCAGTTTGCTCCCAGTCAGCCTTGGGTTTGACCATCTGGTGCTCTTCTGCCTGCCTCCAACAGCTCTTTGCCTCGGGCTCGGTCAGCGTGCTTCGCTTGTGAGGGGGAGCAGCCAACACTTGCAGAAGTGCCATCCCTCCTTCAGTGCCAATACCTTGATCCAGCTGCTCAGAGTTTACTCCAGGATTTCAGTACCTGTGCTCACTCCTGTCTCCTGCTCCAGCTGCTGGTAGAGCTTGTTAGAGTAGTCTGCCATCTTCAGCTCGATGGACACGGGCCGGGCCATGCTGACGATGCCGGCGCAGAAGCGAGTGGTGCCAGCAGCCAACCTGCAGGGGAAGTTGCAAGAGGCCTCAGCCAGCTGACAGCACAAGCAGGCACCAGCCCCTCCCCCAGAGGCATTGGACCAAGGGGAATTACAGAATAGAATGAACCAGGTTGGAAGAGACCTTTGAGATCATCAAGTCCAACCTATCAACCAATCCAACACCACCTAAACAACTCAACCATGGCACCAAGCACCCCACCAAGTCTCCTCCTGAACACCTCCAGGCATGGGGACTCCACCACCTCCCCAGGCAGCCCATTCCAATGGGCAATCACTCTCTCTGTGTAGAACTTCTTCCTAACATCCAGCCTAAACCTCCCCTGGCACAGCTTGAGACTGTGTCCTCTTGTTCTGGTGCTGGCTGCCTGGGACAAGAGACCAACCCCCACCTGGCTCCAACCTCCCTGCAGGGAGTTGCAGAGAGCAAGAAGGTCTCCCCTGAGCCTCCTCTTCTCCAGGCTAAGCAACCCCAGCTCCCTCAGCCTCTCCTCACAGGGCTGTGCCCCAGACCCCTCCCCAGCTTTCTTGCCCTTCTCTGGACACCTTCCAGCAGCTCAACCTCTTTCCTAACCTGAGGAGCCCAGAGCTGGACACAGGACTCAAGGGGTGGCCTGAGCAGTGCTGAGCACAGGGCAGGATGAGCTCCCTGCTCCTGCTGGCCACACTGCTCCTGATGCAGGCCAAGATGCCATTGGCCCTCTTGGCTGCCTGGGCACACTGCTGGCTCCTGTTCAGGCAGCTGTCAATCAGCACCCCCAGCTCCCTCTCTGCCTGGCTGCTCTCAGGCTGCCCCCAGCCTGTAGCACTGCCTGGGGTTGCTGTGGCCAAAGTGCAGCCCCTAGCACTTGGATGTGTTCAATCTCCTGCCCTTGGCCTCTGCCCATCTGCCCAGCCTGGCAAGGTCCCTCTGCAGAGCCTCTCTGCCCTCCAGCAGATCAACTCCTGCCCCCAGCTTGCTGTCAGCTGCAAACTCACTGCTGCTGGACTCCATCCCCTCCTCCAGATCATCAATGAGGATATTGATCAGGCTGGGGCCCAGCACTGCTCCCTGGGGCACACCACTGGTGCCTGGCTGCCAGCTGGCTGTGGCACCATTCACCACCACTCTCTGGGCCTGGCACCCCTCAGCTCACTTTACATGCTGCCTTCCAAGCCCTCTGTAACTAGTCCTGAATGCTGACGTTTTTCACCTCACAGAATGGGTTGGACTCAATGATCTTAAAAGGTCCTTTCCAACCTAAGTGATTCTTAGGTGATTCTTGGTGAGACACTGGAAGAGGTTGCCCAGGGAGGTGGTAGAAGCCCCATCCCTTGAGGCTCCTCTTCAAAGCTCTCAAGCTCTGCCTCATAGCCAAGGCAGCCAAACTGCTTAATGAGACCAGCACAAATGGACCCCTGAAACCAAACTCTAACCACAGGGGAGGGCTGCAGAGTCAGCTTCCACCAGCATCCACATGCTCTGCCCCCAGGCTGTAGGTGCAGCTCCCCAAGGAGCACACCAGGGCTGGCTGGTCCTCAGCCAAACTGTGCTGGCCTTGGCTGCTTCACAGACAGGCACTAAATCCTGCCTCAGACAGATCAGCTGCAACCAGCTTGCAGGGGGCTGCTTCAGTGGTGCCCTGCTCTTAAGCCCTACACCTCCTGCAATCCCTACTAAGCTTTGCAGGTGGTGCAAAGCTTCACACCTCACCCTGCTTCTAGAGAGGATCAGGTGGGGCTGGATGATCCGCACAGGTTCCTAGTTCCCTTACAATGCTCCAGCTTTGCCAGTTCCACCATGGTTTACATGACTACCTGTGGCTACAGCACAGCAGATGGAGCTCTCCCAAAGGAGCTGGGCTCCATGGAAAGGCCATAGCAGGCCAGAGATGTCCCAAGAGGAGCTGCACCCCATGAGAGACTCCCCTGGAGCCCAGCACTGCTCATACCCACACCATCCACTCCTGTGCTTCTCGAGGCAGAGCAGGGGGGCTGAAAACCCTGCAGCAGAGGAGTGAAGTGAAGCATGGGGAAGGAAAGGTTGGCTTTGGTGGTTCCTCGCCACCTGAATCTGGTTTAAGTGGCAAGAAATAAAAGACTTAATTACTTTAGACTAATTCTCATTAAGGTAAGCCTGTTTTGCCCACAGCAGTAACAGGCAAGCAATTTCCATGCTTCAATCTTGATCCATGAGCTTCTTCAGCCTGCTTTCTGCATGTCTTGCTGAGGAGGAGAAGTGAACAGCTGTGTGGGAGCTTAGCTTTAAGCAGAGCTAATCCATCACAACCACACAAGGGATCCCCCCCTCCCCGTGCAGCTCTGCCCTGTGCTCAGAAAGCAGCAGTGCTGGTGCTAACATTCAGTGTAAACCTATTCCACAGGTCCCAGCCCAGGTGAAAACAGAGAAAGAATGGAAGGATTTGGGTTGGAAGGGACCTCCATTTAGTTGGAGCCATGGCCAGGGACACTTCCCACCAGCCCAGGGTGCTCAAGGCCTCATCCAACCTGGCCTTGAGCACCTCCAGGCAACCCGTCCCAGTCTCTCCCCACCCTCACTGCCAAGAACTTCTTCCTCCTCTCCAGTCTCAATCTGCCCTCTCCCACTTCAAAGCCACCCCCTAGCAGCTGCTGCTACACGTGTGGAATGCCTTTTCCTTTGGCCCTGCTGCCCAGAGCCCCTTACCTGCCCTGCTCGAGCAGGACGATATCCTTCCAACCCATCTTGGAGAGGTGATACGCCACGGAGGTGCCCATGATTCCACCGCCACAGATGACCACCTGTGCCTGTGCTGGCAGGGCAACTGGGTGAGGTTCTGGCGCGCTGGAGGTGCTCCTGCAGGGGCAGGTCGCTCCTCGCCATTTGGGGTTCGCCGCTCGCCACCGCACGTCCGAGAGCAAGCGCAGGAACATCCCGGCGGGGAGCTGTCAGGCAGCTCTCCTCCGGCACGGCGCCGTCAGGCAGCTCTCCTCCGAGCACCACCGAGGTGTGTTCAGGCTGAACCCAGCACCACTCCTTCTAGGAAGCGGGGAAAAAAAGGGGAGAATCACGTTACCGCTTCTCTTATTATACACAAGCTGGCAGCAGCAGGCATCACATGGCGCGGCCGGGCCGGGCAAAGCTGAGGAGTAAACACACGGTGGTTATCTGGTGCTGAAAGGACAGCCTCGCTAGCGAGGTTTAAACTCGGGTCGTGTCACGGGTGCTTTTTGAGGTCAGCTGAACTCGAGCAGAACCCAGCAAAGGAGAGCAAGAGGAGAAGGGTGAGGACGTCCTCACGGTCGACAAGCAGATCGGGACGAGCCAGAAGACGCAGAAGGAGGTCTGAAATCTTTCCTAACGGCCGGGGTTAGCACGGGGCTTGGTCATTAAGGTTGTCAGGCCGTGAGCTGAGGAAGGAAACATGAGCCTGCGATCAGAGCAGCTAGGAGGAGGAGGAACTGCAGGCGCCGTCGGGCGATGCGAGTTGCACAAGTCGTCACCCCGGGCCCCCGAGCGCGGTCCCACCTCGCCCCGGCTCAGCCCAGTCTAAACACCGCAAGCGGAGAGGTTCCCCTCGGCCCCAGCCTACCGCAGAGCCGCACCGACAGGGCGGGGAAGCCGCAGGCTGCGGGGGAAAGGCTGTCAGGACGTGAAGCGGCCCGGCACCGGCAGAGCCCCGCTGACAACCCTGGGGATGGAGAGGGGGGGGACGCCGCCTCCTCGGCCTGCTCTCGCCTCCACCGGAGCCGCGACCCCGGGGCAAGCGGGTAGCGGGAGAGGTCTGCGGGACCAGCAGGATGGGAGGCAGGGGCAGGGAGCTGCGGCAGGGCCGGGAGGCAGCGGCAGGGAGGGGGCACGGCGGCGGCCGGCTCACCTGAGGGAGCGGGGGCCCGGCTGACCTTCCGCGCTTTACGGCCGGGAGGCGCGGCGCGACAGCCGGCCCTGCGCGTGCGCCACCGGACGGCGCAGAGGGGGCGTGACCGAGGGGCGAGGCACCGCCCTTGGCCCCCGGCATTCACCAATGAGCGACGAGGGGGAGCGGTCGGCGAGCGACCGCCCCGACCCCCAGGAAAATGAGCCGAGGGGGGCGTGGCTACAGGGCGAGCACCCGCCCTTAACTCCGCCCTCTACGCAGCGGTGACCAATGAGCGCACCCGAGCGGCACGACGCCCCGCCCCACCGCCGCCCAGGCCCCTCCCCTCCCCGCTCAATGAGCCACAACGAGTACAAACCTGCAGACTCTTTTTATTAAATTCTCCCGTTTCTTCTGTACAGAAACAAACGAACGAACGAACGAACAAAACAAAACAAAACAGAACAGAAAGAGCACATTATTATGTTCAGAACTCTCGGTAACATCTCAAAATTACACAGCATGGATGTGTCGTTAAAAAAAAAACAAACCAACCAACCAACCGAACCCAAACCAACCCAAACAAAAAAATTAACCAAAAAATTAAGGAACAACCTTTCCCCACCCCCCTTCCAAAAAAAAAAACAACCCAACACAACCCCAATCACCCAAAAAAACACCTTCCCCACCTCCCCCCCCCAAAAAAAAATGAACAACCAACCCAAAAGGAGGAGCGGCCGTGGGGGGGGGGGGGGGGGGGGGGCGGGGTTTATACACAGAGAGAGCAAACAATTTACAGAGGAAAGCTTGGTTAATGTCACACTGAGAAAGAAAACCATCGGAAAGAAAAGAGAACCAAGAGAGACTAAGCTCAGACGGCTTCTGCTGTACAACAGGAGTCGGCCAGGGCTGCTCTGTACACAGTGGGGGATGGCTGCTGTGCTGGGGGACCCCCCCTTCCCCCCTCCCCAAAGCCAGCTCTCCCTTACCCTGTCCAATCCAACACAAGCGTTCAGTCACAGCTGCTGATCACCTCCCTGTGTTTATGGGTGGTCACACCTTTGTCCCCTAGCTCAGTGTTTCCCTAGGGGTGAGTTATGCAAGCACTGCATATGAGGGGAGCAGCGGGGTGAGGCTTTGGGGTGCAGCAAGTTCACCCAGGAAGGGGTCCCCTGCCGTCGGGTCAGCTGTGGAATGAAATTGGGAGTGTTGTGGGAGGAGGAAGCAGCAATTTGCCTCTTTCCAGCAAGTCATGATTGTTCCTCCCTGTCCCAAATAGGCAGCATTTGGGAATTTGATGGAGTGAGTAGGATGCAGATTCCCACCAGAATGGGACAGAAACGACGCAGAATCCCACCAGCATGGGACAGAAATTATGTAGAATCCCACCAGCATGGGACAGAAACAATGCAGAATCCCACCAGCATGGGACAAACAATGCAGAATCCCAACAGCATGGGACAGAAACAATGCAGAATCCCACCAGCATGGGACAAACAATGCAGAATCCCAACAGCATGGGACAGAAACAATGCAGAATCCCACCAGCATGGGACAAACAATGCAGAATCCCAACAGCATGGGACAGAAACAATGCAGAATCCCACCAGCATGGGACAAACAATGCAGAATCCCAACAGCATGGGACAGAAACGATGCAGAATCCCACCAGCATGGGACAAACAATGCAGAACCCTACCTGTATGTGACAGAAACAATGCAGAATTCTACCTGTATGTGACAGAAACAATGCAGAACCCTACCTGTATGTGACAGAAACAATGCAGAACCCTACCTGTATGTGACAGAAACAATGCAGAACCCTACCTGTATGTGAAACAATGCAGAACCCTACCTGTATGTGACAGAAACAATGCAGAATTCTACCTGTATGTGACAGAAACAATGCAGAATCCTACCTGTATGTGACAGAAACAATGCAGAACCCTACCTGTATGTGACAGAAACAATGCAGAACCCTACCTGTATGTGACAGAAACAATGCAGAATCCTACCAGCATGGGACAGAAACAATGCAGAATCCCACCAGAATGGGACAAACAATGCAGAATCCCACCAGCATGGGACAAAATGCAGAACCCTACCTGTATGGGACAGAAACAATGCAGAATCCCACCAGCATGGGACAGAAATGATGCAGAATCCCACCAGCATGGGACAAACAATGCAGAATCCCACCTGTATGTGACAGAAACAATGCAGAATCCCACCAGCATGGGACAGAAATGATGCAGAATCCCACCAGCATGGGACAAACAATGCAGAATCCCACCTGTATGTGACAGAAACAATGCAGAATCCCACCAGCATGGGACAGAAATGATGCAGAATCCCACCAGCATGGGACAAACAATGCAGAATCCCACCTGTATGTGACAGAAACAATGCAGAATCCCACCAGCATGGGACAGAAACAGCAGTACCACTTGAATTCCCTCCCATAACTGTCTGATTTGGGCCCCTGCTAAGCCTCAGTTCACGGATGGAAGCAAGGCAGTGAGGTCTGGTCCCCAAGCTGGGAGGCTGCAAAATGCTCAGTACCTGGGAGGTGCCTGCTGGAACTTCCAGCCCCATCACTAAGAAGTTGCTCTCAGCCAAATTCCAGGCTGCAGCTTGAGCCCACAGAGCTGTGTTTCACACAGGGACAGAAGTGCTGGGTGAAACCTCCTGCTTCCAGGCCACACTCATGCACTCACACACCTCAAAACAACCTGTTTGAAAGCAGACCTGCTAAGGAGCACTACAGACTTCTCTGAATGAAAGCTGTGATTGAAAAGTTGTCATCCAGCTTCAACACAACTGCTCTGCACCATGCTGGGCTTTGAGAGATTCCCCTCTCTGGCTTGGCACACAGCCCCCTGCCCACCTGCAGTTAGCTCCTGGAGGGACATTCACTCCTCTCCCATCCATGAGGTGCTTGCTGCTAGATTCCCTCAGAGCAAGATGGATTCCATCCCAGTGGATTGGAGTGGCAGGTTCTGGGGGCAACACTTACATTTTTGTTACAGAATTCTCTCAGCTCCACCAGCTCCCTGCTGGTGACTAAGACACACAGGTCCTCAGCTCCACTCTCTGGACAGTACCTGAAGCATCAAGAATTTTCTTCTACCTGGATGAGTTACTCCAGAAGCCTGAAAGGCAGAGGCTGAGGCAGGAGAATCCAGAGTTGAAACTCAGCAGAAGGACTGCATTAGACCCACTAGGTCAATAATAAATAAGCTTATTAAGGGCAACAAGGAGGACACTAACAGGCCAGCAGGAGTGAAGCAAGGAGGTGCCCATCATGCACTTCCTCCCTTACCCACATCATCTAAATGCTTTGCTAGGACCAAGTCCTTCCATAGACCCCTAGGAGCAGCAGCATCACTGTGTCTACAATAAGCTCTTCCAGAGCAGGTCTCTGCCTTTCCATACATCCCTAGGAGCAGCATCATCACTGTATCTGGAATAAGCTCTTCCAGAGCAGGTCTCTGCCTTTCCATACACCACTAGGAGCAGCAGCATCACTGTGTCTACAATAAGCTCTTCCAGAGCAGGTCTCTGCCTTTCCATACACCCCTAGGAGCAGCAGCATCACTGGGTCTAGAATAAGCTCTTCAAGAGATCTCTGCCTTTCCATACACCCCTAGGAGCAGCAGCATCACTGTGTCTACAATAAGCTCTTCCAGAGATCTCTGCCTTTCCATACACCCCTAGGAGCAGCAGCATCACTGTGTCTACAATAAGCTCTTCCAGAGCAGGTCTCTGCCTTTCCATACACCCCTAGGAGCAGCAGCATCACTGGGTCTACAATAAGCTCTTCCAGAGCAGGTCTCTGCCTTTCCATACACCCCTAGGAGCAGCAGCATCACTGTGTCTACAATAAGCTCTTCCAGAGCAGGTCTCTGCCTTTCCATACACCCCTAGGAGCAGCAGCATCACTGTGTCTAGAATAAGCTCTCCAAGAGAAGGTCCCAATCCTTCCATACACCCCTAGGAGCATCCACATCACTGTGTCTACAATAAGCTCTCCAAGAGGTCAGTCATGCTAAGGAGGAGAAACAAAACCCACCTCCCAAACCACCTTTCAAACTGCATCCTGTGAAAGGCAGAGTGCTCCAAGAGAGGCGAGGATGACAAAGGGGAAGCAGTACTCCTGGGTTTGCCACATCACCACCCTTCTCTTGGCTGGCTGCAGCTATTTCTAGCCTTCTTGATTAGATCAGAGAGGTTAAAAGGCCTTCCTCTTCAAGCTGAAGGCAAGAGCAATGCTTCTTCCAACCTCTTCCCCTCTCTTCCTGCCATGAAAAATGGTTACCAGCAGGCGAGATGTCGAGCTGGCAACAAGCACAAGCAGGTTATTTTTGGGGAAGAGTAACTTGTGTGGGCTTCTGTGCTTTGGAGACCTCTAGATTTTCAGGTTTATAGGAAAGGGATGAAGCTGTTTCAGGGCTGAGAGATTTTTTATTTCTCAGTCAAGGAGAAAAACTAAACCCAGGCAAAGTTTGGTCACTGGCAGCGGCAGGAAGCCCCACTTTAAAATGTGGGGAGAATGCTCAGCAACAACAAGGCCTCAGCCCTCTGCCAGTGCCACACCTCTAAAAGGTGGGGGCTGTGCTCTCACAGTGATGAAGTTCCTCTGAGGGATCCAGGCAGAAATCTATTCAGCATCCACCCTTGGCTTCAAGAGGCCCTCCAGACACATCCCTACGACATCACCCGCTGAAGCGGAGCTCCCAGGCCAGCCTGTCGACCCAGACAGCAACAGCACTGCACACCACAGCCTCCTCCCTCAGTGCTCCAGGCACTCACACCTTCCCCAGTCCCCAAGCTAAAAACACACCCAGAAAACCTTTGCTTCTGGGAGTTACAAAGTCACCTTCAGAGCTGAACAGGGTATTCCCTTCTGAACTGCGGCTGCAAGCCTCCAATTTTCACTGCAGTGCTTCTGGGGATTTAGTGGAAGCTGCTGCTTCTAGACAAGCAGCCACCTCACCCAGGCTTCTCAAGCTAATGAGGTTACCCAATGCCTTTGCAAGAAGTCACAACAGCTCAAAAGCAGCCCTCTGACAGCAGTTTAGTTATGCCTGATGGATGCTTGGAGAAGCAGGGACTTGTGGCAAGGAAAAGGCTGCAGAGGTCCCTGCTGGCTTTGCCAGCAAGCTCCATGAGCACCTCCATCTCCACAGCGGTCATCTCAGCTCTCCCATCATCCAACTTCACATTTGTGCTGGGGATCAACCATTCCACTCCTGCTTCACCCTGACAGAGGGCCAAGCTAAGCTCCATCAGCACCAGGGAAGAAGGGGGAAGAGAAGGAATTCAAGGCCTTGTTTCTCTTTTGCCTCCCCAGTTTAACTGCAATGCTGTTGTGCTCTAATTCTCTGCTGAACCTTTGTTGCTCTGGCCTTTGGCTGCTTGCCTCACGCTCCTAGCACTTTGAGATCAAACCATAAGTGTCTGTGAAGGACTTGCTGGTTTGGTAAGCCTAACATCCTACCACTGCTAGTTTGCTGTCCATCCTCAGTGGGCTGAAGGTAGATGTGCCAAACAAAAAGGCTTCAGCTGCAGCCAGAGCTCCCAGTGTTTTGTATAAGCCTTTCTGGGCATGCAGCAGCATCAGAATATCAGCTGCTCCACACCCCAAAGTGCCTCAAAACCACCTCCACTCTTCTTCTAGAGACCAGTGAGGAGAAGTGAAAATGTCAGGCCTGACCTAGCAGTGGGGAAAAGAAAAGACAGGGTTCAAGCTTCAGCCTAAGTTGGGACAGTTTCAGGCACATGGATTATTGTGGTTTCACTGCAGCACAGGCAGCTGAGCAGTTCTAAAAGGTATTCATCCTACTGTAGACTGGGGCTCCTGTGCAGTCACTTCTAGATGTCACCACCACACACAATGCTTTGGACAAAACACCTGGCTTCTGACCCCCACCTGGCTTCTGACCCCCACCTGGCTTCTGACCCCCACACCTCCTCGTAGGTGAGGAACTGAAACGATGGTAAGAAGAGGCCACAATTAGTGGTGAACCTTGTCCCAAACACCTTCTTTGGTCTCCTGAGTGCAAGCCCCAGGCTCTGGATGTGTTAACTGCACGTCAGGGGAGCACACACATTGATGGGAACAACGTGCAAGCTGCCTCTCTTGATGATCCACGTGTTCCTGCCTTCCATACCATGCTATCATCCTCCCACCTGCTCCTGCTTGGCCTTCTGGAGCAGTCCCTGTGTCCTGCACTCCAGGAAATGTTGCTGTCACTATCAATTTCAGGTTTGGAAACAAAAAGAAGACCTGGAAACTGATGAGTGTTTACTCATCAGTGCCACCACTGAAACCATTAAGACCCAACTAGACCGGCACCAAACCCCCAAGCAACCGACTGACAGACAGGTGGAGCACGTGGAGTGTCCAGTCGCTTTCTGCATGTCCTGCCTGGTCCATACTGTCTGGAGACAGCCAATTTGGGAGGGTAACAGCTTAGCAGCAGTGAGGTAAAAGAAAAGGAGTGTTGGAACTCGTTGGAAAAGTTGCCTGAGTGGCTGGTGAGGGCAACTGAGGCCTGCTGCCAGCAGCGCTGGATGCTACTGCCAGGCTCTACACGCCTGGTGTCTACAGCCGTGTCTTCAGCCTCCTGAAATACCAGTTGGGACAGCTCACAGGAGTACCTGGCCAGCACTTTATTCTGTCTTGCAAGTGGCAGAAGAGGAAGAAAAAGAGGACACCTTTTCAGTCCAAAGGAAACCAAATAAACCCCAAACCCATCAGAACCCAGTCACACAAGGAGGATATCCGCTCGAAGATGCTGCCAGCCGCCGGCGTCCTCGGGTCGTGTCCAAGACGATGCTCTGCAGATGCTTTCCAGGAGAGGAGCAAGATGTCCAAAACAAGGCCAACTGTGGTGTTAGGACATGCTTCACCCTTGCATTTCCTGCCTCAAGTCCTCAGGCAGCCAAGAGAGGACGAGTGGATCTCAGGAGGAACCGTTTCACCTACGTCGCACAGGCGGTGTGCCGAGGAGAAAAAACAAACCCATCGCCATCCTCATCATCCTCACCGTCACGATGAGGTCCTCAAGAACTGCTCCACAGCTGCAGGTCCTCTCAAGTCTGGTTTGGAGAAGTGAAGGCAGCTCCAACAGCACAACAAGGCTTGGCTACAGGCAGCTGAACAAGAGTCTGCTAAACAAAGGGAGGGGTTGGGGTGGAGGGTGGGGTGTTAACAAAAGCTGCTGGCTGGGCTGCCAGAGTTGCCACACAAAGGTTCAGAGGAGGATGAAGATGCTGGGGATGAGAATCCAGGATGGGGGAAAAAAAAACAACTGAGCCAACAACCTGCTGCTGTTCTACTTTGTTTTGTGTTTTTTTTTTCCAGGGGTTGTTTGTTTTTTTTTCTCCTTTTTATTGTTGTTTTTTTTCTCCTTTTTTTTTTCTCCTTTTTGTTTTTTTTTCTCCTTTTTTTTCCCTCCTTTTTTTTTTCCTCCTTTTTTTTCTCCTTTTTTTTTCACCTTTTTTTTCTCCTTTTTTTTTCTCCTTTTTTTATCTTTTTTTTTTTCTCTTTTTCCTTTTTTTTTTTTCTCCTTTTTTCCTTTTATTTTCTTCTTTTTGTGTTTGTTTGTTTTGTGTTTTGTTTTGTTTTGTTTTGAATTCTCCTCTCTCACAAGAGGGGGTGGGTAGACTATACAGAGGAGGGCTGTACAAAATTGGGCACTGGGCAGGCAATTTCTTCAGCAGGCAATCCAGGCTCTACCTGTCCTTCAGCTCTCTTGTCACCCTCTTGGTGATGCGTCCACACATCAGGCCGATGAGGAAGAGTACGCAGATGCCGACCGTGATCACAGACAGGATGTAGTTCTTGGATGGAGAGGTCATCACTTGCATGGCAAGGTCAGAAAAGCCTTCTGCTGGGGCCACCTGCAAGTCAGAAGGGAAAACATGAGCCAAGCTGTGCTTTTCCATGCCACCATCAGCTCTGGGGAGACCCCAGCTGGAGTCCTGCCTCCAGTTCTGGAGCCTCTATCGCAAGAGGGATGTGGAGGTGCTGGAAGGTGTCCAGAGCAGGGCCAGGAGGATGAGCAGAGGGCTGGAGGTGCTCTGCTATGAGGACAGACTGAAGGAGTTGGGGCTGTTCAGTCTGGAGAAGAGAAGGCTCCCAGGTGACCTCATTGTGGCCTTCCAGGATCTGCAGGGGGCTCCAGGAAGGCTGGGGAGGGACTGCTCAGGATCTCAGGCAGTGATAGGAGTGGGGGGAATGGAATGAAGCTGGAGGTGGGGAGATTGAGGCTGGAGGGGAGGAGGAAGTTCTTCCCCATGAGAAGAAGCCCTGGAATGGGTTGTGCAGGGAGGTGGTTGGGGCCCTGTCCCTGGAGGTGTTTAAGGCCAGGCTGGATGAGGCTCTGGGCAGCCTGATGTAGTGTGGGGTGTCCCTGCCCATGGCAGGGGGGTTGGAACTGGCTGATCCTTGTGGTCCCTTCCAACCCTAACTGATACTATGATACTATGATCAGCCCTGGCATTGATTTGGTTTAGCCTCCAGGACTGCAACTGCCTCCTGTCCTCGTCAGGCTTGGACTGAAGCACAGACAAGCAGGCCTGCAGTGATTCATCTGAAAGAGCTGCCCAGGAGACAGCTATGGAGCAGAAGGTTCTGCTGAGCCCATTTCATAGATGAATAGAATTGTCAGGGTTGGAAGGCACCTCGAGGATCAGCCAGTTCCAACCCTCCCCTGCCATGGGCAGGGACACCTCACACTACAGCAGGTTGCTCACAGCCACATCCGGCCTGGCCCTAAAATCCTCCAGGGATGGGGTTTCTACCCCAGCCCTGGGCAACCTCTTCCAGTATGTCCCCACCCTCACAGGGAAGAATTTCTTCCTCACATCCAGTCTGAATCTACCCATTTCTGGTTTTGCTCCATTGCTCCAAGCCTGCTCCAGAGGAGACCATGCCCTGTGTGCACAAAGGACAGTTTAATGCTGCACTGTGGAGGAGGCACCCAAGAGACTGGGAGAGTGAAACACACAAGGTGAAAAACAGGAGACCTGATTTCAACTGTTATGGACCAACCTCAAAATGCTAAACTTCATTCAGAGAAAGCAATTTCATCACAGCTCAAGTTGTTCACCCTAAGAGGCCAGGCTGAGAGAGTTGGGGTTGATTCAGCCTGGAGTAGGCTCCAGGGAGACCTTGTGGTGGCCTCTCAGTGTTTAAAGAGGCCTCTGAGAAAGCTGGGGACAGACCTTTTGAGCAGGGCCTGTCGTGACAGGACAAGGGGTGAGGGATTTCAACTCAAAGGAGGAGATTCAGAGTGGAGAGAAGGAAGAAATGTTTGACACTGGCCCAGGTGGTAGATGCCCCACCTCTGGAACCCCTGCGGGTCAGGTGATTTGGGGCTCTAAGCAACCTGCTGTAGTTGGAGGTGTCCCTGCTGACTGCAGGGGGGTTGGACTGGATGAGCTTTTGAAGGTCCCTTCCCACCCAACCCATTCTGTGATTCTCTGATTCAGGGAGACCTTGCAACAAGAAGGACTCCCCTCCTCCCCCCACAAGGGAGCACTGTTCACCTTGGCGGCGTAGCTCCACATCTCGATGCGGTCATTAAGGCGCTTCTTGCACTCGGGCTGCAACCTCACACGCTTGTCTTCCAGAGCTTCCATCAGGCAGGACATTTCTGCAAGGCACAGGAGAGGCTGTCACAAAACAGAAGCAGCAGCCTCCACACCAGGCTGTGGAAAGGGACACCTCCTTCTCCTAAAGGCTGGAGGCTTCCGTCGCCTCTTGAACAGAGCAGCCGGCCTGACAGAGCAAGATTCAATGTAACACTGAGTGCATTTGGAGGCATTGTGACTTCTGAGAGAGACAACCAGCAAGGGCAAGTGGGAAGCCCTGCAGCTGGCAAACAACAACCCCATGGATCAGCACAGCTTGGGAGCTGAGCTGCTGGAGAGCAGCTCTGGGAAAAAGGACCTAGCAGTCCTGGTGGGCAACAGGAGGACTGGGAGCCAGCAATGTGCCCTTGTGGCCTCTTGGCATCCTGGGGGGCATCAAGAACAGAACAGAACAGAACAGAGAACAATAGAATAGAATGGAATGGAATGGAATGGAATGGAATGGAATGGAATAGAATAGAATAGAATAGAATAGAATAGAATAGAATAGAATAGAATAGAATAGAATAGAATAGAATAGAATAGAATGGAATAGAATAGACCAGGTTGGAAAAGACCTTTGAGATCATCAAATCCAACCTATCATCCAACACCATCTGATTAACTCAACCATGGCACCAAGTGACTCATCCAGGCTCTTCTTAAATACCTCCAGGGATGGGGACTCCACCACCTCCCTGGGCAGCACATCCCAAAGGTCAATCTCTCTTTCTATGAAGAACTTCTTCCTCATCTCCAGCCTAAACCTCCCCTGGCACAGCTTGAGACTGTGTCCTCTTGTTCTGGTGCTGGGTGCCTGGGAGAAGAGACCAACCCCCACCTGGCTCCAACCTCCCTGCAGGGAGGTGGAGAGAGCAATGAGGTCTCCCCTGAGCCTCCTCTTCCGCAGGCTAAGCAACGCCAGCTCCCTCAGCCTCTCCTCACAGGGCTGTGCTCCAGACCCCTCCCCAGCTTTGTTGCCCTTCTCTGGACACCTTCCAGCAGCTCAACCTCTTTCCTAAGCTGAGGAGCCCAGAGCTGGACACAGGACTAGATCTTAAGAAATATTTCTTCACTGAAAGAGTTCTCACACATTGGAATGGTCTGCCCAGGGCAGTGCTGGAGTCACCATCACCTGCCACTTAGGGACATGGTTTAGTGCTGACCCTTCAGCCCTGGGTTGAGGGTTGGACTGGATAAGCTTGGAGGTCTCTTCTAACCAGATACATTCTATGATTCTGTGGGCTTGGTGCAGTAAAGATTACCTACTCTCTTTGATCTGCATCTGATGTGTACGTGCAGCTGGGCCATGTCCTGTCCAGTTTCTGCAGCTCATGGTCCTCCTCTCCCTTAACCTGCCCAAGGTTAAGAGAAGGCCAAGGGGAAACTTCCTTGCTCTCTATAACTCCTTGAAAGGAGCTTGGAGCCAGGTGAGGGCTGGTCTCTTCTCCCAAGGAACAAAGGATAGGATGAGAAGAAACAGCCTCAAGTTGCCCCAGGGGAGGTTTAGGTTGGACATCTGCAGATAAGGCTGCAAACACAGGATCCAGGGAAGGACCTCTTGTATACCCATCTTCTAATGGCCATCTACCACCTCTGTAGCTCTTCCATTTTATTGCCCACCAAGTTCTGGTGGAAATACCTTCTACAAAAGGTGATGCTGGTAAGAAAATGCTGCTGGAGGCCCTCAAGGCTGCGAGGTTAAAGAAGCAAAGCAGCTGCACTTACGGCGTCCTCTCCCTGGTGGAATGGCAGCACAGTGGTGTTTGATGTCTAGGGCACAGGCTGTGTGGAGCACTGGGTCCACAAATATATCTGCTTTGCTTTCCTTCAGCATGTTGAGCACTTCCTGGGGAGGGAGAAAATGGCAAGCACATCACAAAAGAAGAAGGGAGGGGGGGCAAAAAAAAAATCCCTGCTGCTCAGTGTTTAAACCCAAGCTCAGGAGAAAACTGTCTGTGGATGAGGCTTAGGAATGCTGGTTGAGGCTGGGTTAAATGCCCTGCTTTCTACAGGTTACCACAGCTGTGCTCATTAAAACACTCAAGATTAATCTGAAGCACAAGCCCATGTGGCAGGGTTACTTCAGAACCAAAATAAAGGTACCACAGCCATGGGGCAATTCATAGAGCCTTTGACCTCAGCTAGCAGCTGGGCCATACCCAGCACTCAGGCAGCCTGCAGTGGAGACAGCAATGGAAAACAGATTAGGATCAGAAACTCTGGCAACCATAATCAAAGAAGGCTCCAAGTCTGGAATTGTAAAGAAGGGCACCATCAGCACAAATTTTCCCTGGCAAATTGAAATGGAATTGAATTGCTGCAGGGCCAGAACTGAGATGTGTAAGGAAATGTGCAGAGCTCTGGCCTCACAGCAGCTAGAAGAGGGCCTGGGCTGTGTGAGCTGGGGAAAGCACAGCCTTCTGCAGGGACAGGAGTGCCTGTTGGAGCACAAACCACTTCATCTCCTTTACCTTTTTGCACATTTCAGTTTTGATTTTCAGCAGGTTGACTTTCAGGCATTCTTCCACCTGCCCAGTCTGCTCCTGAGCTGCTGCTTCTTCTGCACACAAGCTGGAAATCTATTTGGAGAAAGGGAATTTTAACCCAAGCAGCTCACAGCAATCATTCCTGCCTTTTTTAGCACATCTCTCCCTCATTGCATCAGTTCATCAGAGGGTGCAGCCAGAGAACACATAATGAGATACTTTTCCCCCCCCCTCCCCTCAGAGCTGAGACAGCCTGGCTCATGCAATATGCATTGCCAACAGCAAGGAGTCAATATTGCTGTGCTGAGGAGGGAGGCAGGGAGGAAAACAGCACAGAAAGGAGAGGTGAAATAAGCAATGCTTGAGGCATGGCTGATTGGGCTATCAAAAGTGGAAGCCTCAAGCATCTGACTGGGGCAGGTCAAGATGGCAAAAGCAGACAAGCAGCATACATTGGTTTCTTATCACTTATCACTCCATGCTCATGACTGCCTGATGAGGTCCCAGATGAAACAGAAATGAACTTTTTATCAGCACTGCACAGTAAATTGCAATCCTTGCACACTGAGCAAGTCACAAGCAGAGGATCTGACCAGCTGGGAGCAGTTCCAAAGGGTGGCGGGGGGAATCTCTTACATGAAGGGACTTTGATCACAGAATGGGCAGGCTTGGAAGGGAGCTCAAGGCTCAGCCAGCTCCAACCCTCCTGCCATGGGCAGGGACACCTCACACCACAGCAGCTTGCTCACAGCCACCTCCAGCCTGGCTTTAAAAGCCTCCAGGGATGAGGCTTCCACCACCTCCCTGGGCAGCCTGTGCCAGTGTCTCACCACCCTCAGGGGGAAGAACTTCTTCCTGACAGCCAATCTGAATCTATCCACTTCTAGTTTTGCTCCAGTCCTATCACTCCCTGGCAACTTGAAAAGTCCCTCCCCAGCTTTCTTGTATCTTCAGGTACTGGAAGGCCACAAGAAGGTCTCCTCAGAGCCTTCTAATCTCTTCTCCAAAGCGACAACCCCAACTCTATCAGTTTGTCCTCACAGGAGAGGTGCTCCAGCCCTCTGCTCATCCTCCTGGCCCTGCTCTGGACACCTTCCAGTACCTCCAGATCCCTCTTGCAATAGGGGCTCCAGAACTGGAGGCAGGACTCCAGCTGGGGTCTCCCCAGAGCTGAGCAGTGGGGGAGAATCACCTCCCTTGCCCTGCTGGCCACACTTCTCTTGCTGCAGCCCAGGATCTGGTTGGCTTTCTGGGCTGCAAGTGCACACTGCATGAAGCAGAGCAGGGTAGATTCATGAACTAGAGCAGAGTAGCTACAGGTTGAATATGAGGTAGAAATTCTTCACAATGAGGGTGGAGGAATGCTGGAACAGGCTGCCCAGGAATGTGCTGGAGGCTCCATCCCTGAAGACAGGTCAAGCTTGATGGGGCTCTGAGCAACCTGCTCTAGTTGGAGATGTCTCTGTTGACTGCAAGGGGGGTTGGACAAGATGACCTTGGAGGGTTCCTTCCAACCTGAAGTATTCCATGGATAAGAAATTGAGTTGCTGGAGTGTGTCCACAGAAAGGAAATGAAGCTGGGGAAGAGTCTGGAGAACAGGGCTGGTGAGGAGCAGCTGAGGGAGCTGGAAGTGTTTAGTGTGAAGAAAAAGAGGCTGAGGGGAGACCTCATTGCTCTCTACAGCTCCCTGAAAAGAGGTTGCAGTGAGGGTAGGGATGGTCTCTTCTCCCTAGCATCAGGTAATAGAAGGAGAGAAAATGGACTGAAATTGTGCCAGGGGAGGGTTAGGTTGGAGAGGAGGCAAAATTTCTTTGCTGCAAGAGTGGCCAGGGCTTGGAACAGGCTGCCCAGGGTGGTGGTGGAGTCACCATCCCTGGAGGTGTTCAAGAAGGCTGTGGCCATGGCACCTGGGGCTGTGGTTTAACGGCCACGGTGGGGCTGGGTCAGTGCTTGGACTCGATGACCTTCCAAGGCTTGTCCAACCCAACCAATTCTGTGCTCCTATAACCAAGAAGGGAGTTTTCATCCCCAAAAAAGGGAACTGAGGAGCTACTTCTCTTACCTCCTCTGAGCAGTGCATCTGAAGCTGGGGGTCCAGCCGATAGTCCAGAGCCGACTCCTGGATGATGACTCGGATTTGGTCCTCGCAGTCTGGAGAGAGACGCTGTTAAGCAGAGAGAGTCATTAACCCACTCAGCGACCTGCATTGCCACCCAGCAAACCCCCCTTGCATTTCAACCTGGCCTGCCCGTGGTACACCTTCTGCAAGGAGCACCAAACCTCCTTTCAGTGCAGCCCTGTTACCCAGCCTGAGCACACCGCTGGCCCCTCCAGCTCTGTCTGGCGCTCGGCGCCGCCCAGTCTCACAGTATCACAGAATCACCAAGGTTGGAAGAGACCTCAAGGATCACCAAGTCCAACCTGGCACCACAGACCTCATGACCAGACCATGGCACCAAGTGCCACATCCAATCCCCTCTTGAACACCTCCAGGGGTGGGGACTCCACCACCTCCCTGGGCAGCACATCCCAAGGGCCAACAACTCTCTCTGGGAAGAACTTTCTCCTCCCCTCCAGCCTAAACCTCCCCTGGCACAGCTTGAGACTGTGTCCTCTTGTTCTGGCGCTGGCTGCCTGGGAGAAGAGCCCAACCCCCACCTGGCTACAACCTCCCTGCAGGGAGTTGGAGAGAGCAAGAAGGTCTCCCCTGAGCCTCCTCTTCTGCAGGCTAAGCAACCCCAGCTCCCTCAGCCTCTCCTCACAGGGCTGTGCTCAAGGCCTCTCCCCAGCCTTGTTGCCCTTCTCTGGACACCTTCAAGTCTCTCAATGCCCTTCTTAAACTGAGGGGCCCAGAACTGGACACAGGACTCAAGGTGTGGCCTAACCAGTGCTGAGCACAGGGCAGGATGAGCTCCCTGCTCCTGCTGGCCACACTGCTCCTGATGCAGGCCAGGATGCCCTTGGCCTGCTTAGCCCCCTGGGCACACTGCTGCCTCCTGTTCAGGCAGCTGTCAATCAGCACCCCCAGGTCCCTCTCTGTTTGGCAGCTCTCAGCCACTCTGCCCCCAGCCTGGAGCTCTGCCTGGGGTTGCTGTGGCCAAAGTGCAGCCCCTGGCACTTGGACTTGTTGAATGCCATCCTGTTGGCCTCTGCCCATCTGCCCAGCCTGGCAAGGTCCCTCTGCAGAGCCCTTCTGCCCTCTCACTGACCAACCTCTGCCCCCAGCTTGCTGTCAGCTGCAAACTTGCTGATGTCTGACTCAATCCCGTCCTCCAGATCATCAATGAAGATGTTAAAGAGCACAGGGCCCAGCACTGCTCCCTGGGGCACACCACTGGTGCCTGGCTGCCAGCTGGCTGTGGCACCATTCACCACCACTCTCTGGGCTCAGCCTCCAGCCACTTCCTCACCCAGCTCAGAGTGCTGCTGTCCCAGCCAGGGGCTGACAGCTTAGCCAGCAGTTTGCTGTGGGCGTTGGTGTCAAAGGCCTTGCTGAGGTCCAGGCAGACCACATCCACAGCCTGCCCACATCTAGCAGGCAGTCACCTGATCATAGAAGGAGCTCAGGTTGGTCAGGCAGGACCTGTCCTTCCTAACTCCATGCTGGCTGGGCCTGAGCCCTTGGCCATCCTTCAGGTGTGCAGTGATTGCCCCCAGGATAATCTGCTCCATCACTTTCCCTGGCACTGAGCTCAGGCTGCCAGGCCTGGAGTTTCCAGGTTCCTCCATCTGACCCTTCTTGTGGATGGGGACCACACTGGCAGCTTCCAGTCCTCTGGGACCTCACCAGTGAGCCAGGCCTGGAGGAAAATGATGGAGAGTGGCTTGGCCAGCTCATCTGCCAGCTCTCCCAGCACCCTAGGATGGATCCCATCCGGTCCCATGTACTTGTGAGTGTCCAAGTGGCTCAGCAGGTCCTGAACTGATTCCTCATGGATTTCCAGAGCATTACACTGCTCCCTGACCCCACTGCCCAGCTCAGGAGGCCACGTCCTAAACTCCTGCACACAGCCTCCCCCTCTCCTTTGGATGCAGCAGCTCCGCTCGCCTCACCTGGTCTGCGTATTTCAGCTTCAGGCAGGAGATGACTTGGCCTTCCAACTCTGTGTCATCCTTGGCCCTGTTGAGGATGTTCTGGCAGAATTTGGGGATGTCTGCTTTGCAGGCCTTCCTGAGCACTGGGTTTAAGCGATAGTCTAAGAGGGGAAGAAAGAAAGCACTTGGTTAGAGTAGGCATCTTCTCAGGAGACACATCTCTCCCCAAACTCCCCCCCACAAAAAGCCCCCAAGAGCTGACAGGAGTCTTCTGCAGGACATTGTGCCACCAAGCAATTTCATTTGAGGGGAAAAAATTACATGCTGTTGGGAAAAAAAACCCATTAACTGGGGAGGCAGAAGCTTCAGGAATAAAGTGGATCCAATGATGAGGCTGGGGAGAGGCCTCGAGCACAAGCCCTGTAAGGAGAGGCTGAGGGAGCTGGGGTTGCTTAGCCTGGAGAAGAGGAGGCTCAGGGGAGACCTTCTTGCTCTCTCCAACTCCCTGAAGGGAGGCTGGAGCCAGGTGGGGGTTGGGCTCTTCTCCCAGGCAAGCAGCACCAGAACAAGAGGACACAGTCTCAAGCTGCCCAAGGGAAAGTTTAGGCTGGAGGTGAGGAGAAAGTTCTTCCCAGACAGACTAATTTGCCATTGGGCTGTGCTGCCCAGGGAGGTGGTGGAGTCACAATCACTGGAGGTGTTCAAGAAGGGATTGGATGTGATGCTTGGTGCCATGGTTGAGTTGATCAGATGGTGTTGGATGATAGGTTGGACTTGATGATCCCTGAGGTCTTTTCCAACATTATTGATTCCCTGATTCTATGATCACATCCACTGACCATCAAGGACCTCACTGAATCAAGTCAGTGTCTGCACTGACAAGCAGGAAGGAGATTAAACCGTAGCAAAGTTGAGGGAGGGGATTCTGCACCTCTGCTCTGCCCCCCTGAGACCCCAACCTGTGCTCAGTTCTGGAGCCCCCAACACAAGAAAGACATGGAGCTGTTAGTGCAGGTCCAGAGAAGACCATGAAGATGATCAGAGGGCTGGATAACCTCTCCTGTGGGGACAGGCTGGGAGAGCTGGGGCTGTTCAGCCTGGAGAAGAGGAGAGATCTCCAAGGAGACCTTAGAGCAGGCTCCCAGTGCCTGAAGGGGGCTACAGGAGAGCAGGGAAGGCACTTTTGACAGGGGCTTGTAGTGACAGGATGAGTGAGGGGCAATGGCTTTAAACTGGAAGAAGCTGGATTTAGAGTAGGCATTAGGAAGAAATCACTTGTAGTGGGCGTGGTGAGGCCCTGGAACAGGTTGCCCAGAGAAGCTGTGGAGGCTCCAAAGCAGAAGCCGCGGAGGCTCCAAAGCAGTGGCCACGGAGACTCCAAAGCGGCGGCCATGGAGGCTCCAAAGCAGAAGCCACGGAGGCTCCAAAGCAGAAGCCACGGAGCCTGCAAAGCAGCAGCCGCGGAGGCTCCAAAGCAGCAGCCGCGGAGGCTCCAAAGCAGCAGCTGCGGAGGCTCCAAAGCGGAAGCCGCCAAGGCTCCAAAGCAGAGGCCGCGGAGGCTCCAAAGCAGAAGCCACCAAGGCTCCAAAGCAGAAGCCGCAGAGGCTCCAAATCAGCAGCCACGGAGCCTGCAAAGCAGCAGCCGCGGGGGCTCCAAAGCAGCAGCCGCGGAGGCTCCAAAGCAGCAGCCGCGGAGGCTCCAAAGCAGCAGCCGCGGAGGCTCCAAAGCGGAAGCCGCGGAGGCTCCAAAGCGGAAGCCGCCAAGGCTCCAAAGCGGAAGCCGCCAAGGCTCCAAAGCAGAAGCCGCCAAGGCTCCAAAGCAGCAGCCGCGGAGGCTCCAAAGCAGCAGCCGCGGAGGCTCCAAAGCGGAAGCCGCGGAGGCTCCAAAGCGGAAGCCGCGGAGGCTCCAAAGCGGAAGCCGCGGAGGCTCCAAAGCAGCAGCCGCGGAGGCTCCAAAGCAGCAGCCGCGGAGGCTCCAAAGCGGAAGCCGCGGAGGCTCCAAAGCGGAAGCCGCCGAGGCTCCAAAGCGGAAGCCGCCGAGGCTCCAAAGCGGAAGCCGCCGAGGCTCCAAAGCGGAAGCCGCCAAGGCTCCAAAGCAGAAGCCACCAAGGCTCCAAAGCAGAAGCCGCGGAGGCTCCAAAGCAGCAGCTGCGGAGGCTCCAAAGCAGCAGCCGCGGAGGCTCCAAAGCGGAAGCCGCGGAGGCTCCAAAGCGGAAGCCGCCGAGGCTCCAAAGCGGAAGCCGCCAAGGCTCCAAAGCAGAAGCCACCAAGGCTCCAAAGCAGAAGCCGCGGAGGCTCCAAAGCAGCAGCTGCGGAGGTTCCAAGGCAGTGGCCGCAGAGGCTCCAAAGCAGCGGCCGCCGATGCTCCAAAGCAGCAGCCGCCGATGCTCCAAAGCAGCAGCCGCCGAGGCTCCAAAGCAGCAGCCGCCGAGGCTCCAAAGCAGCAGCCGCCGAGGCTCCAAAGCAGCAGCCGCGGAGGCTCCAAAGCGGAAGCCGCGGAGGCTCCAAAGCGGAAGCCGCCGAGGCTCCAAAGCGGAAGCCGCCGAGGCTCCAAAGCGGAAGCCGCCAAGGCTCCAAAGCAGAAGCCACCAAGGCTCCAAAGCAGAAGCCGCGGAGGCTCCAAAGCAGCAGCTGCGGAGGCTCCAAAGCAGCAGCCGCGGAGGCTCCAAAGCGGAAGCCGCGGAGGCTCCAAAGCGGAAGCCGCCGAGGCTCCAAAGCGGAAGCCGCCAAGGCTCCAAAGCAGAAGCCACCAAGGCTCCAAAGCAGAAGCCGCGGAGGCTCCAAAGCAGCAGCTGCGGAGGTTCCAAGGCAGTGGCCGCAGAGGCTCCAAAGCAGCGGCCGCCGATGCTCCAAAGCAGCAGCCGCCGAGGCTCCAAAGCAGCAGCCGCCGAGGCTCCAAAGCAGTGGCCGTGGAGGTTCCAAGGCAGTGGCTGCGGAGGCTCCAAAGCAGAAGCTGTGGAGGCTCCAAAGCAGCAGCCGTGGAGGCTCCAAAGTGGCAGCTGCGGAGGTTCCAAGGCAGTGGCTGCGGAGGCTCCAAAGCAGAAGCTGCGGAGGCTCCAAAGCAGCAGCTGCGGAGGCTCCAAAGCAGAAGCCGCCGAGGCTCCAAAGCAGCGGCTGCGGAGGCTCCAAAGCAGCAGCCGCGGAGGCTCCAAAGCGGAAGCCGCGGAGGCTCCAAAGCGGAAGCCGCCAAGGCTCCAAAGCGGAAGCCGCCAAGGCTCCAAAGCCGCAGCCACCGAGGCTCCAAAGCCGCAGCCGCCGAGGCTCCAAAGCAGCAGCTGCCGAGGCTCCAAAGCAGCAGCTGCCGAGGCTCCAAAGCAGCAGCCACGGAGGCTCCAAAGCAGCAGCCGCCGAGGCTCCAAAGCAGCGGCTGCGGAGGCTCCAAAGCCGCAGCCACCGAGGCTCCAAAGCCGCAGCCGCCGAGGCTCCAAAGCAGCAGCCGCCGAGGCTCCAAAGCAGCAGCCGCCGAGGCTCCAAAGCAGCAGCCGCCGAGGCTCCAAAGCGGCAGCTGCGGAGGTTCCAAGGCAGTGGCTGCGGAGGCTCCAAAGCAGAAGGTGCGGAGGCTCCAAAGCAGCAGCCGTGGAGGCTCCAAAGCGGCAACCGCCAAGGCTCCAAAGCCAGGTTAGATGAGGCCTTGAGCTACCTGGTGTGGTGGAAGGTGTCCCTGCCCATGGCAGAAGGGTTGGAACTGGATGATCTTTAAAACCCCTCTTAACCCAAACCATTCCACAAAACACCCTTCCAGTCATGCAAACCCCTCAGCAGCTGAGGCGCCCGAAGCACCCTTTCCGCAGTGGCTACCTGTGTTCTGTGTGATCTGGCGCTTGGTGATCATCTGCTTGCACTTGGGATCCATCACTTCGCTGTTCTTGTTTTGCTTCAAACACTGCAGCATGTTTTTGGAGTCTGCCTCCGGACAAAACCGCTAGAAAAAAGAACCCCAAACCCCCCACATTTCATCACTAAGCGCTGGGGAAACAAAGTCCCAGCTGCGGTCATAAAAGAGAGGATAACGACCTGCCCAGCCCAGAGGCATTCAGACACATTCCCCCAACACAACATCTATTAAAGAGGCCTCTCCAAATGGACCGTGGCCTTGAGTACCCCCGCTTAGAGAGCAAGCTCTAAGCCATGCAGCCTTGATTGGCTTCTGGGCTCCAGCTTTGTGTTAGCAGCATCAAAACCAATTTGCCTTTATTGCCTGTTCTTAACTTACAGCCCAACCCGCATGAAACAGCCCAACCTGCATGAGACAGCCACCAATTTCTTTCATTCCCTTTTACTTTAGAAAGTAAAAAGAGGATCTTTTAAGCAGGGAACACCTCACTGACACTCATTTGCCCACTCCTGTCCTGAATGAGATAGCCCAAAGCCAGCCAGCTTACCCAAAATTCAGCCTAATGTGCTTATTTTTGTCACCAAGCCGCTCTGTGGGTGTAAGATAAGGCTGTGGCATCTTCCAGTCCTTATCATTTAAGTGAGATTGCCTCTTTTGTTGTTACAGAGCAGGAGAGCAGTGAACACATTCTCAAGAGGCTGAGCTTTGGGAACAACATGGAGTCAGGGGACAGCCTACAGCCCACACACACTGGAGTTTCAGGGCTTGCAAGGGGTGATCCTTTCCACATGGTACCACTTCAAGCCAGCACTTCTGATTTAAAGCTCTGCTTGACTTTGCCTCTTTATGAGTTTGATGAAAGCCTGGGTGCACCGGGTCAGCAGCGACCCCAAGATGCTTCTCCTCTCTGCAGTCTTTGCTGAAAGCCAATTCAAATCCAAACCAACCTGATGAAAACTGTGTTAGAAACCTCAGCACAGACCTCCTCCACAATTCTACTGGCAGCTGGGAAGAGACATTTCTTAGTTCTTTGATCAGGCAAAGTTGAAAGAGAAGGGCCCTGAAGAACCCTCAGCCTGAATCAGAGGGACATCCCAAACAACACGGCAGCCCTGTACAAGCCTTTATGGGAAGCTTTGAGCAGACAGAGCTCTTACATCCCAACCCCACCCTCTTTAAAAGACAAGCTACCATTACCTTGATCATCTGCTTGCAGACTCTCATGAGTGTGTAGTCCAGTTCTGGGTCCATCATCTCTGTCTCCTGCAGTTTAAACACCTTCTGGTGGCAGCGGGTACTCAACTGCTTCTTGATTTCTTTCAGGCATTCAATAATCTACAACAGAGAATCAGAGTCACAGCATCACAGGACTGGGTTGGGAAAGACCTTTCTGATCACCAATTCCAACTGATAACAAAGCACTGCCACATCATCACTCTACCACAGAACCATAATATAGAGTCATGGAATGGTCTGGGCTGGAAGGGACCTCCAAAGGTCATCCAGTCCAACCTCCCTGCAGTCAGCAGGGACATCCCCAGCTAGATCAGGTTGCTCAGGACCTTGTTGAGCCTCACCTTGAATATTTCCAGGGAAGGGACCTCAACCACCTCCCTGGGCAACCTGTTCCAGTGTTCCACCACACTCATGTAAAGAACTTGCTCTTAACATCCAATCTAAATCTGCTCTGCTCTAGTTTGAAGCCATTGCCCCTGGTCCTGTCCCTGCAGGCCTTTGGGAACAATCTCTTTGCAGCCTTCTTGTAGCCCTCTTCAGGTACTGGCAGGCTGCTATTAGGTCTCCCCAGAGCCTTCTCTTCTCTGGCTGAATACCCCCAGCTCCCTCAGCCTGTCCTCATAGCAGATGTGCTCCAACTCCCTCATCATTTTTGTGGCCCTCCTCTGGACCTTCTCCATCAGGTCCAGGTCCTTCCTATAGTGAGGACTCCAGAGCTGCACACAGTACTCCAGGTGAGGTCTCAGCAGAGCAGAACAGAGCAGAGTGGCAGAATCCCCTCTCTGGCTGTGCTGGCAGCGCTGCTTTGGATGCAGCCCAGGCTGTGATTCGCCTTCCGGGCTGCAAGCTCACACTGCCTGCTCCTGTCCACCTTGTCCCTCAGCACCACATCTACACAGCTTTTGAGTCCCTTGAGAGATGGGAACTCCACCACTGCCCTGTCCAGCCTGTTCCAATTGTCAATTCTTTCAGGGAACAAACTGTTCCTCCTGTCCAACCTAAATCTCTCCTGGCACAACCTGAAGCTGTTTCCTCTTGCCCTGTCACTTGTTACTTGGAGGACTGTTGGTGTCTTTGGGGTTGTGATGACCTAACACCTCGTTTGTTACACCTGTAATGGACACTCTGATGTGATTCTGTCACATGCTGCTCAAAAGGCAGAGCTCTGTGTTCCCTGAATGGTTCCCTTCCCCTGGTTTGTGCAGGCAAGTGCCCAACCCCTACACCTGATTAAAACTCACTTTAATGCTTTAAGCTTATCTTTTCTCCCAAAGATTTAATGAGGTGAGATGAAAAGGGTCACTTCCACTTAGCTGCTGGCTCCCAAACTCCATCTTTAGCAGAAACCCTTAGCAGCCTCTGCAGTAACCAGCTGCTAGTAGCTTAAACCCAGCATTAACTGCAAGAGAATTAAGTGCTCACAACACTGCACTCACCCAGCTTGTGAAGGAGCTAAAAGTAAATAACAGTGCTCCAAAACACTGCTGAAAGGTTTTGGGTGATAACCACAAAGAAAACAAATGAGAGTCTCAAGCTGCACCTGCAGGGGCAGAAGTGTTCTTCAAAGTGTTTTCTGAAGTGAAGGTGGAAATGGAATTGTAAATGCTGGGCAAAAGCCATTACCTGAGCATTGCCATAGGGCACGTTTTGGCAGTAGTTCTTGATGTCACTTTTGCAGGCCTCATACAGCTCTGGCTCAAGCCTGATATCCTCAGTCTGCAGGATGAAATGACATGCACAGAACCACAGAATGTTAGGGGTTGGAAGGCACCTTGAAAGATCATCCAGTCCCAGCCCCCCTGCCAGAGCAGGATCAGACAGGGGAGGTCACACAGAAATGCATCCAGGTGGGTTTTGAATGTCTCCAGAGAAGGAGACTCCATAACCTCTCTGGGCAGCCTGCTCCAGGGCTCCAACACCCTCCCAGTGAAAGAGTTTCTCCTTCTGTTCCTGTGGGACCTCCTCTGCTCCAGCATTGCCCCATGTCCTGTCCTTGAACATCCCTGACCAGAGCCTGGCTCCATCCCTTCACATCTCTATCAACATGAATGAGGGCACCCCTCAGACTCCTCTGCTCCAAGCTCCCTCAGTCTGCCTCAGCAGGGAGATGCCTTCAGCATTGTCGTGGCTCTGCACTGGACTCTCTCAAGCAGTTCCCTGAGGTCCTTCTTGAACTGAGGGGCCCAGAACACAACATTCTAGATGTGGCCTCAGCAAGGCAGAGTAGAGGAGGAGGAGAACCTTTCTGTCCTACTAACCAGAGCCCTTCTAATCCACTGCAGGATGTCATTGGCCTTCTGGGCCACAAGTGCACATTGCTGGCTTATGGGCATCATTCTGTCTGCATTGTTGGTCTATTACCCAGAGTCCTCTATCCACAAGCCCCAAGTAACTCTCCAAACAGGCAGGGCAGTTCCTCTGAACTTAAGGGTCCCAGTGGATCAGTTGGTTTTTGACACTGCAGAAAGGGTTGCAAGTGAGTTTTGGAGCAGGTGCCTTCTTGCCATGGCTCCTCCTAAGGGGGCATCAACACAAATATTCAAGACCACTAAAATATGAAAGCTAAAGGAGGTATTAACAGCCACCCATCTGTTGGGTGATCTGGAGGCTGGGAATGAAGCTGCCTGCTTTTGGTGATGCCCAGCAGTTGAAATCCTCCACAGAGAGGCAAGAGTGCTGCCTCTTCTGATATGGGCCTGCTGCAAGTGAAGCTTTAACAAACAACATCTGCTGGTTGAAGACCTTAAAGAGTTTCTTGCAACAGCAGGAAGCTGAGAGGCAGCCTTGCCTCCCAGGATAAATATTACTCCTATGCATCCACTTGGAGCAGCTGGAGTCAAGTTTCTTCATTTCTCTTTGTTTCCTCAGCCTGTAAAATTAAGCCTTCTCCTCACTCCTGAAGGACTTGGAGAGCACCAGCATGTGTGGCCTGTTGCTATCCACCACTGAACGTGGAATCATGCAATCATGGAATGGTTTGGATGGGAAGGGACCTTTACAGGTCATCTAGTCTGACCACTCTGCAGTCATAATGACTTCTAGCTGAGGTTCCAATGACCCTTAGGCTTGCCTTAGCCTTCAGGGGACTCTGTTTAAGGCACTGAAGCAGACAATCCTCCCTTAGGCCATGAAGGGCAAGCGCATCTCATGCTGTGAGAAGAATGGGGGAAAACTACAACAGAGAGATGAGTTTCCTTTGACTTTTGCAGGAGGGACAAACCAGGAAGCTTTAACTGAAGGACCTTGCTAGAAGGGCAGGCAGGCAGAGAAGGAGTTTCATGCATGTTTACCATCTCCAGCTCCTCGACACGCAGCTGTTTGCGGCACTTCAGAGAGACTCTGTGCTCCTTGGCGTCCTGCAAAGTGTCGTTGCGCACAGTTGTGCTCAGGCAGATCACCACATCCACCCTGCAGGACACATGACAGCTTTTCACTCTCCTGCCCTGCAACTCAGAGCACTGGCAGATCCACCAGGCCAGAGAAACACACCCCCAGAACCCAGACACAAAGTCCTCCTGCGTCTCTGCTTCTTCCCAGCCTGCCTACAGCTTTCCTCTGTATGCAGCACAATTAGAGCTCAGAGCAGGGGGTGGGAGAGCCCAGAGCAGGGGCAGTTAAGAGCTCAGAGCAGGGGGAGGGAGAGCCCAGAGAGGGGGAGGGAGAGCCCAGAGCAGGGGCAGTTAAGAGCCTAGAGCCAGTGGCAGTTAAGAGCCCAGAGCAGGGGGAGTTAAGCACCCAGAGCAAGGGGTAGTTAAGTGCCCAAAGCAAGGGCAGTTAAGCGCCCAGAGCAGGGGGCAGTTAAGCACCCAGAGCAGGGGGCAGTTAAGCACCCAGAGCAGGGGGAGTTAAGCACCCAGAGCAGGGGCAGTTAAGCGCCCAGAGCAAGGGGTAGTTAAGCGCCCAAAGCAAGGGCAGTTCAGCGCCCAGAGCAAGGGGCAGTTAAGCGCCCAGAGCAGGGGGCAGTTAAGCACCCAGAGCAGGGGGCAGTTAAGCACCCAGAGCAGGGGCAGTTAAGCACCCAGAGCAGGGGCAGTTAAGCACCCAGAGCAGGGGCAGTTCAGTGCCCAGAGCAAGGGGCAGTTAAGTGCCCAGAGCAGGGGCAGTTAAGCAACCAGAGCAGGGGCAGTTTAAACACCCAGAGGAGGGGGAGTTAAGCCCCCAGAGCAAGGGGCAGTTTAAACACCCAGAGCAGGGGCAATTAAGCACCCAGAGCAGGGGGAGTTAAGCACCCAGAGCAGGGGCAGTGAAGTGCCCAGAGCAAGGGGAGTTAAGCGCCCAGAGCAAGGGGAGTTAAGAGCCCAGAGCAGGGGGAGTTAAGCGCCCAAAGCAGGGGGAGTTAAGTGCCCAAAGCAGGGGCAGTTAAGCACCCAGAGCAGGGGCAGTTAAGAGCCCAGAGCAGGGGGAGTTAAGCGCCCAAAGCAGGGGCAGTTAAGAGCCCAGAGCAGGGGGAGTTAAGCGCCCAAAGCAGGGGCAGTTAAGCGCCCAGAGCAGGGGCAGTTAAGAGCCCAGAGCAGGGGGAGTTAAGCGCCCAAAGCAGGGGGAGTTAAGTGCCCAAAGCAGGGGCAGTTAAGAGCCCAGAGCAGGGGGAGTTAAGCACCCAGAGCAGGGGCAGTTAAGAGCCCAGAGCAGGGGGAGTTAAGTGCCCAGAGCAGGGGGAGTTAAGAGCCCAGAGCAGGGGGAGTTAAGTGCCCAGAGCAGGGGCAGTTAAGAGCCCAGAGCAGGGGGAGTTAAGCACCCAGAGCAGGGGGAGTTAAGTGCCCAAAGCAGGGGCAGTTAAGCGCCCAGAGCAGGGGCAGTTAAGCACCCAGAGCAGGGGCAGTTAAGAGCCCAGAGCAGGGGGAGTTAAGTGCCCAGAGCAGGGGCAGTTAAGAGCCCAGAGCAGGGGGAGTTAAGCGCCCAGAGCAGGGGGAGTTAAGAGCCCAGAGCAGGGGGAGTTAAGCGCCCAGAGCAGGGGGAGTTAAGTGCCCAAAGCAGGGGCAGTTAAGCGCCCAGAGCAGGGGCAGTTAAGAGCCCAGAGCAGGGGGAGTTAAGTGCCCAAAGCAGGGGGAGTTAAGAGCCCAGAGCAAGGGGCAGTTAAGCACCCAGAGCAGGGGCAGTTAAGAGCCCAGAGCAAGGGGCAGTTAAGCGCCCAGAGCAAGGAGCAGTTAAGCGCCCAGAGCAGAGGAAGTTTAAGCACTCAGAGCAGGGGGAGTTAAGTACCCAGAGCAGGGGGAAGTAGATCCTAAATCTTAGTGTCTAACCCTGAACTACAGCCTAAATCTGAATTGAGTGCCTAAATCAGCAGGCAGGAAGGTATCCAAAAGTCCCACCTCAAGCCTGCCTGTCAAGGCCTCTGCTCTCAAGTCACATCAGCACTTGAGCAAAGCTTTCCTTGCTCTCAGAAGCAGATGAAGGTGAGAATATCTCAGGTGGCATTGCAAGCAATCCTTTTGCATGATGGGAAGGGCATTTCTCTCATAAAATGCAAATGGCCTTGCTAGCCAGGAGGAGGACTGACCTTGGGTGTAATTCAGCCTTACATCATTGCAGCAGGCCATTAAACCTCCCCTCCTCCCCCTTCATACTGAAGGGAAGAAACCAGCTTAAACAAGCAGGATGTTTTCCCTTCCCAGGTCAGCAACTGGAACAGCAGCCTGCATCTAAAGCTGATGAATCTAGCAAGGATACAAAACATCCCTGGGACATGCAGTCCACTAATTGGAATCATTAGTTATGCCCAGAGCAAGAAAAAGAAAAGAGGACAGGCTTGGAGTGCAAGAGTAAAGCAGAAGTCACTTTAAAGAGGCAGGCAGTGCCTCTGCCCTTTAGTGCCTGCAGTCACCAAGAGCAAAGGCTCCAAAGACTCAGCCTTTAGAGGAACTCCAGTGCTTGCTGTCCTATCATGAAATGTTCTCTAGCTTTGTTACACATTTATATGTGTATTTATACCATCACATTGCTGTTTGCTCAGGGGCTGCCTACTTTTTTTTGATGTTGGGACACAGTTTCAGCACATCCTCCTTGCAGGCCATCTTGAACTTGTAGGAGAACCTAAAATCTTTCATTTGAACCTGCAAGAGAGAGATGAGAATTATTTTGGTCACCTGGAGAAAGAAGAGACAAGCAACCAAAAAAAAAAAAGGCCAACCAACCAAAAAAAAACCAGAAAAAAAGGTCAAAAGCCCAAAAAGAACAGGGGAAAAAAAAGAGAAAGAAAAAAACAGGAGGAAAAAAGAGAAAGGAAAAAAACAGGAGGGAAAAAGAGAAAGAAAAAGACAGGAGGGAAAAAGGGAAAGAAAAAGACAGGAGGGAAAAAGGGAAAGAAAAAGACAGGAGGGAAAAAGAGAAAGGGAAAAAAAAAGGAGGAAAAAAGAGAAAGAAAAAAACCAGGAGGGAAAAAGAGAAAGAAAAAGACAGGAGGAAAAAAGAGAAAGGGAAAAACAGGAGGAAAAACAGAGAAAAAAAAAGACCCAGAGGGAATAAAGAGAAAGAAAATATCAGGGAGGGAAAAAAGAAAGAAAAAAAACTAGGGGGGAAAAAAGAACTAAAAAGAAGAACAAGAAAGGGAAAAAAAGGGAAGAATGGGGGGAAAAAACCCCAAAAGAACAGGGGAAAAAAAAACCCAAAAAAGAACAGGAAAAAAACCCAAAAGAACAGGGGGAAAAAATAAAAGGAAAAAAACTAAAAGAACAGGGAAAAAAACCCCACAGAAGAACAGGGGAAAAAACCCAAAGAAGGGGGGGAAAAAACCCCAAAAGAACAGGAAAAAAAACCCACATAAGAACAGGGAAAAAAACCCAAAGAACTGGGAAAAAAAACCCAAAAGAGGAGAAAAAAAAACCCAAAAGAACAGGGAAACCCCCCCAAAGAACAGGGGAAAAAAAACACCAAAAGAACAGGAGGAAAAAAAAAACAAACAAAACAGGGGAAAAAAACCCAAAAGAACAAGAAAATCCCCAGAAGAACATAGAAAAAAACACCCCAGAAGAACATGGGAAAAAAAACCCCAGAAGAACAGGGAAAAAAACCCTAGAAGAACAGGAAAAAAAAACCCCACCATTGAACAGGAAAATGAAAAAATAAAGAAGAGGGGAAAAAACCCCAAAAGAACAGGAAAAAGAGAAAATAACAGGAAAAAAAACAACTAAAATAACAGGAAAAAAACCACCCAAAAGAACAGGAAAAAAAACCCCACAGAAGAACAGGAAAAAAACTGCAAAGAACTGGAAAAAAACCACCCCAAAACAGGGGAATAAAACCCCAAAGAACAGGGGAAAAACCCCAAAAGAACAGGAAATTAAAAAAAACCAGAAGAACAGGGAAAAAATCCCCCAAAGAAGAGGGAAAAAAACCCCAAAGAACAGGGGAAAAAAACACCCAAAGAACAGGGAAAAAACCCCAAAAGAACAGGTGGAAAACCCCTCAAAGACCAGGGAAAAAACCTAAAAGAACAGGGAAAAAAGCCACATAAGAACAGGGAAAAAACACCACATAAGAACAGGGAAAAAACCCCAAAGAACAGGAAGAAAAACCCGAAAGAACAGGAAAAAACCAAACTCACAGACGAACAGGGAAAAAACCCCAAAGAACTGGAAAAAACGGGGGGGGGGGGGGGGGAGACCCCCAAAAGAACAGGGGAAAACCCCCAAAGAACAGGAAAAAAACCCCTCAGAGAACAGGGAAAAAAGCCACGTAAGAACAGGGAAAAAAACCTGAAGAACAGGATAAAAAACCCGAAAGAACAGAAAAAACCAAACCCACAGAAGAACAGGGGAAAAGCCCCAAAGATCCGGGAAAAAAACACCCCTATACAGGGAAAAAAAACCAACCAAAAGAACAGGAAAAAAAACCTAAAAGAACAGGGAAAAAAACCCCAAAAGAACAGGGGAAAAAAACCCAAAAGAACAGGGGAAAAAAACCCAAAAGAACAGGGGAAAAAAACAACACCAAAACAACAGGAAAAAAACCCCAAAAGAACAGGGAAAAAACCCAAAAGAACAGGGAAAAAACCCAAAAGAACAGGGGAAAAACCCACAGAAGAACAGGGAAAAAACCATAAAAGAACAGGAGAAAAGCTCCCCCCAAACAGGGGAAAAAACCCCAAAAGAACAAGAAAACCCCCAGAAGAACAGAGAAAAAGCCCCCAGAAGAACAGGGGAAAAAAAACCCAGAAGAACAGGGAAAAAAAAAACAGAAGAAGAGGGGAAAAAACCCCTAAACCAGGGGCAAACCCACCAAACCCAGGAAAAAAAAGTAGAAGGGAAAAAAAAGTGCTGCCCAAGAGACCCTTTGTTGAATCCCACAATCACCAAATGCTTTTGTCCACAACTTGTTACTGCATTTATTATCTCCAGCTACCTCAGAGGAGGCTGCTGGAAGGTAGGGGTTGGTCTCTTCTCCCTAGTAACAAATGATAGGACCAGAGGAAATGGCCTCAAGTAGCACCAGGGGAGGTTTAGGCTGGACATTAGAAGAAGCTCCTTCACTGAAAGGATTCTCAAACACTGAAACAGGCTGCCCAGGGAGGTGGTTCACTGCCCAGTCCTGGAGGTGTTTACAGGATGCAGAGATGTGTCCAGATGTGTCCAGAGCAGGGCCAGGAGGATGAGCAGAGGGCTGGAGCACCTCTCCTGTGAGGACAGACTGAAGGAGTTGGGGCTGTTCAGTCTGGAGAAGAGAAGGCTCCCAGGTGACCTCATTGTGGCCTTCCAGGATCTGCAGGGGGCTACAGGAGGGACTGCTCAGGATCTCAGGGAGTGATAGGAGTAGGGGGAATGGAAGGAAGCTGGAGGTGGGGAGATTGAGGCTGGAGGTGAGGAGGAAGTTCTTCCCCGTGAGAGTGGTGAAGGCCTGGAATGGGTTGTCCAGGGAGGTGGTTGGGGCCCTGTCCCTGGAGGTGTTTAAGGCCAGGCTGGCTGAGGCTGTGGGCAGCCTGATGTAGTGTGGGGTGTCCCTGCCCATGGCAGGGGGGTTGGAACTAGATGATCCTTGTGGTCCCTTCCAACCCTGAATGATACTATGATGATACTATGTGGTGCTGAGGGCCATGGTTTAGCATCAGCCTTGGCAGACTTAGAGAATGATTGGACTGGATGATCTTAAAGGTCATTTCCAACCCAAATGACTCCATGATTCTGTAAGTAAGGGGAACCCTGGGCTGCTGAAGAAGCTGAGACTCCAGCTACCATGCACCAGGAAGGAAGGAGAAATAAATCAGAGAATCACAGAATTGTTTGGGCTGGAAAAGCCTTCTGAGATCATCCAGGCAACCAGCAACCCAACCCCACCATGGCCATCAAACCATGCCCCCAAGTGCCATGGCCACACATTTCTTGAAGACCCCCAGGCATGGAGACTCCACCACCTCCCTGGGCAGCCTCTGTCAGTCTCTGACCACTCTTGCATCCAAGAAATTTTCCCTCCTCTCCAGCCTAACCTCCCCTGGCACAATTTCAGGCCATTTCCTCTCCTTCCATCACCTGAGACTGGAGTGAAGAGACCAACCCCAACCTCACTGCAAGCTGCTTCCAGGGAGCTGTAGAGGGAACTCCAGAAACGACCATTTGTGACCAGGCACACAAGTGGCTGAAACTCACAAGAGCACTTTAAACAGTGAGGAAATCAATCTGAGAGAAGGAGGGGGTTCAGAAGGAGCTAATTCCTGTCAGCAAGGACCAGGCTTCCCCTGCTAAGGGAGGGAGAGGGCTGCTTACCAGCTGGAAATGAGTAACTCCAATTGCACACTTCTCGTTCATTTCCTTCTGGTGTTTGTTCTGTATCAGACACTCCATCAGGTCCCCAGAATCAATCTGGTTATCTGCAACCTCCTGAAGAAAGAGATGAAAGGCTTGAGACACGGCTTTCTTTTTGATCTCCATGCACCTTTGGCCCACTGTGACAAGGAAATAATGCAATTTCCAGTTCCACTCAACTGGGAGCTTGCACTCGCCATTAACTCGCCACCCACGAGGTGTACCACGCAAGGATTTAAAGGTGTAGCCCAGCAAAGTCATTTCAGGCACACAGACACACTTGGGACTCAGGAGAACATGCTGCAGAGCCTCAGTGCTTCCATGAAGTACCACAGCTAAGTGCCTTCACTGCTGTGTGGCTGCTACTCGGTCCCAGAGCATCTTAAGAAGTGGTTTCAGTAATGCTGAGCAGTCGTACAGAGCCCAGTGGCTGAAAGCACCACTTGTGGGCAAGGGAGAAGGAAAAGCTGACTTTTTAAGTCACAAAACCAGTGATTTTCCCAATTAGAGGGCAACTGTCACCCTAAACCTCTGGGGTTTTGTGCTGGAGCTCTGACAACAGCAGCAGTAGCAGGTGGAGCTAAGAATATTTGGGTTAGGAATCACAGACTCGTCAGGGTTGGAAGGGACCTCAAGAATCAGCCAGTTCCAAATCCCCCTTGCCACGGGCAGGGACACCTCACACCACAGCAGGTTGCTCACAGTCACATCCAGCCTGGCTGCAAATACCTCCAGGGATGAGGCTTCCACCACTTCCCTGGGCAACCTGGGCCAGTCTCTCACCACCCTCCTGGGGAGGAACTTCTTCCTAACATCCAATCTGAATCTACCCACTTCCAGTTTTGCTCCATCCCCCCCCCAGTCCTATCACTCCCTGACACCTTAAAAAGTCCCTCTCCAGCTTTCTTGCATCCCCCTGCAGATCCTGGAAGGCCACCAGAAGGTCTCCCTGGAGCCTTCTCTTCTCCAGACTGAACAACCCTAACTCTCTCTGTCTGTCCTCACAGCAGAGCAGCTCCAGCCCTCTGCTCAGCCTCCTGGCCCTGCTCTGGACACCTTCCAGCCCCTCCAGAGCCTTCCTGGCACAGAGGCTGCAGAGCTGGGCACAGAGCTGCAGCTGTGGGCTCAGCAGAGTGGAGCAGAGAGGCAGAATCCCCTCCCTGGCCCTGCTGGCCACACTTCTGCTGCTGCAGCCCAGGCTCTGCTGTGCTCCAGGTAGGGTTTCACCAGAGTGAAGTGGAGGGGGAGAATGACCTCCCTTGACCTGCTGGCCACACTTCTCCCCATGCAGCCCAGGATATGGTTGGCTTCCTGGGCTGCAAGTGGTTTAATCAAAGAGGTTTTTTTAACTGCTTACCTCCAACCTTACTTTTGAGCAACTACACCAAGAACCAATCCTAGAGCCCTCCCCCTCCTTTCCCACAGAGTGATTTCTGCCCCCCCAAACATTCACACTGCTACAGAGCACTCACATGACAGAAGGTCTGGATAATGGGCTCACAGGCTCTCATCAGCAAGGCTTCAATCTGAATGTCCTGCAGGGAAGATGCAACATTTCATTTCATCTCTGACCACAACTTGAACTCAACCCAGTGTACAGGCTTGGAAACATGTCATCCAGACAGCCTTGCCCTGCACTTCTGCAAATCCTAGGGTTCACTCTTGCCAACAACATGGCAAATGCAAGAGAAGCTTTCCAGCTTAAGGGGAGAGCCTGGTCCCCACAGAACCTCCTCACTTAGATAATTCAATTCATAGATTGGAGTGGGTTGGAAGAGAGTTGACTTTAAGAACCTTGACTTCAATGAGCTTTAGATCATCCAGTTCCAACCCCTCTGCCATGGACAGGGTTCCACCAGCCCAGGCTGCTCAAGGCCTCATCCAACCTGGCCTTGAACACCTCCAGGGAGGGGGCAACCCCAACCTCCCTGGGCAACTTGTGCCAGTGTCTCCCCTCCCTCACTGGTGCAGAATCCAGTTGGCAATCAACTTAAACCTAGGCAGGAGTTGAAAGGGTAATGATTGTTCTGAGCAAACCATTTTGGAACCACCAGAAGGAAGCCTTCCCTGGGGGCACAGTGTAAATGTCAAGAGATCCAGGGAAGAAATCTGGGGCAAGACAGACAGAAGATGAAATTTCACAGACAGTTAAGCTGCTGACCTCACTGAAACCCTCTAATGATGCATGTGGCTGCTACTTCTTGAGAAGTTTGGAGGGACAGGGGGAAGGAAGCTGCTGTGTGGCATTCAAAACTACCTGAAAGCAAGACCACAAAATGCAATCCCATGACATCTCTTGGCTCTTGCTAAAGGTAACTGGGTTACCTCTGCAAGAAGCCTTAGCTTCAGTGCCACAAGTGATTTTAAGCACAGGAAATGTCCTCAACAGCCTTAAATCCCAGAATGGTCTGGGTTGGAAAGGACCTCCAAAGGTCATCCAGGCCAACTCCCTCTGCAATCAGCAGGAGCATCCTCTGCCAGATCAGGCTGCCCAGAGCCCTGTTGAGCCTAAGCTTGAATATCTCCAGGGCTGGGGCCTCAACCACCTCTCTGGGCAACCTGTTCCAGTGTCCCACCACCCTCATGGTGCAGAACTTGTTTCTAACATTCAATCTAAACCTCCCCTTCTCTAGCCAGCCCTCATCCTATCTCTGCAGGCCTTTGTAAATATAGCCTCTGTCCATCCTTGTTGTAGCCCCCTTCAGGTACTGGAAGGCTGCTCTTAGGTCTCCCTGAAGTCTTCTCCAGGCTGAACACCCCCAGCTCCCTCAGCCTGTCCTTGTAGCAGAGGTGTTCCAACCCCCTGATCATTTTCGTGGCCCTCCTCTGGACCTGCTCCATCAGGTCCAGGTCCTGCCTGTGTTGAGGGCTCCAAACCTGGACACTGAATTCAATTGCCTTCCTCAAGAATCCCATATGAAAACTTACCCAGCAGAGGGTAGAATGGATGGTCTCTGCTTGATCCTAGAGAGCTGCATTTCTGCAGCTACCCTAACCTCCCTATCTTCCACCACTACCAAAATGATTCTGAGTAGACATGCCCAAAGATTCCCTTGATGCCAGGCTGAACTCTGCTCACCTCAGACTCCAGCTCAGTGAGGTTTCCCACTATGTCTCTGCAATCAGACACCAAGTCATCAAGATGGTCCTGAAGGCATTCCAGCTCCTAGAAGATCAGACATTTCAGTGTGTCACCTAAGAACCCACCTTGAAAAACCTGCAACACATGTCAAGCTGCTCTGCTCCTTGCAAAGTCCTACACCTCACTTAATCCCACTCCCAGAACACATATACCACAGAATGGTTTGGGTTGGAAGGGACCTTCAAGATCACACAGTTCCAAACCCCCTGCCATGGGCAGGGACACCTCCCCCCAGCCCAGGTTGCTCAAGGCCTCATCCAGCCTGGCCTTGAACACCTCCAGGGAGGGGGCAGCCACAGCCTCCCTGGGCAACCTGTGCCAGTGTCTCACTACCTTCACTGTAAAGAATTTCTTTCTAATCTCAGGTCTCAATCTCTCCTCCTCCAATCTCCAGTCTCAACCTCCCCTCTTCCAGCTCAAAGCCATTGCCCCTCATCCTATCACTACAAGCCCACAGCAGTGATTGTGAGTGCTGCTCTGGCACGTTACTGCTCGTCCTCAAAGCTGCTGCTGTGTCACTTCTGGGTTATCACATCGAATTTGCCCCCTCACATAACCTTGTGGAGGAGATTTCACTGCCCAAAGGACAATCTACAGTGGGCACTTCCAAAAGACAATGGTGTGTGCTCTGCTGCGTCTGCAGGGGGATGCTCCTCCCCTCCAGCTCTGCTAGGACACAGCCATTGAACATGAAAGCCTCTGCTGAAAGTTTGCTAAGCAGCAGCAGATGTGAGCTGAGCTCTGGATAAACACAGGAAGCATGTCAGCATTTGCCAAATGGAAATGGGATAAAGTTTATGTGGGGAATGTCAAGCTTCTAACAGAGCATCACAAATGCAAGGCAGGGTGGGGTGGCTTCATTGAAGCCCTGCTTCTTAACTACCCTCTTCCCCTCTCTGATGCCACTTTGGAACCTACTGAAGCCATGCAGGAGGTGCAAAGCTTCTTGCCATCACCTCCACCCCTGTCTCACACAGATGACATTTCAAACTGCACTCACTGTTAATCTGTTCTCAGCTAGAGGGAGACAGCTCAAGACAAGATGTCTCTTTAGCCTCCTTTTGGCCTTCCCCTTCCCACCCCTCCAGCTTTGCAAATCAATCAGCAGTGTTCCTGCATGCAGTACCTGTCCTGTCTCTGTTTTCTCACTGCACCACTTCCCCAGATCAATCATGCACTTGTCCTGAAGGGCTGGGTCCAGCTTCACGTCCATGGCACGCTGGTGGAGGATCCTCTGCACCTCTGCTCTGCACTCTCGAGATAGCTGCAAGGAGGACAAAGAGGCTTTTCACAATCCCAGCAGGGAGGGGGGCTGGAAGGGACCTCTGGAGGTCAGCTAGCCCAACCCTCCTGCTAAAGCAGGGGCACCCGCAGCAGTTCAGCAGATGGAATCTCTAAACCCAGCCAGTGCAAACAAGGTGCTGTCAGGTCAAGCACTGAGGAGCCACCAGCAATCCCAGAGCACAGTCTCACAGTATCACCAAGGTTGGAAGAGACCTCAAAGATCATGGAGTCCAACCTGGCACCACAGACCTCAGGACTAGACCATGGCACCAAGTGCCACATCCAATCCCCTCGTGAACACCTCCAGGGATGAGGACTCCACCACCTCCCTGGGCAGCACATCCCAATGGCCAACAACTCTCTCTGGGAAGAACTTTCTCCTCACCTCCAGCCCAAACCTCCCCTGGCACAGCTTGAGACTGTGTCCTCTTGTTTAGAATACAGCTTTATTTAGAATAAACCAAACCAGGTTGGAAGAGACCTTCAAGATCATCGTGTCCAACCCATCAACCAATCCAACCCACCTAATCAACTAACCCATGGCACCAAGCACCCCATCAAGTCTCTTCCTGAACACCTCCAATGATGGTGACTCCACCACTTCCTTGGGCAGCACATCCCAATGGGCAATCACTCTCTCTGTGTAGAACTTCTTCCTAACCTCCAGCCTAAACCTCCCCTGGCACAGCCTGAGACTGTGTCCTCTTGTTCTGGTACTGGCTGCCTGGGAGAAGAGACCAACCCCCACCTGGCTCCAACCTCCCTGCAGGGAGTTGGAGAGAGTGATAAGGTCACCTCTGAGTCTCCTCTTCTCCAGGCTAAGCAACCCCAGCTCCCTCAGCCTCTCCTCATAGTGCTTGTGTTCCAAACCCCTCACCAGCTTTGTTGCTCTTCTCTGGACTCGTTCCAGCAAGTCAACCTCTTTCCTAAGCTGAGGAGCCCAGAGCTGGACACAGGACTCAAGGGGTGGCCTAACCAGTGCAGTGTACAGGGGCACAATGAGCTCCCTGCTCCTGCTGGCCACACTCTTCCTGATGCAGGCCAGGATGCCATTGGCCCTCTTGGCTGCCTGGGCACACTGCTGGCTCATGCTCAGCTTACCATCAACCAGCACCCCCAGGTCCCTCTCTGCCTGGCTGCTCTCAGCCACTCTGCCCCCAGCCTGTAGCACTGCCTGGGGTTGCTGTGGCCAAAGTGCAGCCCCTGGCACTGGATGTGTTCAATCTCCTGCCCTTGGCCTCTGCCCATCTGCCCAGCCTGGCAAGGTCCCTCTGCAGAGCTCTCCTCCCCTCTCACAGCTCAACTCCTGCCCCCAGCTTGCTGTCAGCTGCAAATTTACTGCTGATGGACTCAATGCCCTCCTCCAGATCATCCATGAAGATGTTAAAGAGGATGGGCCCCAGCACTGCTCCCTGGGGCACACCACTGGTGCCTGGCTGCCAGCTGGCTGTGGCACCATTCACCACCACTCTCTGGGCTCAGCCCAGTTCCTAACCCAGCTCAGAGTGCTGCTCCCATCCAAGCCAGGGGCTGACAGCTTGGCCAGCAGTTTGCTGTGGGGGAGCTTGCTTTCAAATTGCCAAGGGCCAGCTGTTCCCTTAGCCTGCATTCCACAGGAGGGGGGGGGAGGGAAAGACACTTAAAAAAGCCTTTTCCCTCCCTGATAGATTCTTTGCAGGGTGGCTATTGATTGCTTTGGTCAGCACCAATATAAAATGCAGTTACAAAGAGAAAAAAAGGCCTCAGCTCAGCAGAGTAAGAAACTGCTTGAAAAGGAAAAGAAATTCAAATGTTATGCCTAAAAGGGAGATGTTTTCAATCAATACTTGACCTCTGCCACGGAAAGGCCTTTCAAATCAAGCTGAGGAAATGAATTTTTAAGCCAGGCCATTGTGTAAATCCACCCATTCCTGGAGGCTGGGCCCACTCCAGGGTCAGAAGAAAGGGAACCAAGCAGCCAGCAGCTTTCAAGGGAGTGCTTTGCAAGCAAACTCGAAAAGAGCAGCTCTGAACCAAGCAGCCGTGGTTGTGGTGGACTGCAGAGTGCAGGCAGCGGCCCAGATCCATTCTGCCTTCTTCAAAGACACCACAAGCACGCTGAGCAGAGCCCAGAGCTGCTGCTTTACATGATGAGGAGCAGGGAGGTCATTCTGCTCCTGTACACTGCACTGCTCAGGACACACCTTGAGGCCTGTGGCCAGTTCTGGGCCCCTCTGTTTAGGAAAGACTTGCTGGAAGGTGTCCAGAGAAGGGCAATGAAGTTGGTGAGGGGTTTGGAGCACAGCCCTGTGAGGAGAGGCTGAGGGAGCTGGGGCTGCTTAGCCTGGAGAAGAGGAGGCTCAGGGGAGACCTTATTGTTCTCTCCAACTCCCTGAAGGGAGGTTGTAGCCAGGTGGGGGTTGGTCTCTTCTCCCAGGCAGGCAGCACCAGAACAAGAGGACACAGTCTCAGGCTGTGTCAGGGGAGGTTTAGTTTGGATGTTAGGAGGAAGTTCTACAAAGAGTGATTCTCATTGGGATGTGCTGCCTGGGGAGGTGGTGGAGTCCCCATCCCTGGAGGTGCTCAGGAGGAGACTTGATGGGGTGCTTGGTGCCATGGTTGAGTTGTTTAGGTGGTGTTGGATTGGTTCATGGGTTGTACTGGATGATCTTGAAGGCCTCTTCCAACATGGTTTATTCCAAGAGGCAGAATTTCATGGGAGTGTAATCTCAGCTCTGCTCAAAGCTTCCTTAGAAGCAGCCCAGGAAAGCTGGGATTGGAACTCTTTCCATTGAACCACAGAATGGTCTGGGTTGGAAGGGCCCTCCAAAGGTCATCCTGTCCAATTCACTCAGCAGGGGCATCCTCAACCAGACCAGGCCTCCCAGAGCCTTGTTGAGCCTCACCTTGAATATCTCCAGGGATGAGGCCTCAACCACCTCCCTGGGCAACCTGTTCCACTAAGAACTCAACTTCCTCACATCCATCCTAACATTTAGCCCAGAGGAAGGCTACAAAGATGATCCAAGGGTTCCATTACCCTCATAGTAAAGAGCTTGCTCCTGATAGCCAATCTAAACCTGCTCTGCTCTAGTTTGAAGCCACTGCCCCATGTCCTGTCACCACAGCCTTTTGCAAACAGTCTCTCTGTAGCCTTCCTCAGGTCCTAGCAGGCTGCTCTAAGGTCTCCCTGGAGCCTTCTCTTCTCCAGGCTGAACAGCCCCAGTTCCCTCAGCTTGTCCTTGTAGCAGAGCTGCTTCAACCCCCTGATCATTTTTGTGGGCCTCCTCTGAACCCTCTCCATCAGGTCCAGGTCCTTCCTTTATTGAGGGCTCCAGACCTGCACACAGTACTCCAGGTGAGGTCTCAGACCTGCAGAGAGTACTCCAGGTGAGGTCTCAGACCTGCACACAGTACTCCAGGTGAGGTCTCAGACCTGCACACAGTACTCCAGGTGAGGTCTCAGACCTGCACACAGTACTCCAGGTGAGGTCTCAGACCTGCACACAGTATTCCAGGTGAGGTCTCAGACCTGCAGAGAGTACTCCAGGTGAGGTCTCAGACCTGCACACAGTACTCCAGGTGAGGTCTCAGACCTGCACACAGTATTCCAGGTGAGGTCTCAGACCTGCAGAGAGTACTCCAGGTGAGGTCTCAGACCTGCACACAGTACTCCAGGTGAGGTCTCAGACCTGCACACAGTATTCCAGGTGAGGTCTCAGACCTGCAGAGAGTACTCCAGGTGAGGTCTCAGACCTGCACACAATATTCCAGGTGAGGTCTCAGACCTGCACACAGTACTCCAGGTGAGGTCTCAGACCTGCACACAGTACTCCAGGTGAGGTCTCAGACCTGCACACAATATTCCAGGTGAGGTCTCAGACCTGCAGAGAGTACTCCAGGTGAGGTCTCAGACCTGCACACAGTACTCCAGGTGAGGTCTCAGACCTGCACACAGTACTCCAGGTAGGTCTCAGCAGAGCAGAGCAAAGTGGCAGAATCACCTCTGTGGCTCTGCTGGCCACACATCTTTTGATGCAACCCAGGATGTGATTGGCCTCCATGCAATCCTTCATAGAATCACAGAATAATCATAGAATGACTGAGTAACTCCTTCCTGCATCAAACCCATTTTGCAGCTGTGTGCCCTCACTACAAGGAGTCACATTCCCCTTTGGGCAGAGCAAGGGGGAGGGCCTGCACTGTGCCTAAACAGACAGAGCCAGGCTGTTCTCAGGACTTTCAGGACACATTTCCCCTTCTCATAGCTCGCTGGGGCCATTTTACAGTACCACAACAGCACCACAGACCCCCAAGGCACAGCTGAACAGCAGTGCAAGTAGCTTTTAAGTAGCTTTTGTCAGTTCCTGCAGTTTCAGCTGCTTCCAGAGGTCCCTCCAGCCCTCCTCATCACAGATCAAAGAGCAGTAGGTGCCACTCCAGCACTTACCCTCCTTCCTTGCTCCTCTGTTCGGTAGGCATGCCTGTACAAGCAGGAGAAAACAGCCCCTGGAGGCATCAGCTCACTGGTCTCATTCCAGCCATGGGTATGGCAGAGCCTGGAGGCATCTCCTTGACACTTGCGGTACAGGACAGTGTCCAGCCTGCAAACACAGAAGGCATCAGCACAGCTTCACCCAGACCTGCAGACACAGAAGGCATCAGCACAGCCTCACCCAGACCTGCAGACACAGAAGGCATCAGCACAGCCTCACCCAGACCTGCAGACACAGAAGGCATCACTACAACTTGATGTGGCTCAGGGCAATCCCAGGCACTGCCAGAGGCTGGGCAGGGACTGACTGGAGAGCAGCCCTGAAGAAAAGACCTTGGGGGTGCTGAGAAGCTCAGCAGCAGCCAGCAGGGAGCACTTGCAGCCCAGAGAGCCAAGCAGAGCCTGGCCTGCAGCAGCAGAAGTGTGGCCAGCAGGGCCAGGGAGGGGATTCTGCCTCTGCTCCACTCTGCTGAGCCCACAGCTGCAGCTCTGTGCCCAGCTCTGCAGCCTCTGTGCCAGGAAGGATCTGAACATCCTGGAGCATGTCCAGAGAAGGGCCAGGAGGATGAGCAGTGGGATGGAGCTGCTCTGCTGTGAGGACAGACTGAGGGACTTGGGGTTGTTCATTTGGAGGAGAGAAGGCTCCAAGCAGACCTTCTTGTGGCCTTCCAGTATGTGAGGGAGCCTACAGGAAAGCTGGGGAGGGACTTTTTAAGGTGTCAGGGAGTGATAGGACTGGGGGTGGGGATTGATCCAAGCTATAAGGGGGAAGATTTAGATTAGACATTAGGAAGAAGTCCTTCCTCATGAGGGTGGTGAGAGCCTGGCACAGGTTGCCCAGGGAGGTGGTGGAAGCCTCACCCCTGGAGGTTTCTAAGGCCAGGCTGGATGTGGCTGTGAGCAACCTGCTGTAGTGTGAGGTGTCCCTGCTCATGGCAGGGGGGGTTGGAACTGGCTGATCCCTGAGGTCCCTTCCAACTGTGACAATGCTGTGACACCGTGATCCACCCAAACCTGCAGACAGAGAAGTCAGCCCCAGCACTTCATTCAAACCTTTAAGGCTTCTGAGGCCAAACCCCTCCCCTCCAGCTCCTCACACACCACCACCTCATTCAACAGCAGTGTGTCTGCCCAACCACACCAACAGGTGGCCAAATGCCTGTCACTCAGTTTGGAATCTCCTCCCTCATCTTGCAAAAAACCTCCTGAAGAGCTTTAATGACAAACTCAATCTTCAGCGCTTCCTGAAGTGCCTCCCACCCTCCTCTGCAGCCAAGTGCTGACACAGGAGCAAAGACATCACCTCCCTGATGTCCTAAGGCAGCAGAAAGGCAGGGACACACCATGTTTTGCTTGTGTAATCACTGAATCAACAGAGAATGGATTAAGGACCTCAGAAATCATCTACTCCAACCCCCCTGGGCCATGGGCAGGGACACCTCCTATGAGAGTAAGTTGCTCCAAGGCCATATCCAATCTGGCTTTGAATACTTCCTGGCTTGGAGACTCCACAACTTCTCTAGGCAACCTGTTCCAGTGCCTCACCACCTTCATGGGGAAGAACTTCCCTAAATGCATCTTTTGGGGTCAGGATGTTGCAAATACTCAGCCTTCCTTCATCTTAAGTCTGGCTCAAGCAATGAGTTACCTGCTGGGGATGTGGCACAGGCAGGGGAACCAGCAAGGAAGGGAAATAGAAAGAAGAGGGAGGGAAAAGTTGCCTAGGGCCACAAAGGTGATCCAAGGGCTGGAGCAGCACTGCTGTGAGGACAGGCTGAGGGAGCTGGAGAGAAGACTCCTGGGAGGACCTTAGAGCTGCCTTCCAGTACCTGAAGGGATCCTACAGGAAGGCTGCAGAGGGACTTCTCCTGAAGGTGTCTAGAGCCAGGCCAAGGGGGTTTGAAGCTGAGGGAGAGCAGGGCTAGACTGGAGCTGAGGAAGAAGTTCTTCAGTATGAGGGTGGTGAGACTCTGGAATGGGTTGCCCAAGAAAGTTGTGAATGTCTCCTGCCTGGAGGTGTTCAAGACCTGACTGGATGAGGCCTTGAGCAACCCAGTCCAGTTGAGAGGAGGGGAAGGGAGGTTGGAGCAGGTGATCTCTGAGGCCCCTTCCAACCTGAGCCATTCTAGGGTTCTATTCTTGTCTGGCTGTGCAAACAGGTATGGAGATGACTAAACAAACAGCCACAAAGCCCTAAACTCTCTGGTCCATGAAGCCCTGTGTAATTTACAAGAGGAAGGTTCACAGAGCTCTTAACTACTGGCACTGCTGCCTGCAGACCCAGCCATGAGTCAGATCTCCTTCAGGCTCTGTCTGAATGCCCTTGGCAGCAATCTCAGCCTGTGATGGCTTCCTTCCTTGTGGCCACTGACAACAACCATCCCATTCCTGGCACTAACCCCATGTGATGTACTCCACTTCCTCACCTCTCCATCTTCTTCAGAAGGAAAACCCAACACTACTTCTTTCCTTCCTGGCAATGCTTATCAGATTTAGACTCTCCCCATCTTAACCCACACAGCCAGGGGGGCTCTGTGTGTACTGAAAACAAAGCCCTGCCACCTTTGGGTGGGGAAGTCAGAAAACCAGCTCTCCAGAGGGAATCAGATCTGTCCTACAGGCTGCCATCACACCTAGAGAACCTGAGGAGAGGCAGAAATGGAAGCAGGGTGATCCTCACACTGTGCTGCTTTGTTAGACTTGGGTTTCTCAATTCTCATTGTGTAGCATTCAGAGCAGCTAAAACTGGCTGCCACCTACACAGAACATGACCTCCAACTTCTGCTTTGAGCTAGACCAGAACTGATTCTGGACAGGGATTTGACTTCCCATCTCAGTCTCTGCTCTGTGAGGCACCTTCTGAAGTTTAGGGCAGGTTTGCACAGCCAGGGGCTGCTCCTAGCAGCGAGAAGCTGAGGGGGAGAGCTCCTGCCAAGGGTTGGGATGCAGATGGCTCTGCCTTGGACTTGCTCCCCTGCAGACCAAGGGCACTGCTACAGCTTGTTCCCTGTGCTGGGGTGCAGGAAGTCAGAGGTGGCAGCTGTGGGGAGGAGTGGACAGGACAGGTGACCCTCAACTGACCAAGAAGGGATGGCATCCTGGGGATGGCATCTCCAGGAGAAAGCTAAGGGATCACCAGGGCTCAATCTCTTCTTCACTGGCCATTCTGCCTTCAGTCCTGATCTATGTGTTCAAAGATCCAGCTGCAGTGCAGCTGCTGAATCCTGTTCCCATCTGCTGTTGAGTCCAGTCTGGGACTTCCTGAGGGCTCACAGCCAGCCCCAGTGGTGACACTGGTGATGCCACTGCCACCAGGGGTTGGGTTCCCTATTGGTTTGCATCTATTTCATTTTCTTGTCCTTTTTTCCATCCCAGCTACTTCAGTTTCTCTCCCAACCCATCAGTCTCCCTCCTTTATTCCCTTTGGGAAGGTAGAGGCCTTCATAGGGCTTCACCTGGTGGCCAGTCCTGCCCTGCCCCTTGACACAACTTCAGTATGGTCACTGAGAATGCTTTCAATTAAAGCTGCATTGAATTTTACAGCACAAACCTGAGGTGCTTTTTAGGGCTGCATCCTTTCTAAGCCAATACCTGATTCAAGTAGCCACCACACTGATTTTCCTCAGCAGCTTTGGCCCTAAAGAGCAGGCCTGCTTTGAAGTCCTCTTGACACCAGCATGAGCTACTCTGTTTCACAAGGAACCACTGATGCAGCACAACCCTAAAGGGAAGCATCAAATGAAACTTAAACCTTGGCACTCACTTCCAGTCACGAGATATAAAGTACTGGAGCTCCAGGAGTCTATGCTCACAGTCCTCTACCATCTTCTCAGTGTACAAATGCTCCATCAGGCAAGACAGAATCCTGCAAACAGAAGGAAAAAGAAGAGTTAGGTCAGGGACTGCCAGAATCATGCTGAGCTTCCTCCTAACAGGTGGGGTTGCCATAGCTGTGGCTCACTGGAAAGATCAGCAAGATGTTCAACAAAGGGAAGATGTGGTTGAGGCCCTGTCCCTGAAGACATTCAAGATCAGGCTTGATATGGCCCTGGGCAGCCTGATCTAACTGGAGCTATCCCTGCTGCCTGCAGGGGTGTTGGACAAGGTGATCTTTGAGGGTCCCTTCCAATCCAATCCAATCTGTGAAGGCTCTTTCTCTTCCTTCAGAGAGATGACATCTAAACCAGCAGCTCTCTTCACCTCCATTGCCTTGCTTAGCAGTACATGGCAAAACCATAAGGACTACTGGCTCAAGAAACAATCTACATGAGACCTCATGATAAAGGAGACATGGTGAAGATAAAGGAGGTCACACAAGAGGAGTGCGACCAGCAGGCTGAGCGAGGTTCTTCCCCCTCTGCTCTGCCCTACTGTGGCCACATCTGGAGTCCTGGGCTCAGTTCTAGGCTCCCAAGCTCAGGAGAGGCAAGAAACTACTGGAGAGAGTGCAGCAGAGTCTCCAAAGCTGCTGAAGGGCCTGGAGGATCTCTGTGAGGAGGGAAGGCTGAGAGCCCTGGGGCTGTTGAGCCTGGGGAAGAGCAGCCCGAGAGGGGCTGGAGCCTGTCATTCTGGATTGGTTTTTAGTTATCTCTTCAGGTCAACCAGAGAAGATTGATGGAAGCCTCCAGAGGAGGAGAGGCCTGTGGCAGGCCAGAGGCACCTACATGGGGTCTCCTGAGCGGATGTGCTTGCAGGCAGTCTGGATGACCGACTCGCAGGCCTCGTTCAGCGCCCGGTCGATGCGGTAATCGGCGCCGGGGTCGGTTTCCTGGATCAGGGTTTGAAGCTGCGAGAAAGAAATTGGGGAGAGGACAACAAATGAGAGCAAAGGCAACTCAGAGCACCCACAGCTTGTCAGAGTGGCAATGCAACGCCAAAAAAGCACCACCACCAGCAGGCAGGAGCTCTGCTCTGCAGTTGCTTATTCCAAGTGTTCATGCTGCCAGTGCGGCTACTGGGTTCTGCTCAACGCTCACAGAGCCACAGCATAGGGAGGGCTGGAACAGAGCAGAACAGAATAGAATAGAACAGAATAGAATAGAATATGATAGACCAGAATAGACCAGGTTGGAGGAAACCTTCAAGATCATCTGTGCAACCCATCAACCAATCCAACACCCCCTAAACAACTCAACCATGGCACCAAGCACCCCATCAAGTCTCCTCCTGAACACCTCCAGAGATGGGAACTCCACCACCTCCCCGGGCAGCACATTCCAATGGGCAATCACTCTCTCTGTGAAGAACTTCTTCCTAACCTCCAGCCTAAACCTCCCCTGGCGCAGCTTGAGACTGTGTCCTCTTGTTCTGGTGCTGCTTGCCTGGGAGGAGAGACCAACCTCCACCTGGCTACAACCTCCCTGCAGGGAGTTGCAGAGAGCAAGAAGGTCTCCCCTGAGCCTCCTCTTCTCCAGGCTAAGCAACCCCAGCTCCCTCAGCCTCTCCTCACAGGGCTGTGCCCCAGACCCCTCCCCAGCTTTCTTGCCCTTCTCTGGACACCTTCCAGCAGCTCAACCTCCTTCCTAACCTGAGGAGCCCAGAGCTGGACACAGGACTCAAGGTGTGGCCTAACCAGTGCAGTGTACAGGGGCAGGATGAGCTCCCTGCTCCTGCTGGCCACACTGCTCCTGATGCAGGCCAGGATGCCATTGGCCCTCCTGGCTGCCTGGGCACACTGCAGGCTCATGTTCAGCCTACCATCGACCAGCACCCCCAGGTCCCTCTCTGCCTGGCTGCTCTCAGCCACTCTGCCCTGTAGCACTGTAGCACTGCCTGGGGTTGCTGTGGCCAAAGTGCAGCCCCTGGCACTTGGATGTGTTCAATCTCCTGCCCTTGGCCTCTGCCCATCTGCCCAGCCTGGCAAGGTCCCTCTGCAGAGCCTCTCTGCCCTCCAGCAGACCAACTCCTGCCCCCAGCTTGCTGTCAGCTGCAAACTCACTGCTGCTGATGGACTCAATGCCCTCATCCAGATCATCAATAAAGATGTTAAAGAGCATGGGGCCCAGCACTGATCCTTGGGAAGGAAGGGCCCTCTGGAGATCATCTAGTCTGAGCCCTCTGGCCAAAGCAGGATCAGAGAATCGTAGAATGGTCCAGGCTGGCAGGGACCTTCAAAGGTCATCCAGTCTGACCTCCCTGCAGTCAGCAGGGACATCCCTAACTAGATCAGGTTGCTCAGGGCCTCATCGAGCCTCACCTTGAATATCTCCAGAGCTGGGCCCTCAATCACCTCCCTGGGCAGCCTGTTCCAGTGTTCCACCACACTCATAGTAAAGAGCTTGTTCCTGATATCCAATCTAAATCTGCTCTGCTCTAGTTTGAAGCCATTCCCCTGGTCCTGTCACTGCAGGCCATTGGGAACAGTCTCTCCATCCTTCTTTGTAGCCCCCTTCAGGTACTGCAAGGCTGCTATTAGGCCTTCTGGGAGCTTCCTCTTCTCCAGGCTGAACAACCCAGAGGCCAGGCCCCACAGGAACACATCTAGGCAGGTTTGCAAAGTCTTCATGGAAGGAGACTCCACAACCTCTCTGGGCAGCCTGTTCCATGGCTCCAGCACCCTCCCAGCAAAGAAGTTTCTCCTTATGTTGAGGTGGGACTTCCTCTGTGAAGTGGCTACCTGGGCCCCTCATATATCAGTTTACAACACGGACCTGCCAAGATTTGAGTACTGTATCTTTGATCCACCCTCCTTGCCTCAGGATGATGCTATCAGACATGCAAATTTGTCACACTTAAGATGAATCTCATCCCCTGTTCTAACCTGAAACCCAAATCAAGGTGCAAAGACCAGCTGCCTGACTACAATCAGAACTTTACCATTGGTTTTCACTTGCCTGGAGAGGACACAAAAGTTTCACTGACATACAGAATCATACAACTGTGGAGCCTGGAAGAGACCTTGAGATCAAGTCCAACCACTCCTTCAGAGCTCACAATGCCACCACTACTGCTAAGCCACCACCTCCCTCAGCACCACTTCCACACAGCTTTTAAACATCCCCAGGGATGGTGACTCCACCACCTCCCTTGCCCAGGGCCTGAGAAGCCTTTCTGGGAAGAAAACTTTCCTAACATCCAACCTGAACCTCCCCCCCTGCTAGAATTGAGGCCATTTCCTCAAGGGTGTGAGGGTGCTGGAGGCCTGGAGCAGGCTGCCCAGGCAAGATGTGGAGTCTCCTTCTCTGCAGAGCTTCCAAACTCCCCTGGCCATTGTGATCCTGGGCAAGCTGCTGTGGGTGCCCTGCCTTTAGCAGGGGAGGGGGTTGGAGTGGTTGATCTGCAGAGGTCCCTTCCAAGCCTCACTCTGCTGAGGTTCTGTGATTCTGGACCAGCACTCAGCCCAAGATCTCCATGTCCCACATCATTTCCTACCGAGATGTGAATACCCAGAGAGTGCCAAAGGGCAGACTGGGATCACACTCTGACAATCAAACAACTGTAGCTGACAAATCTGGAGCAGAAGGAGGGGAAAAGGAGAGTTTGCTTAGAAGGCAGGTGCTCAGCAACATCAAACAGTTTACCCTGTTAACATCTTGACACTTCCTTAATGATTTTAAGCTACTGGCCCCCAGCCCATCTAAATCAAAAGCACAGTTACAATTTCATCCTCCCCCTTCACCTAAACACCATCCAGGAGCCTTTCAGGGGCAAAGCCTCTAAGATCACAGGGAAGTAAAAAAGCCACAGAGAACTGGAGCAAAGACAAGCTGGAGTCATTCAGCCACCAGAGCCCAGAGTGCCTGGGAAGCATGCAGGATTTCCCACAGCTTGCTCTTGGCCACAGTCGATGGGAGAAGGAGCTAGGGGACACAGGCAGCTGGCAGGATGCTGTCTGGTAGGGCACAGGCTGCTGATTCAGAGAGTCACCAGGACATAATGCTAAAAATGAAGCATCTTATACTAAAGAGGGCTGGGGGTCTGTGCTGAGAGAGTTGGGGTTGTGGAGGCTGGAGAACAGAAGGCTCTAGGGAGACCTGCTGGTGGCTTTTCAGTGCTTAAAGTGTCTTCTAAGAAAGCTGGGGCCAGACTTTGGAGCAGGGCCTGCTGTGACAGGACAAGGGGTGATGGCTTGAACTGAAAGAGGGATGGCTTGAACTGAAAGAGGGAGACTGGGAGTGGAGAGCAGGAAGGTGGGGAGAGCCTGGCCCAGGTTGCCCAGAGAGGTGGGAGATGCCCCATGGCTGGAATCACTCCAGGTCAGCTTGTTTGGGGCTCTGAGCAACCTGCTGCAGTTGCAGATGTCCCTGCTGAGTGCAGGGGGTTGGACTCAATGAGCTTTATGGACCTCTTCCAACCCAAACCATTCCATGATCCTATAGGACTCTGAGAGTCATCAAACAGAAGCCTGTAGAGGATCCAGCTCCTAACAGGGGGCTGCACCTTCATCAGCAGGAGAAATGGTAATGTCCTCTGCAAAGCTTGCTAAGAGACAATCAAAGGGGAAGAGCAGGATTGTGCTGGTATCAACTCATGCAGAGCCCTACACATCTACACATGTAGGATGAGTGGAGCTCCTCCCTCAAGGACAAAGGGTTAAATAAAAGCTCAAACCTGGCACCTCCTTACGTGTGCAGGTCCAAGAAACTGGCCACAGCCCCATGTGGGCAGGACTCCTCCCCAGGGCTCAGCTCAGGTAAGCATTTGTGTGGTGCTGCCATAAAATCATGGAATGGGTTGGGTTGGAAAGGACCCTGACAAGTCATCTAGGCCAACTGCCCCGGAGTGAGCAGGGACAACTACAGAACAGCACCATGCCAGACCTCAGAACCACAAAAAGGTTTGGGTTGGAACAGACCTTAAAGATCACCCAGCTCCAAATCCCCTGCCATGGGCAGGGACAGCTCCTACCAGCCCAGGCTGCTCAAGGCCTCATCCAATCTGGCATTTGACACCTCCAAGGAGAGGGCAACCACAACCTCCCTGGGCAACCTGCACCACTGTCTTCCTACCCTCACTGCCAACAATTTCTTCCTCATCTCCAGTCTCAATCTCCCTTTGTCCAGCTCAAAGCCATTATCCCTCATCCTGTCACTGCAAGCCCTTCTCAAAAGTCTCTCCCCAGCTCCCCTGTAGCTCCTTCAGGTACTGGAAGGCTTCTCTAAAGTCTCTCCAGAGCCTTCACTTCTTCAGGCTGAACAACTCAACACTCCCAGCCTGTCCCCACAGGAGAGGTTCTCCAGTCCTCTAGAGAGTTATCTTCATGGAGTCCTCTGGACCTGCTCCAACAGTTCCATGTCCCTTTTATAAGCTGGGGGCCCCAGAACTGGAGGCAGTAGCTTCAGGATAAAAGAACTGGTTAAAAGCCCACCACCCCCCTGCAGATTTGTACAGACATTCTTCTTCTCCGAGCCTGAAAGCTGAACCACTCCTGGTGGTCCTCCCTGCCTGGACTTCTGCCTGGGTCTGAAGGTGCACTTCCCGATCTGGAAGCCATTCCTGAGCTGAACTTGACCTTCCAGCAAATCTGCAAAGAATCAAGTCCTGAGGCAGCAGATTTGGATTGCACACTGAGGCAGGAAAGAAGGATTTGGCTTTTCACACAAAGCTCAAGTCCTGCACTGCAGCTCTCCGCAGAAATGACTCAAACTCTACAGCTGCTGCACCACTACACCTGCTGCTGCTGCTGCTGCTGCTGCTGCTGCAGAGAGAAGCTGCAGCACAGCAGCAGCCTGTGCCTGACATCACATTAACAAACATTTCTTTACCTTTGAAAACAGGCAGGCACCAGTGACACTTTGGGCTCGGACTTGAAGCTGCCTCCTGGTTGAAAAGGGACTGCAGTGGTTGTGTGAGCTGCAGGAGGCAAAGGGTCGCCTCTCCCCCAACTCCTACAGCAGCTCTAACACTCTCCTCAGCCTTTTTTATTGGGGCACTGATGTCACTTTTCCTGGCTCATCAGTCATTAAAAACAGGCATTTGTAGATTCACAGAATGGTTTAGACTGGAATAGACCTTAAAGATCACCCAGTTCCAACCCCTGCTGCCACAGGCAGGGACAGCTCCCACCAGCCCAGGTTGCTCTAGGCCTCATCCAGCCTGGCCTTGAACACCTCCAGGGAGGGGGGCAGCCAGTTTTTGAGGGGGAAAAAAGCAAACACCACCACCACCACCATTAGTAATGTGCTGCTGGATACCAAGTTACACCTCCAACCCAGCATCACAGAATACACCCAGTCAGAAGAGACCTCATCCAGTCCAACTCTCAACCCAGCACTGAAAGGTCACCACCACACCATGTCCCTAAGCACCAGGTCCACAGTCTGCTTGAACACCTCCAGGGATGATGAGTGCTGCACTGCCCTGGGCAGACCATCCCAATGTCTGAGAACCCTTTCAGGGAAGAAATATTTCCTGACATCCAGCCTGAACTTCCCCTGGCACAGCTTGAAACCATTTCCTCTGATACCTTCCAGTATCTGAAGGGGAGGCTGGGGAGGGACAGCTCAGGATATCAGGTATTGATAGGACTAGGGGGAATGGAATGAAGCTGGAGGTGAGGAGACTCAGACTGGAGGTGAGGAGGAAGCTTTTCCCCATGAGAGTGGTGAGAACCTGGAATGGGTTGTCCAGGGAGGTGGTTGAGGCCCTGTCCCTGGAGGTGTTTAAGACCAGGCTGGATGAGGCTCTGGGCAGCCTGATGTAGTGTGGGGTGTCCCTGCCCATGGCAGGGGGGTTGGAACTAGCTGATCCTTGTGGTCCCTTCCAACCCTGACTGATACTATGATACTACTATGATACTCTGCTCCTGTTACTTGGCACCAAGAAGAGGCTGCCCCCTGCTCCCCTTCAGAGAGCTGCAGAGAGCCTCCCCTCAACCTCCTCTTCTCCAGCCTGAACACCCCCAGCTCCCTCAGACGCCTCTCACAGGCCATGTGCCCCAGGGCCCTCCACCACGCCTCGCTGCCCTTCTCACAGTATCACCCAGGTTGGAAGAGACCTCAAAGATCATAGTATCATAGTACCAGTCAGGGTTGGAAGGGACCACAAGGATCAGCCAGTTCCAACCCCCCTGCCATGGGCAGGGACACCCCACACTACATCAGGCTGCCCAGAGCCTCAGCCAGCCTGGGCTTAAACACCTCCAGGGACAGGGCCCCAACCACCTCCCTGGACAACCCAATCATTGAGTCCAACCTGTCACCACAGACCTCCTGTCTCATGGCACCAAGTGCCACATCCAATCCCCTCCTGAACACCTCCAGGGACGGTGACTTCTCTGGACAGGCTCCAGCCAGACGCCAACAACCCAACCGCCCGCAGCGCTGAGCGTCAGGCAGCGGAGCCTCCGCCTGAAGGCTGAACACCACCAAAGCCAGCAGGCTGGCAGGGGAGGGGGATGACCGAAGAGGAGCTTACTGCCTGCTGACAGTTGAGGCCCACGTTGCCCTTCTCGCCCCGCACCACCTTCATCAGGCAGTGCAGGGTGCGGCCCTTGCGGTGCAGGCCGGAGCAGTGGTGCTCGATCTCGCCGCGGCAGCTCAGGATGATCTCGGGGCTCAGGGAGAAGTCCTCCATCAGCATGCGGCGGTAATCCAGCATCTCCCCCTGGCACTCGCTGCTCACCTGCCGACCTGAGCAGAGGGGGAAGGGGATGGGTGGGACCCGGGGTTAGGCACACAACTGCAGGGCTCTTCAGCCTGGACGAGGCCTCCAAGGGGTGCACTGAATCCAACCCGCCCTTCAAGCAGGTAACTGCAGACTTGTTTGGCTTGGGCAAGACCTCCGAGACCAAGCCCAACCGGCAACCCAACCCCACCATGGCCCCCAAGCTGCCAGGGCCACAGCTTCCCCGAGCGCCTCCAGGGATGGCGACCCCACCACCGCCCTGGGCAGCCCCTGCCAATCCCTGACCCTTCTCACAGCAAAGAAATTCATGCTCAGCAGAGCCCTTCATGCAGCCAGTGAAGGGTTTGGGGTGGAAGGGACCTGCAAAGCTCATCTAATCCAACCCACCCCCTGCAGCCAGCAGGGAGGGCCACGAGGATGGTGGGAGGGCTGAGGTGCCTCTGCTGTGGAGACAGGCTGGGAGAGCTGGGACTGTGCAGCTGAGAGGAGAGAAAGCTCCAGGGAGACCTTGCAGCTGCTTTGCAATGTCTGAAGGGGATCTGCAGGAAGGACTGTTCAGAAGGGCTTGGAGTGATAGGACAAGGAGAATGGTTTGAAACTGGAGCAGGGGAGATTTGGGTTGGACATCAGGAGGAAGTTCTGCACAATGAGGGTGGGGAGACACTGGAACAGGTTGCCTAGGGAGGTGGTTGAGGTCCCATCCCTGAAGACATCCAAGACTGATGTGTCCCTGGGCAGCCTGCTCTAGCTGGAGGTGTCCCTGCTGACTGTAGAGGGGTTGGACAGGACAACTTTGGAGGGTCCCTTTCAACCCAATGCAGTCTGTGAAGCTGTGAATCCCAGCTACAGCAGGTTGCTCAGAGTCCCCTATAACCTGGACCTGGAATGGTTTCAGGGGTGAAGCCTCTACCACCTGTCTGGGGAACCCTTCTTGATCTGTGCTACCATTATGCAGGAAGAACAGGGACAAGGCCCAGGCCCTGGACCACATCAGATCACAACAGAGAGCATGAGAGCAGACATGCTGCTGGGAGTTAAAGCAGTTGTTGTGGTAGCTCTGGGCCTGTAAAACAACCACTCCATGGCCTCATGCATAGCTTTGCCAAAAGGATTCCTGAAGAATCTCATTTTGGACTTCCCATCACAGGGGTTGCTTGGGAAGAACAGCTGCCAACAGCAGCTCTGCACTTGTGTAGCCCAGATGAGCTTTTCCCTGTCTGCTCAAGGGGTCCTTTTTCTCCTGCAGAGAGAAAATTCACCTCTGGTCATTTACCAGCTCGACACAGAACTGAAGGAGGAATTGATCTGGAGAGCAGCTTGAAGATTTGCTCTGAGGAAAAGGTTTTCTAGAGCAACAGCACATCCCTTGGTTGGACTTGATGACCTCTGAGGTCTTTTCCAACCTTGTTGATTCTATTCTATTCTATTCTATGACCCTGCTTAGGAAGTCAAAGCCTGGAACAGAGGATGTCACCCAAGAGTGTCCACCAAGCCAAACAAGCTGCACTGAATCTTGAGCTGTAACACAGGCTCACAACTGCCAGCAGCTTTCAGGGAATCACAGAATGGGACTGAGGTGGAAGGGACCTTGCAAAACCATCTAGTCCAACCTTGCTACGGTGAGCAGGGACAACCAGGATGAGGCTGCGAAAAGCCTTGTCCAACCTGAGCTGGAATGGTTCCAAGTCCCTGTGTAGGCAGTTTGGGTTTGTTTTTTATAACCCAAAGGTGGTGGGGTGGTGGTTTTCTTTGCTATGCTCTCCCCTCAGCCTCATCACTGCCTCTTCAGCTGTCTCCAGGCAGTGGCTGAAGGCAAGAAGGCTGCTCGGAGAAGGGCTAGGAAAACGCACTGAAGCTGAAGATCCAGGAGAAGCCCTTCAACACCAAGGTCCTGCCAAGTCAGCCAGGCCTTGACTCCATGCCCTTACCTCTGTGCACAGCAGACTCCAGGCACATGAGGAGGTAGGAGAGCCTGGCCTCCCGGGAGCGGGGCAGGTTCTCCACGTTGCAGCGGTACTTCTTCAGGTCGCTCTTGCACGACTTGGCCAGCGAGTAGCTGACTTTGTAGTCCTGGGCGATCAGCTTCTGGCGGGTGGTCAGGGCATCACGGCACTGCAGGAGACACAGGGGGGTGGGGAATGAGCTTCAGCAGGCTCCAGGCACCAAGCTACACCTGGGAGAAGAGACCAATCCCCACCTGGCTACAACCTCCCTGCAGGGAGTTGGAGAGAGCAAGAAGGTCTCCCCTGAGCCTCCTCTTCTCACAGCATCACTGAATCACCAAGGTTGGAAGAGACCTCGAGGATCATCGAGTCCAAGCTGTCACCACAGATCTCATGACTAGACCGTGGCACCAAGTGCCACATCCAATCCCCTCTTGAACACCTCCAGGGATGGGGACACCACCACCTCCCTGGGCAGCATATCCCAAGGGCCAACAACTCTCCCTGTGAAGAACTTTCTCCTCACCTCCAGCCTAAACCTCCCCTGGCACAGCTTGAGACTGTGTCCTCTTGTTCTGGTGCTGGCTGCCTGGGAGAAGAGACCAACCCCCACCTGGCTCCAACCTCCCTGCAGGGAGTTGCAGAGAGCAAGAAGGTCTCCCCTGAGCCTCCTCTTCTGCAGGCTAAGCAACCCCAGCTCCCTCAGCCTCTCCTCACAGGGCTTCTTCCAGGCAAGCAGCACCAGAACAAGAGGACACAGTCTCAAGCTGCACCAGGGGAGGTATGGGCTGGAGGTGAGGAGAAAAGTTCTTCCCAGAGAGAGTAATTGGCCACTGGAATGTGCTGCCCAGGGAGGTGGTGGAGTCCCCATCCCTGGAGGTGTTCAAGAGGGGACTGGATGTGGCACTTGGAGCCATGGTTTAGTAATCAGGAGGTGTTGGGTGACAGGTTGACCTAACACCTCTAAGAATTCAGCTCCTCGACCGCGTCCCTAAGCTCCTCATCCAGATGTATTTTAAACACCTCTAGGGATGGTGACTTCACCACCCCCCTGGGCAGCATGGGCCAGTGCCCAGTGACCCTCTTGGTGAAGAAATTTTTCCTGCTATCCAACCTAAACCCCCCCTGCTGCAGCTTGAGGGATAGGATAGAATGGGTTGGGTTGGAAGGAGGTTGACTTGCTGGAGCGTGTTCAGAGAAGGGCAACAAGGTTGGTGAGGGGCTTGGAGCACAGCCCTGTGAGGAGAGGCTGAGGGAGCTGGGGTTGCTTAGCCTGGAGAAGAGGAGGCTCAGGTGTGACCTTATTGCTGTCTACAACTACCTTAAGGGGGGTTATAGACAGGCAGAGGTTGTGCTTTTCTCCCAGGCAGCTAGCACCAGAACAAGAGGACACAGTCTCAGGCTGTGCCAGGGGAGGTTCAGGCTGGAGGTTAGGAGGAAGTTTTACACAGAAAGAGTGATTGCCCATTGGAATGGGCTGCCTGGGGAGGTGGTGGAGTCCCCATCCCTGGAGGTGTTCAGGAGGAGAGTTGATGGGGTGCTTGGTGCTATGGTTGAGTTGCTTAGGTGGTGTTGGATGATAGGTTGGACTTGATGATCTTGAAGGTCTCTTCCAACCTGGTTTATTCTAGTCTAGTCTAGTCTAGTCTAGTCTAATCTATAGAATGGGTTGGGTTGGAAGGGACCTTAATAGGACAAACCCTTCTGCACTCAGCAGGGACATCTGCAACTAGAGCAGGTTGCTCACAGCTCTAAACAACCTGACCCTCAATGGTTTCAGCCACGGGGCATCTCCCACCTCTCTGGGCAACCTGGACCAGGCTCTCCCCACCCTCAGTGTCAAACATTTCTCCCTTCTCTCCACTCTCAATCTCCCTCTTTCAGTTCAAACCATCACCCCCTGTGCTGTCACAGCAGGCCCTGCTCAAAAGTCTGTCCCCAGCTTTCCTAGAGGCCCCTTGGAGTACAGAAGGCCACCAGAAGGTCTCCCTGAAGCCTTTTTTTAACTCTAGGCTGAACAAACCCAACTCTCTCAACCTGGCTTCTCAGCAGAGAGCTTCCAGCCCTCCCAGCATTGCTGTAGCTTTCTCTGAGCATTCTCCACCAGGTCCCTGTCCCTGCTGTGCTGAGACCACTGATGCTTTCAAACCCGTGTGGTTGAAGCTGGACCGCAGTCAAATTTCACCGGTCTCAGAGAAGCGACACAGTTAACAATGCAGACCCAGGTCAAGGGTTTGAGAGGCAGCAGCTCTCTGCAGAGCCCTCCTTAAAACTGCACATTCATCCAAGCTTTGTGTGACTCATTCTGCCTAACCAGGCTCAGTTGCTGACATTTATCCCAGCTGTGTTACATGCTCACCCCGTGCCCTCCAGAAACAATTCCCCACCCCCCACCCCCCTGCCCCGAATGCATCTCTTCTGCAACGTGCTGAGCAGATGGAAGCAAGGCAAGCAGCCTGGCCAGGGGAATTTTGAGCCTATTCTCCACAACTGGTGGATGAGCTGGGGCCAAACTGCTACTCAGCAGCTGCAAGAACAAGCCCCTAAATTCCAGGCAAAGAAAAGGGTCTGTAATCCACTGCTGCGCTTCAGAGCTTCTGGGTTCCATTAGATGAAAATGGGATCTGAGGGCTGCAGATCATCCAGAGGAGCTCAGGGAAGTTTGGGCCATTCTCAGCCTGGCTGAAAGGATGGAAAGCTGCTAGGGTGGTGGTGGGTGGGGAGACCAGGGAGCAAACTCAGCATAAGGACCAGAGAAGCCCTGTAGCCTTCTCCCCTTCCTTCCATTAGGGGTTTGACTTGTAGGATAAAGACCTTTGAGACCATGGTGTCCAACCCTTACCCCAGCACTGCCAGGTCAGCACTACACCACGGCCCTCAGCTCCACATCTTCAGGGCTTTGCAGTCCTTCCAGGGATGGGGACTCCAACACTGCCCCAGACAGCCTGGGCCAGGCCTTGCCAGCTGGTTCAGGGTCGAAAATGTTCCTCATACCCAACCTAAACCTGCCCTGGTGCACCTTGTGGCTGTTTCCTCTCATTCTGTTGCCTGTTCCTATGGAAAAGAGACCAACCCCCCCTCACTGCAGCTTCCCTTCAGGGAGGTGTAGAGAGCAATGAGGCTTCCCCTCGGCCTCCTTGTCTCCAGGCTAATCATAGTACCATAGTATCAGTCAGGGTTGGAAGGGACCACAAGGATCAGCCAGTGCCAACCCCCCTGCCATGGGCAGGGACACCCCACACTACATCAGGCTGCCCAGAGTCTCAGCCAGCCTGGGCTTAAACACCTCCAGGGACAGGGCCCCAACCACCTCCCTGGACAACCCATTCCAGGCCTTCACCACTCTCATGGGGAAGAACTTCCTCCTCACCTCCAGCCTCAATCTCCCCACCTCCAGCTTCATTCCATTCCCCCTAGTCCTAGCACTGCCTGAGATCCTGAGCAGTCCCTCCCCAGCCTTCTTGGAGCCCCCTTCAGACACTGGAAGGCCACAATGAGGTCACCTGGGAGCCTTCTCTTCTCCAGACTGAACAGCCCCAACTCCTTCAGTCTGTCCTCACAGGAGAGGTGCTCCAGCCCTCTGATCAGCCTCAGGTCTCTCAGCTGCTCCTCACAAGACTTGTGCCCCCCACCACTTTCTCCCAGGTCACCATAAAGAGTATAAGCCCTTGCCTAATAAGTAGGAGGCCCTGCAGGATGAGGGCAGTGGGGATGAGAGGGCTGAGGAGCAGCCATGTGGGGAGATGCCTAAGGCCAAGCAGTCCCCACCACCTATAAGGAGCAGCTCCACAAAGCAAAAGAGAAGGGTTATAGTTGTTGGGGACTCTCTCCTGAGGGGGACTGAGGGACCCATATGTCATCCCACCCCACCCCACCGGGAGGTCTGCTCCCTACATGGGGCCCAGGCAAGGGAGATCACCAGGAGACTCCCTAAGCTGATCCAGCCCTCTGACTATTACCCTTTGCTGGTAATCCAAGCTGGAAGCAATGAAATTGCTAAGAAGGGCACCAGGACAATCAAAAAGGAATTCAAGGCTCTCAGACAATTGATTGATGGGGCAGGAGCATGAGTGGTGCTCTGCTCAGTTCCCTCAGTGGCAGGGGAGTACCCTGAGAGGAACAGGAGCAGCCATGCCATCAGCAATTGGCTCAGGGGATGGTGCCAGCAGAGGAATTTGGGGCTCACAGTATCACAGCATCACTAAGGTTGGAAGAGACCTCAGGGATCATCGAGTCCAACCTATCAACACGGACCTCATGACCAGAACATGGCACCAAGTGCCACATCCAATCCCCTCTTGAACACCTCCAGGGGTGGGGACTCCACCACCTCCTTGGGCAGCACATCCCAATGATGAACGACTCTCTCTGTGAAGAACTTTCTCCTCACCTCGAGTCTAAACCTCCCCTGGCACAGCTTGAGACTGTGTCCTCTTGTTCTGGTGCTGGGTGCCTGGGAGAAGAGCCCAACCCCCACCTGGCTCCAACCTCCCTGCAGGGAGTTGCAGAGAGCAAGAAGGTCTCCCCTGAGCCTCCTCTTCTCCAGGCTAAGCAACCCCAGCTCCCTCAGCCTCTCCTCACAGGGCTGTGCTCAAGGCCTCTCCCCAGCCTTGTTGCCCTTCTCTGGACACCTTCAAGTGTTTCGATGTCCTTCTGAAACTGAGGAGCCCAGAACTGGACACAGGACTCAAGGTGTGGCCTAACCAATGCAGAGCAGAGGGCAGGATGAGCTCCCTGCTCCTGCTGGCCACACTCTTCCTGCTGCAGGCCAGGATGCCCTTGGCCTTCTTGGCCACTGGGCACACTGCTGCCTCCTGTTCAGGCAGCTGTCAATCAGCACCCCCAGGTCCCTCTCTGTTTGGCAGCTCTCAGCCACTCTGCCCCCAGCCTGGAGCTCTGCCTGGGGTTGCTGTGGCCAAAGTGCAGCCCCTGGCACTTGGACTTGTTGAATGTTGGCCTCTGCCCATCTGTCCAGCCTGGCAAGGTCCCTCTGCAGAGCCCTTCTGCCCTCTCACTGACCAACATCTGCTCCTAACTTGCTGTCAGCTGCAAACTCACTGCTGATGGACTCCATCCCCTTCTCCAGATCATCAATGAGGACATTGATCAGGCTGGGGCCCAGCACTGCTCCCTGGGGCACACCCCTGGTGCCTGGCTGCCAGCTGGCTGTGGCACCATTCACCACCACTCTCTGGGCTCAGCCTCCAGCCACTTCCTCACCCAGCACAGAGTGTAGTGGTCCAAGCCACGAGCTGACAGCTTAGCCAGCAGTTTGCTGGGGGGGATGGTGGCAAAAGCCTTGCTGCAGTCCAGGCAGACCACATCCACAGGCCTCCCCATGTCCACCAGACGGGTCACCTGATCATAGGAGCTCAGGTTGCTCAGGCAGGACCTGCCCTTCCTAACCCCATGCTGGCTGGGCCTGAGCCCTTGGCCATGCTTCAGGTGTGCAGTGATTGCCCCCAGGATAATCTGCTCCATCACTTTCCCTGGCACTGAGCTCAGGCTGCCAGGCCTGGAGTTTCCAGGTTCCTCCATCAGACCTTTCTTATGGATGGGGACCACACTGGCAGCTTCCAGTCCTCTGGGACCTCACTGGTGAGCCAGGCCTGGAGGAAAATGATGGAGAGTGGCTTGGCAGCTCATCTGCCAGCTCTCTCAACACCCTAGGATGGACCCATCCAGTCCTATGGGGTTCTTTGACTATGGGGCAGCTTTTACTGCACCCAACCTGCTGGGTCCTGATGGGCTGACATTATCTAGGAAGGGCAGGAGGGTACTGGCACTGGAGCTGGCAGGGCTCATTGGGAGGGCTTTAAACTAGGTCTGGAAGGGGTGGGTGAGGAAATCAGTGTCTCTGGAGAGGGGAGAGTGGGACACAAATGAGGGTTAATTGCTGAAGTGCAGGTACACCAATGCACACAGTATGAGCAACAAGCAAGAAGAGCTGGAAGTCCTGGCCCACCAGGATGACTATGATATAGTCACCATCTCAGACACCTGGTGGGATAGCACACATGGCTGGAGTGCTACACTGGGGGGTTACAGGCTCTTCAGGAGAGGGAGAAGGGGAGGAGGGGTGGCTCTGTGTATTAGGGAGTCACTCTTTGCCACAGAGCTTGACGTGGAGGGTGAAAGAATTGAGAGGACTGGAAGTGAGGAGAAAGTTCTTCCCAGAGAGAGTTGTTGGCCCTTGGGATGTGCTGCCCAGGGAGGTGGTGGAGTCCACATCCCTGGAGGTGTTCAAGAGGGGACTGGATGTGGCACTTGGTGCCATGGCCTAGTCATGAGGTTTGTGGTGATGGGTTAGACTTGATGATCTTTGAGGTCTTTTCCAACCTTGGTGATGCTGTGATCATCTACAGCTCTGTCTGACCTCTCTCATATTCATATCTCAGAGCATGGCAGAGGCCCTTTCAAACCCCATCCTGCCCCATCCCTGTACAACCAAACTCAGGTTAAGCAAACCCAAGCAATCCCTTTCAGCGCTGTGCCTGTACAAAATGAAGCTTTGTTTCAAGCCCCCAGGGATCACTCTCTGAGTTTGGAATTTAATTGGAGCTAAGCTTTTGGACAGCTAATGCATTTAAGGGAGAGAAAAATGAGTCCCATCCCTCCAGGCCTCTGTACCAGGCTCCTTCAGCAAAGCTTTCCTGAAGAAGGGTTTGAATTCCACACAATCCCAAACACCACAATGCTGCTTCTGAAATGACTGAAGGCCTTGCTGCCTTCCCAAAACACACCCCCACCAAGCCAAACTCTTCCAAGGACTGGCTTCCCAGAACAACTTTTCCCCCCACCTTGCTGTCAAAAACCACATCTTGAGGAACACCACCAGGAAAATGTTGTAGGAGCTGGTCTCTGCTGCCAAGTGACAAGCAAGAGGATGAGAGCAAATGGCCTCAATTTGTGCCAGGGGAGGCTTAGGTTGGAGATGAGGGAAGATTTCTTTGCTGCCAGAGTGGTCAGGGATTGGCAGAAGCTGCCCAGGGAGGTGGTGGAGTCCCCATGCCTGGAGGTGTTCCAGAAGCCTGTGGCCATGGCAGTGTGGGATAGGGTTTCCCGGCCATGGTGGGGTTGGGCTGCTGGTTGGTCTTGATCTTGGAAGTCTTTTCCAACCCAAACAATTCCACAACTCCCTGGCTGGATTCACCCATCCTGGAGGTCTTTTCCAACCTCAATGATTCTTATGTCAGTAACTGCTCTGTGCAGAATCTGCTGCTTGAGCGCCAGACACTCAAAGCCCAGAGAAGAGAAGGTGAACCACAGGCAGCTGGTTTGGTTCTCCTCAGCACCTTATGCCAGCACTTAACCAAAGCTTACCCCAGCATGGTGCCACTTCCACTTTCAACACTCCACCACCTGAGCTCCACATCCACCTTCCCAGATGACCCACCTGAACACTTGGATTCACTTCCATCTTTTAACTTCAATGAATTCAAAGCCCCAACACCCAGCTGATCTCAAAGCAAAAAGCAGTTGCTTACACCTGACCACGCTGCTCATGGATCTGCCTCAATGCTAGGGAGAGGAAGCCAGCCTGGAGTGATGAATGACTTGGTGGTTTCTGCATGCAGGATTTGCCTAAGCCAGAGAGATACCTACCTTTTCACTCATTGATTCTTCAAACTTGTGATTGAAGAGGCACTTGTAGACTCGGCCTTCCCCTGCTTGAGTCTGTGAAACAGAAACATTTGCCATGAAAGGTAAGACTTGTAATGCTTAATGAGCAGCCTACACCCAAAGAGGCTGATCTGGAACTAGGAATACATTCCCAGTTCATATTTCTAATGACACTCAGAGCTCCTAGACTAAGCAAAACCTTCTGCATTTTACTGCCTTCAGAAGCTGCTTGCCTCCGTCACCCCTCTGGTGAGAAGATGCTCAGCTGACACAAGCTAATTCAGACTGAACAGTGCAGCTTCCAGGAGTGCTGTGAGCAAAACCAGACCCTGTGCTTGCTGCTGCAGGAGGGAGCAGTCACCTCTCCCAGTTAAGAGGCATTTCCCTCCCTCTCACACCAGCTCTGATGTCCATTAAACCATTTGTGCCAGCTCAGTTCATTAACCCCCCACCAGGGGAGGCTTTGTTTGGCGTGGGGGGCTGAAGGGAACACCCCATTGACTGCAAAATGACAGCTACAGGTGCTCTGTTTTCAGCAGCTCATGAACTTGCTAAGGGTGCAGGATTCCAGTCCTTCTTTCAGGGTGGTTGTGGGGTTGTTTTTCCCCCAGGGGAGGGAAGGCCAGAGGGAAGCACTCACGTTCTCACAGAAGCGCTCTCTATCGTCCCGGCAGGCGAAGTAGAGATGCCGGTCCAGGTGGAAGTCGTCTGAAGAGAGCTCAGCCACCCGAAGAATGGCCTTCTTACACTGATCAGAGACCTGAACCCGAGGGTCTGTCTCCTCAGCTTCTTTCACCAGCCCTTTCTCCAGGCATGCCACCACCTCTCCTTGCGAGTGGGCATCCTAGGTGAGAAGAGCGAGACACCACCTGTAACCAAGCACCTCCAGCACCCCAGCGTGGTGAGGGCTGGAAAGGGCCTCTGGGGATCACCCACACCAACCCTCCCGCAGGGGCACCCACAGCAGCTTTGGAATCTCTCCAGGGAGGGAGACTCCACCACCTCTCTGGGCAGCCTGCTCCAGGCCTCCAGCCTCCTCACACCAAAGAAATGTCTCCCCGTGTTCAGGTGGGACCTCCTGGGCTCCAGTCTGTGCCCACTGCCCCTTCGCCTGTCCCTGGGCACCACTGACAAGAGTCTGGCCCCAGCCTCTTGCCCCCCACAGGCCCTTTAGGTCTTGCTGAGCATTGATCAGATCCCCCCTAGGGCTCTTTAACATCTTCATTGATGATCTGGAGGAGGGGATGGAGTCCATCAGCAGTAAATTTGCAGCTGACAGCAAGCTGGGGGCAGGAGTTGATCTGCTGGAGGGTAGAGAGGCTCTGCAGAGGGACCTCAACAGGCTGGGCAGATGGGCAGAGGCCAAGGGCAGGAGATTGAACACATCCAAGTGCCAGGGGCTGCACTTTGGCCACAGCAACCCCAGGCAGTGCTACAGGCTGGGGGCAGAGTGGCTGAGAGCAGCCAGGCAGAGAGGGAGCTGGGGGTGTTGGTTGGTGGTAGGCTGAACATGAGCCTGCAGTGTGCCCAGGCAGCCAGGAGGGCCAATGGCATCCTGGCCTGCATCAGGAGCAGTGTGGCCAGCAGGAGCAGGGAGGTCATTGTGCCCCTGTACACTGCACTGGTGAGGCCACACCTTGAGCCCTGTGGCCAGTTCTGGGCCCCTCAGTTTAGGAAGGAGGTTGAGCTGCTGGAAGGTGTCCAGAGAAGGGCAAGAAAGCTGGGGAGGGGTCTGGGGCACAGCCCTGTGAGGAGAGGCTGAGGGAGCTGGGGTTGCTTAGCCTGGAGAAGAGGAGACTCAGGGGAGACCTTCTTGCTCTCTCCAACTCCCTGAAGGGAGGTTGTAAACAGGCAGAGGTTGGTCTCTTCTCCCAGGCAGCCAGCACCAGAACAAGAGGACACAGTCTCAGGCTGTGCCAGGGGAGGTTCAGGCTGGAGGTTAGGAGGAAGTTTTACACAGAGAGAGTGATTGCCCATTGGGATGTGCTCCCTGGGGAGGTGGTGGAATCCCCATCACTAGAGGTGTTCAGGAGGAGACTTGACAGGGTGCTTGGTTACATGGGTTAGTTGATTAGGTGGTGTTGGATGACAGGTTGGACTTGATGATCTTGAAGGTCTCTTCCAACCTGGTTTACTCTATTCTATTCTCCAGGCTCAACAGCCCCAGGGCTCTCAGCCTTTTCTCCTTACAGAGCTGCTCCAAGGCCCCTCAATATCTTTGCAGCCTCCACTGGACCCTCTCCAATAGTCCCCTGTCCCAGGACTCCTGATGTGGCCTCACCAGAGCAGGATCACCTAAGCAGATCACAGGGGAACGTGTCCAAGTGGGGTTTGAAGACCTCCAGAGACAGAGACTTCAGCACCTCTCTGGACAGCCTGTTCCAGTGCTCTGCCAACCTTCCCTGTAAAGAAGTTCCTTCTCCTGCTTAGGTGGAACTTCCTATGCTCAAGTTGCTGCCCATCGCCTTGTGTCTTTTCACTGAGAAGAGTCTGGCTCCACCTTCCTGCCACCCACCCCTTAGATATCTGCAAGCACTAATAACAAGCACCACAAATGAAGCAAACAAAGTATCATAGTATCAGTCAGGGTGGGAAGGGACCACAAGGATCAGCCAGTTCCAACCCCCCTGCCATGGGCAGGGACACCCCACACTACATCAGGCTGCCCAGAGCCTCAGCCAGCCTGGCCTTAAACACCTCCAGGGACAGGGCCCCAACCACCTCCCTGCACAACCCATTCCAGGCCTTCACCACTCTCATGGGGAAGAACTTCCTCCTCACCTCCAGCCTCAATCTCCCCACCTCCAGCTTCATTCCATTCCCCCCAGTCCTATCACTGCCTGAGATCCTGAGCAGTCCCTCCCCAGCCTTCTTGGAGCCCCCTGCAGATACTGGAAGGCCACAATGAGGTCACCTGGGAGCCTTCTCTTCTCCAGACTGAACAGCCCCAACTCCTTCAGTCTGGCCTCACAGGAGAGGTGCTCCAGCCCTCTGCTCATCCTCCTGGCCCTGCTCTGGACACCTTCCAGCACCTCCACATCCCTCTTGCAATAGGGGCTCCAGAACTGGAGGCAGGACTCCAGCTGGGGTCTCCCCAGAGCTGAGCAGAGGGGGAGAATCACCTCCCTTGCCCTGCTGGCCACACTTCTCCTGATGCAGCCCAGGATCTGGTTGGCTTTCTGGGCTGCAAGTGCACACTGAGAGCTCCTGGTGAGCTTCTCCTCCCCCAGCACCCCCAAGGCTCTCTCCTCAGGGCTGCTTTCCAGCCAGTCCCTGCCCAGCCTGCATTTGTGCCTGGGATTGCCTCCACCCAGCTGCAGGACCCTGCCCTTGCTCTTGTTGAACCTCCTGAGGTTGGCTTGTGCCCACCTCTCCAGCCTGCCCAGCTCCCTCTGGATGGATCCCTTCCCTCCAGCCTGTCTGCTGCACCACACAGCTTGGTGTCAGCAGCAAACCTGCTGAGGGTGCACTCAGTGCCACTGTCCATGGCACCCACAAAGGTGTTGAACAAGCCTGGTCCCAGGACTGATCCCTGAGGGACTCTGCTTGTCCCTGGCCTCCCCTGGGCCATGGAGCCATGGACAGCCACTCTCTGGGTGCAGCCATCAAGCCAGTTCTGTATCCATCTAGTGGTCACCCATCACACCCATGTGTCACCAGCCTGGAGAGCAGGCTGTGGTGCAGGACAGTGCTGAAGGCTTTGCTCAGGTCCAGGCAAACGACATCAGTTGCTCTCCCCTCAGCTACTGATGTTGTCACCTGTGCAGAGAAGGCCACCAGGTTGGTCAGGCAGGATTTGCCCTTGGTGAAACCATGCTGACTGCTCCCAATCACCTCTTCACTATGCTTCTGAGCCAGTAGTGACTCCAGGAGGATCTGCTCCAAGGGCAATTGCAGAGAGACTTCCAAAAGCTCAGCCTCAGCTGCACTGACATTCAGAGGAGGCATCAGTCAACAGCTGTAGGATCCACACAATTCCTCCATTCCCACCCTGCTGCTGGCCACCATGAAAGCAATCCTCTCCCCACCACCCCCCCTCCACCCTGCCACTGCTCAGGGTTTGTTTTAATGTGACTTAATGAGATTATCACTACTTAGTCACACAGCTCAGAGCTCTTTACCCAAATGGCCAAATTATCTTTACTTTGACACAGCTCCCTTGGCACCATGGCAACAGCAGGCACAGGAAGAACAGTCTTGGGAGGGAGCAAAACCAGACAAGCCTTCAGTTTGGGTGGGGATAATTAGTGATGCTAAAAAAGCCACAGAGGAGCTTGGCCCAGTGGAGGCTTCTCAGGGCTAATTCCTCCCTGAAGGGCCTAAGAGGAATTCAAAGAGCAGATGAAGGAAGAAGCAGGGAACTCCAGGCCAGTCAGTCTCACCTCTGTGCCCAGAAAGATCATGGAACAGATCCTCCTGGAGGCACTACTGGCTCAGAAGAAGAGTGAAGAGATGATTGGGAGCAGTGAGCATGGCTTCACCAAGGGCAAATCCTGCCTGACCAACCTGCTGGCCTTCTCTGCACAGGTGACAACATCAATAGCTGAGGGGAGAGCAACTGATATCCTTTCCCTGGAGCTGAGCAAAGCCTTCCACACTGTCCTGCACCACATCCTGCTCTCCAGGCTGGTGACACATGGGTGTGATGGGTGACCACTAGATGGATAAGGAACTGGCTTGATGGCTGCACCCAGAGAGTGGCTGTCCATGGCTCCATGGCCCAGGGGAGGCCAGGGACAAGCAGAGTCCCTCAGGGATCAGTCCTGGGGCCAGGCTTGTTCAACACCTTTGTGGGTGCCATGGGCAGTGGCACTGAGTGCACCCTCAGCAGGGTTGCTGATGACACCAAGCTGTGTGGTGCAGCAGACAGGCTGGAGGGAAGGGATCCATCCAGAGGGAGCTGGACAGGCTGGAGAGGTGGGCACAAGCCAACCTCAGGAGGTTCAACAAGACCAAGGGCAGGGTCCTGCAGCTGGGTGGAGGCAACCCCAGGCACAAATGCAGGCTGGGCAGGGACTGGCTGGAAAGCAGCCCTGAGGAGAGAGCCTTGGGGGTGCTGGGGGAGGAGAAGCTCACCAGGAGCTCTCAGTGTGCACTTGCAGCCCAGAAAGCCAACCAGATCCTGGGCTGCATCAGGAGAAGTGTGGCCAGCAGGGCAAGGGAGGTGATTCTCCCCCTCTGCTCAGCTCTGGGGAGACCCCAGCTGGAGTCCTGCCTCCAGTTCTGGAGCCCCTATTGCAAGAGGGATGTGGAGGTGCTGGAAGGTGTCCGGAGCAGGGCCAGGAGGATGAGCAGAGGGCTGGAGCTGCTCTGCTGTGAGGACAGACTGAAGGAGTTGGGGCTGTTCAGTCTGGAGAGGAGAAGGCTCCCAGGTGACCTCATTGTGGCCTTCCAGGATCTGAAGGGGGCTCCAAGAAGACTGGGGAGGGACTGCTCAGGATCTCAGGCAGTGATAGGAGTAGGGGGAATGGAATGAAGCTGGAGGTGGGGAGATTGAGGCTGGAGGTGAGGAGGAAGTTCTTCCCCGTGAGAGTGGTGAAGCCCTGGAATGGGTTGTCCAGGGAGGTGGTTGAGGCTCCGTCCGTGGAGGTGTTTAAGACCAGGCTGGATGAGGCTCTGGCCAGGCTGATCTAGTGTGGGGTGTCCCTGCCCATGGCAGGGGGGTTGGAACTAGATGATCCTTGTGGTCCCTTCCAACCCTGACTGATACTGTGATACTGTGAAGGTCAGACAAAGCAGCTCTGGCCCAATACTCCCTGCCATGTCCAGTGCCCTGCAAGCTTCAGGATGACTTTGGTCTGTGACCAGTGGCTGGCAACAAACGCAGAGTCTGTGCTTTACCTGAAAGCCCAGAAGAGGCAGAGCCACACTCCACTTAGTTTCTTACATCACTTTCACAAGGGCAACCACCCTTCCCCCAGCTCTACCTCCAACTCTTCTTCTAGAATGGATCTCTTGAGCCTTCTGCAAGTTCCCCTGTGAAGATCCCCTGAATTTCTGCTGCTCTGCTGCTCCTGGCCTTCTATCAGATACCCCAGGGCATGAATGTGTGCACACATGGACCTGGTGTTGGCAGTACCCATTTAGAAGCCACCCTTTCAGCTTCCTCTTGTCAAGGAGATTCATCTGTTGCTGTTGCAGCAGCATGAGTAAGAGAGAAGCCTCCATAAAGCATGACCATGACTATTCAGAGCCATGCAACCCCCTCCCAAACTCTTCCACACAAAGCAGTGCACCCAGGTGGCCAAGGAGGCCACCAACATCCTGGCTTAGATCAGTGCTAGTGTGGCCAGCAGGACCAGGGCAGGGCTTGTTCCCCTGTACTGGGTACTGGTGAGGTCACACCTCGATTCCTGGGCTCAGTTTTGGGCCCCTTACTCCAAGAAGGACATTGAGGTGCTGGAGCAGGTCCAAGAAAGGACAAGGAAGCTGTGGAAGGGTCTGGAGAACAGGGCTGGTGAGGAGCAGCTGAGGGAACTGGGGGTGTTTAGTCTGGAGAAAAGAAGGCTATGGGGAAACCTTCTCACTCTCCACAACTCCCTGAAAGCAGGCTTGAAGTGAGGTGTGGGTCAGTCTCTTCTCCCAAGGAGCAAGTGAGAGGACAAGAGGAAACAACTGCCAAGCTGTGGCAGGGGAGGGTTAGTTTGGCACAAAGTCTTTCCTGAAGGAGTGGTTAGGCCCTGGACCAGGCTGCCCAGTACAGGCCTCACCCCTGGAGGGGGTTCAAAGCTGTGGAGATGTGGTGCTGAGATACATGGTTTAGTGGTGAGCTGGCACTGTTGGGTTAACATGGGACTTAATGACCTCAAAGGGCTTTTCCAACCTAACTGATCCTATGAAACCACATCTCTCTGCTCTGCTGTGCCTCCTTGGGCAGGAAGCCCTTCAGTCCAGCTTTAGCTCTGCTTGGAGCAGAAGCAGTGAGCAGAGCAGGGGTAATGGCTGGACCTGATGATCTCAAAGGGCTTTTCCAACCTGAAGGGTTCTCTGATTCTATGCTCAGGCAACACTCATAACCACAACCCCATTTTAGAAGGGGCCAACTTAAAACCCAAAAGCATAAACCCCTCAAACTCACACGGCCCAAAGCTTCCTCTTCAGGTTTCACCTTTGCTTTGGGTGGGATCTTGCCAACTCCACATGCTGGCAAACATCAACTAACAGAATGATGACATCTAGGACTGAACCCCACAGGGATCTGAGCAATGCCTTCACCACCTCACTTCCAATTGTCAGCTCTCTAGAGCCATGGCAAAGGTGAACACAAACGAGGGACTTTTGACAAGGCCTTGGTGGGATAGGAGGAGAGGGAATGGATTCAAGTTTGAGGAGGACAGGTCAAGATGGTGATGAGGAAGAAACTCTTCACAATGAGGCAAAAATTCTTTAGAATGAGGAATGGGAGACACTGGAACAGGTTGCCCAGGGAGGTGCCCTCTCCAGGGAGGTGTTCAAGGCTAGGTTGGATGAGCAACCTGGGCTGGTGAGAGGTATCATAGTATCAGTCAGGGTGGGAAGGGACCACAAGGATCAGCCAGTTCCAACCCCCCTGCCATGGGCAGGGACACCCCACACTACATCAGGCTGCCCAGAGCCTCAGCCAGCCTGGGCTTAAACACCTCCAGGGACAGGGCCCCAACCACCTCCCTGGACAACCCAGTCCAGGCCTTCACCACTCTCATGGGGAAGAACTTCCTCCTCACCTCCAGCCTCAATCTCCCCACCTCCAGCTTCATTCCATTCCCACTGGTCCTATCACTCCCTGAGATCCTGAGCAGTCCCTCCCCAGCCTTCTTGGAGCCCCCTGCAGATACTGGAAGGCCACAATGAGGTCACCTGGGAGCCTTCTCTTCTCCAGCCTGAACAGCCCCAGCTCCTTCAGTCTGTCCTCACAGGAGAGGTGCTCCAGCCCTCTGCTCATCCTCCTGGCCCTGCTCTGGACACCTTCCAGCACCTCCACATCCGTCTTGCAATAGGGGCTCCAGAACTGGAGGCAGGACTCCAGCTGGGGTCTCCCCAGAGCTGAGCAGAGGGGGAGAATCACCTCCCTTGCCCTGCTGGCCACACTTCTCCTGCTGCAGCCCAGGAGCTGATTGGCTTTCTGGGCTGCAAGTGCACACTGAGAGCTCCTGGTGAGCTTCTCCTCCCCCAGCACCCCCAAGGCTCTCTCCTCAGGGCTGCTTGCCAGCCAGTCCCTGCCCAGCCTGCATTTGTGCCTGGGGTTGCCTCCACCCAGCTGCAGGACCCTGCCCTTGGTCTTGTTGAACCTCCTGAGGTTGGCTTGTGCCCACCTCTCCAGCCTGCCCAGCTCCCTCTGGATGGATCCCTTCCCTCCAGCTGTCTGCTGCACCACACAGCTTGGTGTCAGCAGCAACCCTGCTGAGGGTGCACTCAGTGCCACTGTCCATGGCACCCACAGAGATGTTGAACAAGCCTGGTCCCAGAACTGATCCCTGAGGGACTCTGCTTGTCCCTGGCCTCCCCTGGGCCATGGAGCCATGGACAGCCACTCTCTGGGTGCAGCCATCAAGCCAGTTCTGTATCCATCTGGTGGTCACCCATCACACCCATGTGTCACCAGCCTGGAGAGCAGGCTGTGGTGCAGGACAGTGCTGAAGGCTTTTCTCAGGCCCAGGGAAACGACAGCAGTTGCTCTCCCCTCAGCTATTGATGTTGTCACCTGTGCAGAGAAGGCCACCAGGTTTGTCCCTGCCCCTGGCATGGGGGTTGGAACTGGATGCTCTTCAAGGTCCCTTCCAACCTAAACCATTCTAAGAACCTACCAAAAGAAAGCACAGAAAACACTTCACCAGGAACAACAAAGCCAGGGGGAGCAGAGGTAGACAGGAACTAAAACACTAGCAAAGGAAGTCTTGGAAAGGCCAAGAGTCAGCCAGCAGTGGGGCTTCCAGCAGCAAGGGAATCCCAGAGCACCTCCTGAAGTGCCTTTTCCAGTTCCAAAAGCCAGCTTTACCCCAGGTACTGTGAGGAAGCCATCTCACTGCCAGCCACTAGCAGCCCTCATGCAGATGGGAGGCAGTGGTCCAGCAGTGCTTATCTCCATAAAGAAGAAGAGAGCTGAATCTCTTCCCTCCTCCTCCTCCTCCTCCTCAGGTGTCCAGGGGGTATTTATTAAACTCCCAGCTCCACTCAGTCCCACCAAAGGCTAATGACTGTTTCTCTACAGGCAGCTCTCAGAAGCTACAGCAGAGAAATCGAACCTGAACCAGCAGCTGATGGGGGCCAATTAGATGGAGATTTCTCCAAAGCAGCAAAGGGACAGAGGAGAAACAGCAACAAAGGGACAGAGGAGAAACAGCAACAAAGGGACAGAGGAGAAACAGCAACAAAGGGGCAGAGGAGAAACAGCAACAAAAGGAAGGCTTGCATAGCCATTTAGAGCTGTTTCCATAGCACTATCAAATCCTTCCGTGGTTTCCAAGTGCCAGGGATGCCAGCCTAACAAAAGCCAGCAGATGACAGGCTGCAAGGCCTTCACACAACCCCAGGGCAAAACATTCTGGGTTAGGTACCAAGAGAGTGAGGGAGATGCACCAACTGCCCCAACCCACACCACAGCTTCAGCCCTGACTTGGTTTGCTGTCTCACAGAAGCTTGGTGACACGAGCTTCACAGTTCACAGAATGCTTTGGATTGGAAGAGATCTTAAAGATCATCCCAGTTCTAAGCCTCCTGCCACAGGCAAGGACCCCTCCCCCCAGCCCAGGCTGCTCAAGGCCTCATCCAGCCTGGTCCTGAGCACCTCCAGGCAGGGGGCAGCCACAGCCTCCCTGGGCAGCCTGTGCCAGGCTCTCCCCAGCCTCACTGCCTACAATTTCCTCCTCATCTCCAGTCTCAGTCTCCCCTCTCCCAGCTCCAAGCCATTGTCCCTCATCCTGTCTCTCCCAGCCCTTGTCCAAAGTCCCTCCCCAGCTCCACTGCAGCCCCTTCAGGTACAGGCAGGCTGCTCTAAAGTCTCCCTGAAGCCTTCTCATCTCCAGGCTGCACAGCCCCAACTCTCCCAGCCTGGCCCCACAGGGGAGTTTCTCCAGCCCTCTGATCACCTCTGTGGCCTCCTCTGGACCCTCTCCCACAGTTCCATTTCCCTCTTGTGCTGGAGGCACCAGAACTGGTGGGGTCTGAGCAGAGCAGAGGGGCAGAATCCCCTCCCTGTGCTGCTGCTCTCCCTGCTCTGGCTGCAGCTCAGTACACAGCTGCCAGCAACCATTGCTGGCTCCTGGGGAGTTTGTCACCAACTGACACCCCCAAGTCCTTCTCCTCCAGACTGCTTCCGAGCCACTCCTCACCCATCCTGGATTTGTGCTTGCCTCTCCCAGGTACCTTGTGACCTTAATCCCCCACTACCACCCTCACCCTTTCACTCCCCTTCACTCCAGCAGCCAGCACAGGAGGTTGTGCAGCTCTGTGCACAGCACTGGTTTCACACCCACCAGATGAGGTTTGGCTTTGCACCAGCAAGTCCATGCCACTGGACCCTCCAGGGCTCCCCAGAGTGCTTTAATTGGGGCAGGCCATGGGCATTAATGCAGACCTAACACCCAAGGCTGCCCCTATTACACTTCTAGTTCCACACTGAGGGGTAAAAGCAGTTTCTCATTCCATGAGGCCCTTCAGGCCAGGATTAGAGGGAACCTACACTTAATGCCTCCTACCAGGCTACTCAGCTCTTCCTAGGCTGAACTTGTGGTGCCTGCAAATCTCTCCCTCTTCTATGGCTGCTTTTGTTCTTGACAGCAGCAAGGGCTCCTTTTTGGTGCACCCAGGCTTCTGGAATGCATTAACACTTCACTTTCACACACTGTGGATGAGAAGCTGCTTCCAGCAGCCAACATCTCAAACAAGCAGGAAAGCTGGGGGGGTGGGGGTTGGAGTTTAAAGGAAAAAGCAGCTATTTTTTTGGCACATCTTATCCACCTCCCTCATTAATAGCTGACTGGAGAGGCCAAACCTGAAAAGCTTAGGAGCTGCAACGAGGAGGAAAAAACAACCACCACGTAACAGTTGCTAGGTTGACTTTCACGTTGCAAATGCAGAAGAACAGTGGCAGAAGTTGCTGAGCTCATTTGCATTTTCACCCTAAGCAGGGAAAACTTCTTGGGGAAGCAGCCCCTCCCCTCCTGCAGCACCCCACAGCTTCACAGACAGGGCAAGGCAGTGCCTTGAAACACCACAGGATCAGAAGAGGGCTTGGCTTGGCTTGGAAGACACCTGAAAAAGCATCCACTTCCAACCCCTCCACCCCCTCTGCCAACACCTCCTACTAGACTCCATCCTACCTGCCTTTGAATACATCCAGGCTTCAGAGCCTCCAGAGCTTCTCTGGGCAACCTGTGCCACTGCCTCAGCACAGTCTCACAGTATCACCAAGGATGGAAGAGGCCTCAAGGATCATTGAGTCCAACCTGGCACCACAGACCTCATGGCCAGACCATGGCACCAAGTGCCACATCCAATCCCCTTCTGAACACCTCCAGGGATGGGGACTCCACCACCTCCCTGGGCAGCACATCCCAAGGGCCAACAACTCTCCCTGTGAAGAACTTTCTCCTCACCTCCAGCCTAAACTTCCCCGTCAGGAAGAGGAGCAAGAAGGTCTCCCCTCAGACTCCTTTTCTCCTGACTGAACAACACTGACTTGGGAAACCTGTTTGTGACCATGGATGACACTCAGATCTTGAGAAAGGCCCTGAAACTAAATGCCAAACAGGCACTTGGAGAACTGGCACAGCTTGAGACTGTGTCCTGTTGTTCTGGTGCTGCTTGCCTGGGACCAACCTCTGCCTGTCTACAACCTCCCTGCAGGGAGTTGCAGAGAGCAAGAAGGTCTCCCCTGAGCCTCCTCTTCTCCAGGCTAAGCAACCCCAGCTCCCTCAGCCTCTCCTCACAGGGCTGTGCCCCAGACCCCTCCCCAGCTTTGTTGCCCTTCTCTGGACACCTTCCAGCATCCCAACCTCTTTCCCAACCTGAGGGGCCCAGAGCTGGACAGGCTGGAAGAGACCTTTGAGATCATCCAGTCCAACCTCTCCCCCAGCACCATCTGATCAACTCAACCATGGCACCAAGCACCCCAGCCAGTCCCTCCCTGAACACCTCCAGGGATGGGGACTCCACCACCTCCCCGTGCTGCTAAGCCCCCAGCACCGCTGAGCCCTCTCCCCGCTGCGGGGGGCCGAGCCGAGCGACGCCTTCCCCGGGGCAGGAGGGAGCAGGCGAGGCAGAGCAGCAAAGGGCTCCCAGCAGCCTGCTGCTGCCCCCTCTGGAGGCTCCGCAGGTACCTTCTCCCCAGGCCGAATGCTGCCGCACTTGAGGAGGTTGATGTCGGCCTTGCAGTCGTCCATGAAGCCGCAGATCAGGCGGTAGTCGCTGAAGATGATGGCTGTCATCTTGGTGATGTACTGGTGGCACTGGTACTCCGTGATGTTCCCCCTGTGGTCCACCAGGCAGGACACCAGGAAGCCTTTCCCCACGGGCTCATCTGCACATTCCTTGATCTGTTGTCCAAGGAGAACAAGGTGAAAAGCAGCTGCTGAGTTTAACCTGCCTGTTGAAAAGGCAATCCAAAGCACAACCCCCCCTGCCCCCCCGCCAAAGCCAAACCAGCTCAAAGCTGAACATGAGCCAGCAGTGTGCCCAGGGGGCCAAGAAGGCCAAGGGCATCCTGGCCGGCATCAGGAAGAGTGTGGCAAGGAGGAGCAGGGAGGTCATTCTGCCCCTGTGCTCAGCACTGGTTTTGGGGGTGAGGGGAATGCTCCTTTGACAAAGCTTAATTTAGAATGCTGAGTAGGATAGGATAGGATAGGATAGGATAGGATAGGATAGGATAGGATAGGATAGGATAGGATAGGATAGGATAGGATAGGATAGGATAGGATAGGATAGGATAGGATAGGATAGAATTGGAATGGAATAGAATAGAATAGAAGTTGGAAAAGACCTTTGAGATCATCCATCCCAACCTATCACCCAGCACCATCTGATCAGCTCAACCATGGCACCAAGCACCCTGTGCAGGCTCTTCCTAAACACCTCCAGGGATGGGGACTCCACCACCTCCCTGGGCAGCACATCCCAAGGGCCAATCTCTCTTGCTGGGAAGAACTTCTTCCTCACCTCCAGCCTGAACCTCCCCTGGCACAGCTTGAGACTGTGTCCTCTTGTTTTGGTGCTGCTTGCCTGGGAGAAGAGCCCAACCCTCACCTGGCTCCAACCTCCCTGCAGGGAGTTGCAGAGAGCAAGAAGGTCTCCCCTGAGCCTCCTCTTCTCCAGGCTAAGCAACCCCAGCTCCCTCAGCCTCTCCTCACAGGGCTGTGCCCCAGACCCCTCCCCAGCTTTCTTGCCCTTCTCTGGACACCTTCCAGCAGCTCAACCTCTTTCCTAACCTGAGGAGCCCAGAGCTGGACACAGGACTCAAGGTGTGGCCTAAGCAGTGCAGTGTGCAGGGCAGGATGAGCTCCCTGCTCCTGCTGGCCACACTGCTCCTGATTCAGGCCAGGATGCCCTTGGCCCTCCTGACTGCCTGGGTACACTGCAGGCTCATGTTCAGCCTACCATCAACCAGCACCCCCAGGTCCCTCTCTGCCTGGTTGCTCTCAGCCACTCTGCCCCCAGCCTGTAGCACTGCCTGGGGTTGCTGTGGCCAAAGTGCAGCCCCTGGCACTTGGATGTGTTCAATCTCCTGCCCTTGGCCTCTGCCCATCTGCCCAGCCTGGCAAGGTCCCTCTGCAGAGCTCTCCTACCCTCCAGCAGCTCAACTCCTGCCCCCAGCTTGCTGTCAGCTGCAAACTCACTGCTGCTGGACTCCATCCCCTCCTCCAGATCATCAATGAAGATATTGAACAGGCTGGGGCCCAGCACTGCTCCCTGGGGGACACCACTGGTGCCTGGCTGCCAGCTGGATTACAACAGCCCTAAATCATACTTGGACACCTCATGCTCCCCAATCTCCCCCCAGTCCCCATTAGCCTCCTAAACCAGAACAGTTTTGGCTCAAAGCAGGGCTGATTTCAAAAGGCAACACAGTATTTATTGAACTGTTCATTAACTTGCTGGAAGCTGAAGCTGAAGAGGGAAAATCCTCCTCCAATTCATTTTTATCAGGCTCTTATCAGGAACTGATTGCTAGCAGTAAAGCATTTTGCTGCCTGGCCTGAAATAACTCCAAAGGCAGGGCTAACAAATAGCTGAGGGCTGGGGCAGGGGTTTGAAGAGCAGTGGACATGAACAGACAGGTCCCCAAGACAAATCACAGCCTCAGCTGCTCAGGGGAGCAGAGAGGGAGAGGCAAAATGGCACCCCTGGAAGGAACAGATGCTGGTGGCTCTGACAGCCTCTGCCCAAAGGAAGGGGAAAACATGGCTAAGGATGTGCCCTGAGGAATGCTACAGCAGGGGCAGGGCAGTGGCTTGCTCCAAGGAGTACTGAGATTGCACTCACTAACAACACAATTCCTGCTGGAGTGAGGCCAGAGGAGGCCACAAAGGTGATCCCAGGGCTGGAGCAGCTCTGCTGGGAGCACAGGCTGAGGGAGCTGGGGCTGTGCAGCCTGGAGGGGAGAAGGCTCTGGGAGGACCTTAGAGCTGCTTTCCAAGACCTGAAGGGATCCTGCAGGAAGGCTGCAGTGGAACTCTCCCTAAGGGTGCCTAGAGACAGGACAAGGGGTTTGAAGCTGAGGGTTAGGCTGGAGCTCAGGAAGAAGCTCTTCTGTACAAGTGTAGTGAGACTCTGGCACAGGCTGCCCAGGGAGGCTCCTCCCTGGGGGTGTTCAAGGCCAGGCTGGATGAGGCCTCAAACAGAGGAGTCTAGCTGAGAGGTGGCCCTGTCCATGGCAGGGAGGTTGGAGCAGATGATCTCTTCCAACCTGAGCCAATCTAGGACTCCACGAGTTTAACCCTGAGGAGCCCAAGGGGAAATTCTGGCCCAGCTTCAGCATCCCCCCCCCTTCAGGAGTCAGCTGAAGATCTCAGGCACCCTGATGCTGCAAGCAGGTGTGACAGGCAGCCAGAAGAGCTCAGCAGTGCCACTTCTTCAAGCAGCAGGCACATGGCTGGAGTTGATTACACCAGAGATGTGCTCCTGATCAAACACTGCAGGGCTCATCCATCCCCAGCGAGCTCCGTGGCGATCGATAGGGACAGGCAGGCTCAGAGCCCAAGCAAGGGCAGGGCTAAGGGAACCCTCTCATCACTTCTCAGCTGACAACCTGCAATCCTCATGCTGGAAATACAGGGCACTGCTGAGGAGAGTCCAGCAAGGGCTCCAAAGATGCTGAGGGACCTGGAGCAACTCTGTGAGGAGCAAAGGCAGAGAGCCCTGGGGCTGAGAGCCTGAAGAGCAGCCCCAGGGATGGGGACTCCACCACCTCCCTGGGCAGCACATCCCAAAGGCAAATCTCTCCTCCTGTGAAGAGCTTCTTCCTAACAGCCAGCCAGCAGTGTGCCCAGGGGGCCAAGAAGGCCAAGGGCATCCTGGCCTGCATCAGGGGCAGTGTGGCCAGCAGGAGCAGGGAGCTCATCCTGCCCTGTGCTCAGCACTGCTCAGGTCACCCCTTGAGTCCTGTGTCCAGCTCTGGGCTCCTGAGGTTAGGAAAGAGGTTGAGCTGCTGGAAGGTGTCCAGAGAAGGGCAAGAAAGCTGGGGAGGGGTCTGGGGCACAGCCCTGTGAGGAGAGGCTGAGGGAGCTGGGGTTGCTTAGCCTGGAGAGGAGGAGGCTCAGGGGAGACCTTCTTGCTCTCTGCTTCTCCCTGCAGGGAGGTTGGAGCCAGGTGGGGGTTGGGCTCTTCTCCCAGGCACCCAGCACCAGAACAAGAGGACACAGTCTCAGGCTGTGCCAGGGGAGGTTCAGGCTGGAGGTTAGGAGGAAGTTCTACACAGAGAGAGTGATTGCCCATTGGGATGTGCTGCCTGGGGAGGTGGTGGAGTCACCATCACTGGAGGTGTTCAGGAGGAGACTTGATGGGGTGCTTGGTGCCATGGTTGAGTTGATTAGGTGGTGTTGGATGATAGGTTGGACTCAATGATCTTGAAGGTCTCTTCCAACCTGGCTTATTCTATTCTAGTCTAGCCTATTCTATTCTATTCTATTCTATTCTATTCTATTCTATTCTATTCTATTCTATTCTATTCTATTCTATTCTCTGGGTGAGAATAGACCTTTAAAGCTCATCCAGTCCAACCCCTCTGCAGTCACCAGGGACATCTGCAACTAGAGGCTGCTTACAGCCCCAAATAACCTGACCTGCCATGGCTCCAGGGATGGGGCATCTCCCACCTCTCTGGGCAAGCTGGGCCAGGCTCTCCCCACCCTCAGTGTCAAACATTTCTTCCTCCTCTCCACTCTCAATCTCCCTCTTTCAGCTCAAACCATCATCTCGTGTCCTGTCACAACAGGCCCTGCTCAGAAGTCTGTCCCAGCTTTCTTCTCAGCCTCTTTAAGACCTGAAAGGCCACCAGAAGGTCTCCCTGGAGGCTTCTCCAGGCTGCCTGGCCTCAGGGCAGCTACTGAAATCAGTTCCTGTCTGCTGCTGTGTCCAGTGTGAGACTTCCCCAGGGCCTGCTACAGCGTCAGTGGTGACATCATTGCCACCAGGGGCTGTGTTCCATAGTGGTTTGCATCTATATAGAATAGAATAGAATAGAATAGAATAGAATAGAATAGAATAGAATAGAATAGAATAGAATAGAATAGAATAGAATAGAATAGAATAGAATAGAATAGAATAGACAAGGTTGGAAGAGACCTTCAAGATCATCAAGTCCAACACATGAACCAATCCAACACCACCTAAACAGCTAACCCATGGCACCAAGCACCCCATCAAGTCTCCTCTTGAACACCTCCAGGGATGGGGACTCCACCACCTCTCTGGGCAGCACATCCCAAGGGCCAACAACTCTCTCTGGGAAGAACTTTCTCCTCACCAGCCTAAACCTTCCCTGGCACAGCCTGAGACTGTGTCCTCTTGTTCTGGTGCTGGGGGCCTGGGAGAAGAGACCAACCCCCACCTGGCTACAACCTCCCTGCAGGGAGTTGCAGAGAGCAAGAAGGTCTCCCCTGAGCCTCCTCTTCTCCAGGCTAAGCAACCCCAGCTCCCTCAGCCTCTCCTCACAGGGCTGTGCCCCAGACCCCTCCCCAGCTTTCTTGCCCTTCTCTGGACACCTTCCAGCAGCTCAACCTCTTTCCTAACCTGAGGAGCCCAGAGCTGGACACAGGACTCAAGGGGTGGCCTAACCAGTGCAGTGTACAGGGGCACAATGACCTCCCTGCTCCTGCTGGCCACACTGCTCCTGATGCAGGCCAGGATGCCCTTGGCCCTCCTGGCTGCCTGGGCACACTGCAGGCTCATGTTCAGCCTACCATCAACCAGCACCCCCAGCTCCCTCTCTGTTTGGCTGCTCTCAGCCACTCTGCCCCCAGCCTGTAGCACTGCCTGGGGTTGCTGTGGCCAAAGTGCAGCCCCTGGCACTTGGATGTGTTCAATCTCCTGCCCTTGGCCTCTGCCCATCTGCCCAGCCTGGCAAGGTCCCTCTGCAGAGCCTCTCTACCTTCCAGCAGCTCAACTCCTGCCCCCAGCTTGCTGTCAGCTGCAAATTTACTGATGATGACTGACTCAATCCCTTCCTCCAGATCATCAATACAGATGTTAAAGAGCACAGGGCCCAGCACTGCTCCCTGGGGCACACCACTGGTGCCTGGCTGCCAGCTGGCTGTGGCACCATTCACCACCACTCTCTGGGCTCAGCCTCCAGCCACTTCCTCACCCAGCTCAGAGTGCTGCTGTCCCAGCCAGGGGCTGACAGCTTGGCCAGGAGCTTGCTGGGGGGGATGGTGACAAAGACCTTGCTGCAGTCCAGGCAGACCACATCCACAGCCTGCCCCACAGCCACCAGGCAGTGCCCTGGGCATGGAAGGAGCTCAGGTTGCTCAGGCAGGACCTGCCCTGCCTAACTCCATGCTGGCTGGCCTGAGCCCTTGGCCATCCTGTCCTTTCATTGTTCTTATTTCCACCCCAGCTGGTTCAGTTTCTCTCCCAACCCATCAGTCTCTCTCTCCTTCACTCCCTTTCTCTTCCCTTTGGGAGAGCAGAGGGCCTCCCAGACAGCATCTGACACTCATTCAGGGGCAGGCCCAGCCCTGACCCTTGGCACTGATGGTAAAGAAAGTGGCAGCAGAACTGGGTTTGGGAGAACAATCTGCTCTGCATGCCACTGATCCTTGCTTTCAAGAGGCCCAACCTCCCAAAGCCACAGGGGGCCCAGCAGTTAAGAGCAACCTGCTTATTGCAGCCTGCTTATCGTTTCCTAAGCAAGTTTCTGGTCAAGTGAGGTTGCTGTGGTTTGGATGCCCAGATGATGCTCTTCAGAGCATGGTTTAATGACTGAATTAAGTCAGCTGCAGGCTGTGCTGCTAGGAAGAGCTTTGCATCCACTGCCTGCCCTCAAGCCCAGCTGCCAACTACCCCAAACCAAAAGGAAGAAGCAGCCTCAGCTCAGCTCCTGCACAGCTGAGCACACAGCCTCAAGAGCTGAAGCATGAGCACAAGGAAAGAAATGATTCATCAAGTAACCTTTGAAGCTGGACTGAGCTGCCCAGAGAGGTTGTGGAGTCTCCTTCCCTGGAGACTTCTAAAACCTGTCTGGATGTGCTCCTGGGTGACCCTGCTTTGGCAGGGGGGTGGGACTGGATGATCTCCCCAGCTCCCTTCCAACCTCTAACATTCTGTGAGTCTGTATTGATGGCTGAGATTCAGAGGAGTAACTTCTGCTGCAACCTAAAAAGGGAATGCTCCTGACAGTCTGCTTGGAGTAATTAAACACTTAGCCTCAAAGGAAAAAGGCCCAGTTGACCCACAGCCTCCCTGGGCAGCCTGTGCCAGACTCTCACCACCCCCATACTGAAGAACTTCTTCCTCAGCTCCACTCTAACCCTGCTCTGCCTCAGCTTCAAACCCTTCCCCCTTGGCCCCTCTAGATAAAGAGCTCTGATTCTGGGTCACACAGCAGAAGGGCGGTTGGTACAGGCAGGGACACCTCTCAAACAGACTTGGCTGCTCTAGGCCTTGGCCAACCTGGCATTGAACACCTCCAGGGAGGGAGCATCCACAACCTCCCTGGGCAAACTCTTCCAGACTCTCACCACCCTCCTACTCAAGAACTTCTTCCTCAGCTCCACTCTAACCCTGCTCTGCCTCAGCTTCAAACCCTTCCCCCTTGGCCTGGCTCTAGACACCCTCAGCAAAAGTCTCTCTGCAGCCTCCCTTCAGCTATTGCAAGGCAGCTCTAAGGTCCTCCCAGGAGTCTTCTCCTCTCCAGGCTGCACACCCCCAGCTCCTTCTGCCTGTCCTCACAGCCCATTGCATTCTATTTCCATTCCATTCCATTCCATTTCTATTTCATTCTATTCCATTCTATTTTCATTCCATTCCATTTCTAGTCCATTCCATTTCTAGTCCACTCTATTCCATTCTATTTATATTCCACTCCATTCCATTTCCATTCCATTCCATTTCCATTGCATTTCCATTCCATTGCATTTCCATTCCATTCCATTCCATTTCCATTCTATTCCATTTCCATTCCATTCCATTTCTATTCCATTCCATTCTATTTCTATTCCATTCTATTCCTTTCTATTCCATTCCAGTCCATTCCATTCCATTTCCATTCCACTCCATTCCATTTCCATTCCATTCCATTTCTATTCCATTCCATTCTGTGTCTAGTCCATTCAATTCCATTTTATTTCCATTCCATTCCATTCCATTTCCATTCCTTCTATTCTATTCTAGTCTAGTCTATTCTAGTCTATTCTATTCTACTCTATTCTATTCTATTCCATCCTATTTCTATTCTATTCCATCCTATTTCTATTCCATTCCATCCTATTTCTATTCCATTCCATTCCATTTCCATTCCATTTCCATTCCATTCCCTTCCATTCCATTCCATTCTACTCTATTCTATTCCATCCTATTTCTATTCCCTTCCCTTCCCTTCCCTTCCGTTCCCTTCCCTTCCCTTCCCTTCCCTTCCCTTCCCTTCCCTTCCCTTCCCTTCCCTTCCCTTCCCTTCCCTTCCCTTCCATCTTATCCTATTCTATCCTATCCTACTCTCTTCTCTGCACACTAACTCAGTGTCACAGAGGGAAGCAGGAGGCCTCAGTGCTGCAGCTGCAGTGCTGGTGTTGCCCTCTCTTACCTCTGCAATGGTGGACTTGCAGACTTCTCTGGCCACGGATTCAAACTTAGGATCTGTTGTCAGGTTCAGCTTGTAGTTCCACAGGAGCTAGAGAGACACAGAGAGAGAGAGATTGTAGACAGGAGGTTTAAGAACTTCTCATGGAGAATGACAAATATTTTGCTGCAGAAGAGACTGAAAGCTCATTCCTCCCCCCCCCCCCCCCACACCCTTCCCCCCATCTGTATCATCTGTAGCTATCAAGGCAAAGTCTCCTTGACAACAACTCTGTCCCTTCATCTCTGCAATAATTTTCTCCTCCTGAACAAACCCAGGGCTGTTAAAAAAGTCTCTCCATAAGGTCATGGGCTGACTCACTCAAAGGAAATATGCCTAATGAAGGCAATTTCAGAGCTGAAAGGATAAAACAATTGCCAGCTGCAGCCTGCTGCCTGCTGCCCAGCCAGCAGGGGCTTAAGCCCACCACAACCTTTCTGCACTGTGTCTTGTCTGCCCTGATGCAAGCTACCCACCAAACCCCCAGTGGGAGCAGATCTGAGGCTGAACACCTAACAAGACCCCACTAGAAAAGGGCAGGAGACAGTGCAGGTGGCCCTTCAGTCACTTCCCTCTGTGAGGGGCTGCAAGCTGGCAGATGAGCTGGCCAAGCTGCTCTCCATCATTTTCCTCCAGGCCTGGCTCACAGGAGAGGTCCCAGAGGACTGGGAGCTGCCAGTGTGGTCCCCAGCCACAAGAAGGGTTGGATGGAGGAACCTGGAAACTCCAGGCCTGGCAGCCTGAGCTCAGTGATGGAGCAGATTATCCTGGGGGCAATCACTGCACACCTGAAGGATGGCCAAGGGCTCAGGCCCAGCCAGCATGGGGTTAGGAAGGGCAGGTCCTGCCTGACCAACCTGAGCTCCTTCCATGCCCAGGGCACTGCCTGGGGGCTGTGGGGCAGGCTGTGGATGTGGTCTGCCTGGACTGCAGCAAGGCCTTTGCCACCATCCCCCCCAGCAAGCTCCTGGCCAAGCTGTCAGCCCCTGGCTGGGACAGCAGCACTCTGAGCTGGGTGAGGAAGTGGCTGGAGGCTGAGCCCAGAGAGTGGTGGTGAATGGTGCCACAGCCAGCTGGCAGCCAGGCACCAGTGCTGTGCCCCAGGGAGCAGTGCTGGGCCCTGTGCTCTTTAACATCTTCATTGATGATCTGGAGGAGGGGATGGAGTCACTCATCAGCAAGTTTGCAGCTGACAGCAAGCTGGGAGCAGAGGTTGGTCAGTGAGAGGGCAGAAGGGCTCTGCAGAGGGACCTTGCCAGGCTGGGCAGATGGGCAGAGGCCAACAGGATGGCATTCAACAAGTCCAAGTGCCAGGGGCTGCACTTTGGCCACTCCAACCCCAGGCAGAGCTACAGGCTGGGGTCAGAGTGGCTGAGAGCAGCCAGGCAGAGAGGGAGCTGGGGGTGCTGATTGACAGCTGCCTGAATATGAGCCAGCAGTGTGCCCAGCTGGCCAAGAAGGCCAAGGGCATCCTGGCCTGCATCAGGAGCAGTGTGGCCAGCAGGAGCAGGGAGCTCATCCTGCCCTGTGCTCAGCACTGCTCAGGCCACCCCTTGAGTCCTGTGTCCAGCTCTGGGCTCCTCAGTTTAAGAAGGACATTGAGAGACTTGAAGGTGTCCAGAGAAGGGCAACAAGGCTGGGGAGAGGCCTTGAGCACAGCCCTGTGAGGAGAGGCTGAGGGAGCTGGGGTTGCTTAGCCTGGAGAAGAGGAGGCTCAGGGGAGACCTTATTGCTCTCTCCAACTCCCTGTAGGGAGGTTGCAGCCAGGTGGGGGTTGGGCTCTTCTCCCAGGCACCCAGCACCAGAACAAGAGGACACAGTCTCAAGCTGTGGCAGGGGAGGTTCAGGCTGGAGATGAGGAGAAAGTTCTTCCCAGAGTGAGTTGTTGGCCTTTGGGATGTGCTGCCCAGGGAGGTGGTGGAGTCCCCATCCCTGGAGGTGTTCCAGAGGGGACTGGATGTGGCACTTGGTGCCATGGTCTAGTGATGGGGTATGTGGTGCCAGGTTGGACTCAATGATCCTCGAGGTCTCTTCCAGCCTTAGTGATACTGTGACAACATTTGGGATGCAGAGAGACTTCAGAGCTCTGGGAGGTTTTCTCTCTAGCTAAACCCAGTGATGCATCAGAGATCAGATGCCTCAAGAAGGATGACTGCTCTTCTAGGAGCCAGAGATGAGCTCATGTGGGAGCCTCAATGCTTTGGGTCACTGTGCAAAGAATCAATCTGGGGTTAAGTCCCATCCTGCAGATATCCACAGAGCCCAGAGGTCCTCCTGAGGCACCCTGAAGAGAAGAATACAGGGTGGGGGGAGGGGGAGAGAGAGTAAAAGCTCAGCCAATTCCTAGCTGACATCTCCCCCAAGCAAAGCTCCATTAGCTCATTTGGTTTGCCCCAGGACCTTCAGCTGCATTTCAACATCTTTGATTGATAAAAAGAGCTTAAGGACACTTAAAGATTCACTTGAAGCCAGAGGGCTGCCCCTTGGGCCCAAATCAAATCACAGCACACAGGTAAAAAAAGGGTTTGGCCAAAGCTCATTTTGGAGCTCCCATCATAGAGGAAACCCTGGGAGAAGGCAAAAGCAGGCTGGGGCACAAGGACAGCTGCTTCCCATCCCCTCCAACCAGGTGGAAGCACACAGACACACACACAGAGGACTGAAAGCAGAGTAACTGCACTGCCTTCCACACCTTGTGGCCTGGCTTTGGAGTTGTGAGAAGTCAAAACAAGGAGATGGGGGGGGGGGGGGGAAGCAGGGGGTTGCAGAGGCATGAAGCTGTAAATAGCACAGAATGATCTGAGCTGGAAGGGAGCTTAAAGCTCACCCAGTTCCAACCCCCCTGCCGTGGGGCAGGGACACCTCCCACCAGCCCAGGCTGCTCAAAGCCTCATCCAGCCTGGCCTGGAACATCTCCACAGCCTCACTGGGCAAAGAGGAACCTAATGAGGTTCAACAAGGATCTGCATCTGGGAAGGAATAATAAACACCAGCAGTCCAGGTTGGGAGGTGACCTGCTGGAGGGCAGCCCTGTGGAGAGGGACCTGGGAGTGCTGGTGGACAGGAAGCTCCCCATGGGACAGCAATGAGCCCTGGGGGCCAGGAAGGCCAAGGGGGTCCTGGGGGGCACTCAGCAGAGTGTGGCCAGCAGGGCCAGGGAGCTTCTCCTCCCCCTCTGCTCTGCCCTGCCCTGCCCTGGGGAGGCCACAGCTGGAAGACTGCCTCCAGCTCTGGGCTCCCCAGCTCCAGAGGGACAGGGATCTGCTGCAGAGAGGCCAAGGGAGGGCTCCAAGGCTGCTGAAGGGACTGCAGCACTGCCTGGGCAGGAGAGGCTGAGAGCCCTGGGGGGGTGCAGTGTGCAGAGGAGAAGGCTGAGAGGGATCTGAGCAATGTCTCTCAGTATCTTGAGGGGTGAGTGTCAAGTGGAGGGGGCCAAGCTCTTTCTGGTGGTGCACAAGGAACAACAGGTTCAAACTTGAATCAATGTCTATAAACACCTGAGTGCTGAGGTCAGGAAGGAAGGGACAGGGACAGCCTCTGCTCACTGTGCCCTGTGATAGGACAAGAGGCAAGGGATGGAAACTGCACCCCAGGAGGTTCCACCTCAGCAGGAGGAAGAACTTCTTGGCTGTGAGGCTCCCAGAGCCCTGGAACAGGCTGCCCAGAGAGGCTGTGGAGTTTCCTTCCCTGGAGACTTCCAAGCCCCATCTGGATGTGTTCCTGTGCCCCCTGGGCTGGGTGCTGTGCTCCTGCTCTGGCAGGGGGGGTGGACTGGAAGCTCTCCAGAGGTCCCTTCCAAGCCCTAACCTCCTGTGAGCTGTGATCCTGTGCCAGTGACTCCCCACCCTCACTGCAAAGAATTTCTTCCTCATCTCCACTCTCAATCTCCCCTCTGCCAGCTCCACGCCATTGTCCCTCCTCCTGTCACCCCCAGCCCTTGTCAAAAGCCTCTCCTCAGCTCTCCTGGAGCCCCTGCAGGTACTGGAAGGCTGCTCTAAGGTCTCCTTGGAGCTTTCTCTTCTACAGGGTGAACAACCCCAATTCTCTCAACCTGCCCCCACAGGGGAGGTTCTGCAGCCCTCTGATCCTCTCTGTGGCCTCCTCTGGACCTGCTCCAGCAGCTCCAGGTCCCTCTTATGCTGGGGACCCCAGAACTGGAGGCAGTGCTGCAGGTGGACAGGGTTTGCTGTGACAGAATGCAAAGGAGAGAAGCCAAGGGGAAACCTAAGCCCAGCCTTAGCTCTGATGATTATTTTGTGTGTGTGTGTGTAGAGTCTTGGGATTTGAGGAGTCAGCCTGACAGCCTGAAAACTGGCTAACAGTTTGCTCACTGTTAAACCACAGTGCTGAGAGGAAATCTGTTCCAAGAGCAGCCAAAGTGGCTCAAAACTGCCTCTAAATATCACACCCCCACAGCATCTTCTGAGCCAGTCGAAGAGTTTAGCAGCTGTGAAGGCAACACAGAAGGGCTTTCAACAGCTGAAATTAGAGGAGCTGCAGAATTCAGCACTGCTCACATCCTTCCCAAACTCAGCACATCATTTGGCTCCCAGCAACTCACTGGAACCACCCCCTAAGTGTCAAACAGGTTCCTCTCCTCCTCCTCCTCTCCTCCTCCTCCTCCTTCTCCTCCTGGAGCTTGGAAAACTGCACTTCTGCATCTTCCACTCTGCAGCTTCCAGGAAGACCACAGTGGTGCTCCTGGGTTGGAGAATCAGAATGGGAGGGGTTGGAAGGGACCTCCAGAGATCATCCAGTCCAACACCCACCCCCCCCCCGCCACAGCAGGGGCACTCAGGGCAGGGCACACAGGAATGCATCCAGGTAGGGCTTGAAAGACTCCAGGGAAGGAGGCTCCACCACCTCTCTGGGCAGCCTGCTCCAGGCCTCCAGCCTCCTCACACCAAAGAAATGTCTCCCTGTGTTCAGGTGGGACCTCCTGGGCTCCAGTTTGTGCCCACTGCTCCTTCTCCTGTCCCTGGGCACCACTGAGCAGAGCCTGGCCCCAGCCTCTTGCCCCCCACAGGCCCTTCAGCTCTTGCTGAGCATTGCTCAGCTCCCCTCTGGGGCTGCTCTTCTCCAGGCTCAACAGCCCCAGGGCTCTCAGCCTTTGCTCCTTACAGAGCTGCTCCAAGGCCCCTCAATACTTTGAGGTTGGAAAAGCCCCTGAAGGTCCTTGAGTCCAACCCTTAACCCAGCACTGCAAGGTCACCATTGAACCACATCCCTCAGCACCACATCTGCACAGCTTTGAAACCACTCCAGCCATGGGGAGCCCACCACTGCCCTGGGCAGCTGGCACAGGTCTTGGCAACCCTTCTGGGGGAAGAAATCGGTCCTCATTGGCTCATGGAGTGGTAGGGGTTGGAAGGGACCTGAGTGAGTACAAACCCCTTGCCAGAGCAGAATCCCCCAGGGCAGGGCACACAGGAACACATCCAGGCAGGTTTGGAAAGGCTCCAGAGGAGGAGGCTCCACAACCTCTCTGGGCAGCCTGCTCCAGGCCTCCAGCAGCCTCACACCAAACAAGACTCTCCTCATCTTCAGATGGAACCTCCTGGCTTCCAGCTTGTTCCTGCTGTTCCTTTTCCTGTCACTGGGCACCAGTGGGAACAGCCTGGTCCTGGCCACCCCTCAGATGTTTACAGACACTGAGCAGATCCCTTCTCAGCCTTCCCTTCTCCAGACTAAACAGCCTCAGGGCTTTCAGCCTCTCTCCACAGCAGAGCTGTTCAGTCCCTTCATCATCCTCATAGCCTCCTTTGGACTCTCCCCAGCAGGTCTCTGTCTCTCTTGAATGGGGGAGCCCAGAACTGGACACAGGATTGCAGCTGTGGTCTCAGCAGGGCAGAGCAGAGAGGGACACTGCCCAAGCTCTGTGTCAGACACAGGATTCCAGGGGCTGTTTTGCTCCCCAAAACATCAGGACCAGCAGGAGAGCCTCCAAGAGGAGGAGGAGGAGGAGGAGAGGGGCCTAAGGGAGGAACAAACAGAAACCTCTGGGGTACATTTGCTCTGATAGCAGCAGTGCTGTTAGAACATGCTCTGATGCATGGACCAGCACTGCAGGGAGGAAGCTCTCTGCTGAGAGGGCTTCAGGGCTTGGGAGTCTGAGGCAGGGACACAGCAGGAGCAGGGACAACTCATGCAAGAGGGCTGTCCTGCTTGGGATGGGGAACTTCCATGCAACCTCTGAGCAGCCAGCTGGGAGACAGTGGCAAGGAATAGAGCAGAACAGAATGAACCAGGTTGGAAGAGACCTTTGAGATCATCCAGCCCAACCTCTCCCCCAGCACCATCTGAGCAACTCAACCATGGCACCAAGGGCCTCAGCCACCTAAACACCTCCAGGCATGGGGACTCCACCACCTCCCTGGGCAGCACATCCCCAGGGCCAATCTCTCTTGCTGGGAAGAACTTCTTCCTCACCTCCAGCCTGAACCTCTCCTGGCACAGCTTGAGACTGTCCTCTTGTTCTGGTGCTGGGGGCCTGGGAGAAGAGCCCAACCCCCACCTGGCTCCAACCTCCCTGCAGGGAGTTGCAGAGAGCAAGAAGGTCTCCCCTGAGCCTCCTCTTCTGCAGGCTAAGCAACCCCAGCTCCCTCAGCCTCTCCTCACAGGGCTGTGCTCCAAGCCCCTCCCCAAGGGAGGGTTGGAAAGGCTCCAGTGGATGAGGCTCCACAACCTCCCTGGGCAGCCTGCTCCAGGCCTCCAGCAGCCTCACACCAAACAAGTCTCTCCTCATGTTCAGATGGAGCCTCCTGGCTTCCAGCTTGCACCCTTTCTTCCCTGCCCTATCACTGGGCACTACCCAAAGGAGCCTGGCACCTTCACCCTGACACCCACCCCCAGACACTGACACTGATCAGGTCCCCTCTCAGCCTTCTCTTCTCCAGGCTCAACAGCCCCAGGGCTCTCAGCCTTTCTTCACAGGAGAGATGTCCCAGCCCCCCAGCCCCTTCATCATCCTCACAGCCTCTGTTGGACTCTCTCCAGCAGGTCTCTGTCTCTCTGGGCAGCCTGCTCCAGGGCTCCAGCCCCCTCCCAGCAAAGAAGTTTCTCCTCACATCGAGGTGGAACCTCCTGGGCTGCAGTTTGTATCCACTGCCTCTTGTCCCATCAGAGAACTGCTGAATGGGTTGGGTTAGAAAGGACTTGAAGGATCATCCAGTTCCAGTCCCCCTGCCATGGCCAGGGAGACTTTCCACTAGAGCAGGCTGCCCAGAGCCACATCCAGCCTGGCCTCAAAGCATTCCAGGGATGGAGCTTCTAATACCTCCCCTGGGCAGCCTGGGCCAGGCTCTCACCACCCTCCTGACCAACAACTTCTTCCTAAGGTCTAACCATAATCTCTCCTCCTCTAGCTTGGATCCCCAGTCCTATCACTACCCAACACCCTCCAAAGTCCCTCCCCAGCTTTCCTGCAGCCCCCTGCAGCCCCTGGAAGGCCACCAGAAGGTCTCCCTGGAGCCTTCTCCTCTGCAGCCTGCACAACCCCAACTCTCTCAGGCTGTGCTCAGAGCAGAGCAGCTCCAGCCCTCTGCTCAGCCTCCTGGCCCTGCTCTGGACACCTTCCAGCCCCTCCAGAGCCTTCCTGCCACAGAGGCTGCAGAGCTGGGCACAGAGCTGCAGCTGTGGGCTCAGCAGAGTGGAGCAGAGAGGCAGAATCCCCTCCCTGGCCCTGCTGGCCACACTTCTGCTGCTGCTGAGCTTCTCCTCCCCTCCAGCAGCCCCAAGGCCTTTGCTCCAGAGCTGCTCTCCAGCCTCTAGCAGTGCCTGGGATTGCCCCAATCCAGCTGCAGGACTCATGCAGATCCCTGAAGGTGTCCTGATGTTCACAGAGGCTGCCTTTTGCAAGCTACTCAACCCCCTCTGAGGTGTAAATGCCCCAGGTGGAGAGGAAGCAGAAGAGGAAGCCATACTTACATGGTTGCAGTCTGAGGAGATTTCATTGTCTGGCTGAAAAGAGAAAAGAAACAAAAAAGAGCCAAGGTCAGTGCTGCTGTGAGGCATTCCACACACACAGAAGATGCTTTGGGGGGGACTGGAGATGCTTTGGGGGGGACTGGAGATGCTTTAGGGGGGATTTGAGATGCTTTGGGGGGGATTGGAGATGCTTTGGGGGGGATTGGAGATGCTTTGGAGGGGATTTGAGATGCTTTGGGGGGGATTGGAGATGCTTTGGGGGGATTGGAGATGCTTTGGGGGGACTGGAGATGCTTTGGAGAGGACTGGAGATGCTTTGGGGGGGATTGGAGATGCTTTGGGGGGGATTGGAGATGCTTTAGGCATCATCTTGACAGAACAGGACACAAGAGGAGCTGTGGTTCTGCAGGTGCTGCACAAACATCACCAGGGTCCCAGCTCCCTCAGCCTCTCCTCACAGGGCTGTTCCCCAGACCCCTCCCCAGCTTTCTTGCCCTTCTTTGGGCACCTTCCAGCAGCTCAACCTGTTTCCTAACCTGAGGAGCCCAGAGCTGGACACAGGACTCAAGGGGTGGCCTGAGCAGTGCTGAGCACAGGGCAGGATGAGCTCCCTGCTCCTGCTGGCCACACTGCTCCTGATGCAGGCCAGGATGCCCTTGGCCTTCTTGGCCACCTGGGCAAATTTCATAGAATGGGTTGGGTTGGAAGGGACCTTAAAGATCATCCCAGTTCCAAGGCTGCTCAAGGCCTCATCCAGCCTGGCCTGGAACACCTCCAGGCAGGGGGCAGCCACAGCCTCCCTGGGCAGCCTGTGCCAGGCTCTCCCCAGCCTCACTGCCAACCATTCCTTCCTCCTCTCCAGTCTCAGTCTCCCCTTTCCCAGCTCAAAGCCATTGTTCCTCCTCCTGTCACTCCCAGCCCTTGTCCAAAGTCCCTCCCCAGCACTCCTGGAGCTCCTTCAGGTACTGGAAGCAATGTGAGAAGCAAGATCTCCTCTTTCATCTGCATGTAAAGGGGCTGGCTCAAGGCAGCCCAGAGCTTTACACCACGAGAAACTGGGACATCTGATAGTCATCCCTCACTTCAAACCAGGCTGCATTTTACAGCAGTGAATCACAGAATGCTTTCAGTTGGAAGGGCCCTTAAAAATCACACAGTCCAACCTCTCCTGCCAGGGGCAGGGACCCCTCCCCTCAGCCCAGCTTGCTCAGGGCCTCATCCAGCCTGGCCTTCAACACCTCCAAGGCAGGGGGCAGCCACAACCTCCCTGGGCAACCTGTGCCAGGCTCTCCCCACCTTCACTGGCAAGACTTTCATCCTGATCTCCACTCTGTGTCTGCCCTCTCCCAGCTGAAGGCACTGCTGTGGCCTCCTGACAATCCATCTGACACGCAGCCCCTGCCAGCCCAGCCCAGCCCGTTGTGAGAGGAGCACCCACACTCTGCTGGCAGCTGCCTGGAAAGAGAACTGTGGCTGCAAAGCCTCCTGTCCTCCTCCCAGCCTTCTCCCAAGGGAGGAAGCCCTTGGAAGGAGTTAGTTACCCAGACCTGCACCTTGTCTCCATAGCAAAGCGGTGCCAAGGCAGGGCGAACCCCCCCTGCCCCCCAACCCCCCCCAGGGACACCAACCCTGACTCATGAGGCCTCTGCTGCCACTGCCACTGCAGCTGGCTGACACCCTGCTCCCAGAGCCACAGCCACCCAAACACAGCCTGAGCTCGAGCACATCGTGGACACAGACACATCAGAGCTGAGAGAAGGGAAAGGGAGAAAAGGAAAGGGAGAAAAGGAAAGGGAGAAAAGGAAAGGGAGAAAAGGAAAGGGAGAAAAGGAAAGGGAGAAAAGGAAAGGGAGAAAAGGAAAGGGAGAAAAGGAAAGGGAGAAAAGGAAAGGGAGAAAAGGAAAGGGAGAAAAGGAAAGGGAGAAAAGGAAAGGGAGAAAAGGAAAGGGAGAAAAGGAAAGGGAGAAAAGGAAAGGGAGAAAAGGAAAGGGAGAAAAGGAAAGGGAGAAAAGGAAAGGGAGAAAAGGAAAGGGAGAAAAGGAAAGGGAGAAAAGGAAAGGGAGAAAAGGAAAGGGAGAAAAGGAAAGGGAGAAAAGGAAAGGGAGAAAAGGAAAGGGAGAAAAGGAAAGGGAGAAAAGGAAAGGGAGAAAAGGAAAGGGAGAAAAGGAAAGGGAGAAAAGGAAAGGGAGAAAAGGAAAGGGAGAAAAGGAAAGGGAGAAAAGGAAAGGGAGAAAAGGAAAGGGAGAAAAGGAAAGGGAGAAAAGGAAAGGGAGAAAAGGAAAGGGAGAAAAGGAAAGGGAGAAAAGGAAAGGGAGAAAAGGAAAGGGAGAAAAGGAAAGGGAGAAAAGGAAAGGGAGAAAAGGAAAGGGAGAAAAGGAAAGGGAGAAAAGGAAAGGGAGAAAAGGAAAGGGAGAAAAGGAAAGGGAGAAAAGGAAAGGGAGAAAAGGAAAGGGAGAAAAGGAAAGGGAGAAAAGGAAAGGGAGAAAAGGAAAGGGAGAAAAGGAAAGGGAGAAAAGGAAAGGGAGAAAAGGAAAGGGAGAAAAGGAAAGGGAGAAAAGGAAAGGGAGAAAAGGAAAGGGAGAAAAGGAAAGGGAGAAAAGGAAAGGGAGAAAAGGAAAGGGAGAAAAGGAAAGGGAGAAAAGGAAAGGGAGAAAAGGAGAAAAGGAAAAGGAGAAAAGGAAAGAATAGACCAGGTTGGAAGAGACCTTCAGGATCATCAAGCCCAACCTACTTGGTGGGGACTCCACCACCTCCCTGGGCAGCACATTCCAATGGCCAACAACTCTCTCTGGGAAGAACTTCTTCCTCACGTCCAGCCTGAACCTCCCCTGGCACAGCTTGAGACTGTGTCCTCTTGTTCTGGTGCTGCTTGCCTGGGAGAACAGCCCAACCCCCACCTGGCTCCAACCTCCCTGCAGGGAGTTGCAGAGAGCAAGAAGGTCTCCCCTGAGCCTCCTCTTCTCCAGGCTAAGCAACCCCAGCTCCCTCAGCCTCTCCTCACAGGGCTGTGCCCCAGACCCCTCCCCAGCTTTCTTGCCCTTCTCTGGACACCTTCCAGCAGCTCAACCTCTTTCCTAACCTGAGGAGCCCAGAGCTGGACACAGGACTCAAGGGGTGGCCTGAGCAGTGCTGAGCACAGGGCAGGATGAGCTCCCTGCTCCTGCTGGCCACACTGCTCCTGCTGCAGGCCAGGATGCCCTTGGCCTTCTTGGCCCCCTGGGCACACTGCAGGCTCATGTTTATCTGCTCTCCACCACTCCTCCCGGGTCCCTCTCTGCCTGGCTGCTCTCAGCCACTCTGCCCCCAGCCTGTAGCACTGCCTGGGGTTGCTGTGGCCAAAGTGCAGAGCCCTGGAGACATTCAAGCTCAGCCTGGCTGTGCCCCTGGGCAGCCTGCTCTAGATGGAGCTGCCCCTGCTGCCTGCAGGGGGGTTGGACAAGATGAGCCTTGAAGGTCCCTTCCAACCCAATGCAAACTGTGAAGCTGTGAGCAACCACACCACAGCAACCCAACCCTTCTGGGTGGCTTCAGCCATTCCTGCATCCTCCAACCCAGTAACCTTTGCTTCAGATTAAAGCTTAAAGCTCAGTGTTTCTGAAAGGATGAGGCCAAGGAGATAACAGACTGCTTCTCCCCAGCCTGGGCAAGCTGAAACAAGCCTTTCCTGAAACACACAGCGTGAAGATACCACACCTGGAAATCCTGCCCTTCCCCTGGGCTCTCCAGCAGCCCACAGCTCTGGGAGAGCAAATTGGACTCTTCTGAGAGCAGTCATGGAAGTTCAATGGAACCCAGAGGAAGCTTCATCAGTGCTTATGTTGGCAGTTGAGCCAAAGATCTTGCTGGGACACTGGGACAGGCTGCCCAGGGAGGACCCATCCCTGGAGGTCTTCAAGGTGAGGCTCAACAAGGCTCCCAGCAACCTGCTCTAGAGGAGGATGTCCCTGCTGACTGCAGGGGGGTTGGACTGGATGACCTTTGGAGGTCCCTTCCAGCCCAGACCATGCTATGATCTGGCCAGGAATCCTTCCTGTGTGGAGCAAGATGACCACGGGCTAGCCAGAAGCTGTGGTCCCTCTTCCCACTGCCAGTGCAGGGGAAGTGGCTTCAGTGGCAATGCTGAGCTGCTTCTCCCAGTCTAAGTGGAGCCAAAGGAGGAGACAAATCCTCTTATCATAAGATCAGTCAGGGTGGGAAGGGACCACAAGGATCAGCCAGTGCCAACCCCCCTGCCATGGGCAGGGACACCCCACACTACATCAGGCTGCCCAGAGCCTCATCCAGCCTGGTCTTAAACACCTCCAGGGACAGGGCCCCAACCACCTCCCTGGACAACCCAGTCCAGGCCTTCACCACTCTCATGGGGAAGAACTTCCTCCTCACCTCCAGCCTCAATCTCCCCACCTCCAGCTTCATTCCATTCCCCCTAGTCCTATCACTGCCTGAGATCCTGAGCAGTCCTTCCCCAGCCTTCCTGCAGCCCCCTTTCAGATCCTGGAAGGCCACAATGAGGTCACCTGGGAGCCTTCTCTTCCCTTCTCTCTTCATCTTGTGTCTGATAAATGGAATGGTGGAGCTTGAGCAAGGGGAAGAAAAATCTCCCCAGAGCAAGCCATGCCACTTCTGCCTTTCTAAGGAGCCAGCCTATGGCTCTCTACCCATCACATCCACTCAAGAAGCAAGAGCAGTCTCAGAACCACTTGGACCACTAGATGGATACAGAACTGGCTTGATGGCTGCACCCAGAGAGTGGCTGTCCATGGCTCCATGGCCCAGGGGAGGCCAGGGACAAGCAGAGTCCCTCAGGGATCAGTCCTGGGACCAGGCTTGTTCAACATCTCTGTGGGTGCCATGGACAGTGGCACTGAGTGCACCCTCAGCAGGTTTGCTGATGACACCAAGCTGTGTGGTGCAGCAGACAGGCTGGAGGGAAGGGATCCATCCAGAGGGAGCTGGGCAGGCTGGAGAGGTGGGCACAAGCCAACCTCAGGAGGTTCAACAAGAGCAAGGGCAGGGTCCTGCAGCTGGGTGGAGGCAATCCCAGGCACAAATCCAGGCTGGGCAGGGACTGGCTGGCAAGCAGCCCTGAGGAGAGAGCCTTGGGGGTGCTGGGGGAGGAGAAGCTCACCAGGAGCTCTCAGTGTGCACTTGCAGCCCACAAAGCCAATCAGCTCCTGGGCTGCAGCAGGAGAAGTGTGGCCAGCAGGGCAAGGGAGGTGATTCTCCCCTCTGCTCAGCTCTGCTCAGCTGAAGATGTTAAAGAGGCTGGGGCCCAGCACTGCTCCCTGGGGCACAGCACTGGTGCCTGGCTGCCAGCTGGCTGTGGCACCATTCACCACCACTCTCTGGGCTCAGCCTCCAGCCACTTCCTCACCCAGCTCAGAGTGCTGCTGTCCCAGCCAGGGGCTGACAGCTTGGCCAGGAGCTTGCTGGGGGGGATGGTGGCAAAGGCCTTGCTGCAGTCCAGGCAGACCACATCCACAGCCTGCCCACAGCCACCTGGATGAAAATGATGGAGAGAGGCTTGGCCAGCTCATCTGCCAGCTCTCTCAGCACCCTAGGATGGATCCCATCCAGTCTCATGGACTTGAAACCAGCCAGGTTAGGCAAGAATCAACAGAGCTTTTGTAGAGGCGGGGAGAGAGCAAACCACACATCCCTCAAGCACTCCTGCCTCAAAGCCACTGAAACATCCTGCAGCTCTGCACCAACAAGCAGATGGCTACAGGAAAGAGTTTTCACACATCCTGCAGTGCTGGAAGAGTCAGGAGGGATAAAAAACCCACCCTCAGAAGCAGTGAGAGTTGAAGCTCCCAACAGAGGAGAAGGCTTCATCATTTAGTTACACCTTTAGTCAGCAGTCAAAGTTAAACCTGCCCAAGCTGAGCTTGAAATGCTCTCCCGTGCCAGTGGGATTGAAAGCAAACCCAGGGGGGTCAACCCAGCACAAAACAACAACCCCCCCACACCCAACCCAACAATCCTCCCCTTGGCATTCCTGCTTTGGGAGAAGCCACTTGGAAGCATGCCCCAAAGTCAGCCCCCTCCCAGCTTGCAGTTCTTGTGCTTCCTTGAAGATCATGTGGGGCAGGCTGTGGATGTGGTCTGCCTGGACCTCAGCAAGGCCTTTGACACCATCCCCCCCAGCAAACTGCTGGCCAAGCTGTCAGCCCCTGGCTGGGACAGGAGCACTCTGAGCTGGGTGAGGAACCTCTTCTCCAGACTGAACAGCCCCAACTCCTTCAGTCTGTCCTCACAGCAGAGCAGCTCCAGCCCTCTGCTCATCCTCCTGGCCCTGCTCTGGACACCTTCCAGCACCTCCAGATCCCTCTTGCAATAGGGGCTCCAGAACTGGAGGCAGGACTCCAGCTGGGGTCTCCCCAGAGCTGAGCAGAGGGGGAGAATCACCTCCCTTGCCCTGCTGGCCACACTTCTGCTGCAGCCCAGGAGCTGATTGGCTTTCTGGGCTGCAAGTGCAAGCAGCCACATTGCTCTTTGGTGTTCACCCTGTGGCCTCAGGAGTCCAACCCTCCACCCTGAGGGCCAGGCAGGCCTCCAAAGCTCCTGGCCTGCTGCTCCCTCCCCGTGGCACGGGTGGCACAGCAGTCAGGGTGCCTGTCCTCAGCCAAGCCCAGCCAGGGTCTGCAGGGGCAGCAGCAGAGCTGCTTCAGTCCTGCTGAGTTCACATTCCCACCTTCCACCTCCCAGCCCAAAGCAGAACATCCAAACAGGTGGGAAGCAGCCTGGGCTATTTTTAGCTCCTGCCAGCTATTCTATTTAGAGGAACACACACATCAAACACCTCCAAGGAGCTGCTCCAGCCCTAACCACAAACCACAAGAACAGGGTTAGTCTGCAGCCTTCCCTCTTGCCTTCAGGGGAGAGGAGCAGACTCTTCCACCAGCCCAACTGCCCCACATTCTTAGGGACACAGACAAAATACATTGGGAGTGTTCCCTCTCCTGGCACTGGTGCCACAGCCAGCTGGCAGCCAGGCACCAGTGGTGTCCCCCAGGGAGCAGTGCTGGGCCCCAGCCTGAGCAATGCCTTCATTGGTGATCTGGAGGAAGGGATCACAGTATCACAGTATCACGGTATAATTTAGGTTGGAAAGGACCTCGAGGATCATCGAGTCCAACCTATCACCACAGACCTCATGACCAGACCATGGCACCAAGTGCCACATCCAATCCCCTCTTGAACACCTCCAGCGATGGGGACTCCACCACCTCCCTGGGCAGCACATCCCAATGACGAATGACTCGCTTGGTGAAGAACTTTCTCCTCACCTCGAGTCTAAACCTCCCCTGGCACAGCTTCAGACTGTGTCCTCTTGTTCTGGTGCTGCTTGCCTGGGAGCAGAGCCCAACCCCCACCTGGCTCCAACCTCCCTGCAGGGAGTTGCAGAGAGCAAGAAGGTCTCCCCTGAGCCTCCTCTTCTCCAGGCTAAGCAACTCCAGCTCCCTCAGCCTCTCCTCACAGGGCTGTGCCCCAGACCCCTCCCCAGCTTTCTTGCCCTTCTCTGGACACCTTCCAGCAGCTCAACCTCTTTCCTAACCTGAAGAGCCCAGAGCTGGACACAGGACTCAAGGGGTGGCCTGAGCAGTGCTGAGCACAGGGCAGGATGAGCTCCCTGCTCCTGCTGGCCACACTGCTCCTGCTGCAGGCCAGGATGCCCCAAGTGCCATGGCCACAGGGTTCTGGAACACCTCCAGGCATGGGGACTCCATCACCTCCCTGGGCACCCTCTGCCAATCCCTGACCACTCTTGCAGCAGAGAAACTTTGCCTCCTCTCCAACCTCAGCCTCCCCTGGCACAATTCCAGGCCATTTCCTGTCCTTCTATCACCTGAGACTAGGGAGAAGAGACCAACCCCAACCTCATTGCAACCTCCTTTGAGGGAGCTGTAGAGAGCAGTGAGGTTTGCTCTCAGCCTCCTCTTCATGTCTTTAAGGATTAGGAGGCACTTAATCAGTTACAACACTTACAGGTGCCCAGGAATGGCTTCTCCATCCTTCTCCCTCACAATTCAGCAGCTTGAGTTCTGAGTGTTGCAGCTCTCCCCAGAAACATCAACAATGGTTAAACACAGCTTGGGTCAGCCAAAAAACCCTGGGGAGGGGAAGCCAACTGAAGCCTTAGTCATGCAGGAGCCCCCAACAGCAGCTTCTGGGAGCAGGAAACAGAAGAGGTTCAAAACAGTGCAAGCAGCCAGAAGCTGAGTCACAGCATCATAGAATGGAAGGGGCTGGAAGTGACCTCTGGAGATCAGAATCCAATTCCCCTGCCAGAGCAGGATCACCTTGGGCAGGTGGCACAGGAATGCATCCAGATAAGTATTAAAAGTCCTCCCTCAAAGACTTAAGAAGGTTGGAAAAGACCTCAAGGATGATCCAGTGCACCCTGTCACCCAACACCTTGTGACTAACTAAACCATGGCACCAAGGGCCACATCCAAGCCCCTCTTGAACACCTTCAGGGGTGGGGACTCCACCACCTCCCTGGGCAGCACATCCCAAGGGCCAATCTCTCTTGCTGGGAAGAACTTCTTCCTAACCTCCAGCCTGAACCTCCCCTGGCACAGCTTGAGACTGTGTCCTCTTGTTCTGGTGCTGGCTGCCTGGGAGAAGAGCCCAACCCCCACCTGGCTCCAACCTCCCTGCAGGGAGTTGCAGAGAGCAAGAAGGTCTCCCCTGAGCCTCCTCTTCTCCAGGCTAAGCAACCCCAGCTCCCTCAGCCTCTCCTCACAGGGCTGTGCCCCAGACCCCTCCCCAGCTTTCTTGCCCTTCTCTGGACACCTTCCAGCAGCTCAACCTCTTTCCTAACCTGAGGAGCCCAGAGCTGGACACAGGACTCAAGGGGTGGCCTGAGCAGTGCTGAGCACAGGGCAGGATGAGCTCCCTGCTCCTGCTGGCCACACTGCTCCTGCTGCAGGCCAGGATGCCCTTGGCCTTCTAACCTCACCTGGCCCAGGAGGTTCCATCTGAAGATGAGGAGAGACTTGTTGGGTGTGGGGCTGCTGGAGGCCTGGAGCAGGCTGCCCAGAGAGGTTGTGGAGTCTCCTGGTGTGGAGAGCTTCCAGCCCCAGCTGGATGTTGTGCTCCTGGGCAAGCTGCTGTGGGTGCCCAGCTTTGGCAGAGGGGTTTGGACTGGCTGATCTCCAGAGGTCCTTTCCAACCCCCACCATGCTGAGATGCAGGGAGGCTGTGCTGCAGCTGCTGTTAATTCTTTCCTGCTTTCCTGCAATTCTAAATGATCTAAAAAAAGAGATTTTTTTTTTCCCCTAATCATTAGAAAGGAGAGAAAAAAAAAAAGAGGGAAAAAAAAAATCAGTCAGCTCTTCTCAAGTCTCTTTAGAATAGAATAGAATAGACTAAGCCAGGTTGGAAGAGACCTTCAAGATCATCCAGTCCAACCCATCAACCTATCACCCAACACCACCTAAACAACTCAACCATGGCACCAAGCACCCCATCAAGTCTCCTCCTGAACACCTCTAGGGATGGGGACTCCACCACCTCCCTGGGCAGCACATCCCAATGGGCAATCACTCTCTCTGTGTAGAACTTCCTCCTCACCTCCAGCCTAAACCACCCCTGGCACAGTTTGAGACTGTGTCCTCTTGTTCTGCTGCTGGGTGCCTGGGAGAAGAGCCTAACCCCCCCCAGCTACAACCTCCCTGCAGGGAGTTGGAGAGAGCAAGAAGGTCTCCCCTGAGCCTCCTCTTCTCCAGGCTAAGCAACCCCAGCTCCCTCAGCCTCTCCTCACAGGGCTGTGCCCCAGACCCCTCCCCAGCTTTGTTGCCCTTCTCTGGACACCTTCCAGCAGCTCAACCTCTTTCCTAACCTGAGGAGCCCAGAGCTGGACACAGGACTCAAGGGGTGGCCTGAGCAGTGCTGAGCACAGGGCAGGATGAGCTCCCTGCTCCTGCTGGCCACACTGCTCCTGCTCCAGACCAGGATGCCCTTGGCCTTCTTGGCCTCCTGGGCACACTGCAGGCTCATGTTCAGCCTACCATCAACCAGCACCCCCAGGTCTCTCTCTGCCTGGCTGCTCTCAGCCACTCTGCCCCCAGCCTGTAGCTCTGCCTGGGGTTGCTGTGGCCAAAGTGCAGCCCCTGGTACTTGGATGTGTTCAATCTCCTGCCCTTGGCCTCTGCCCATCTGCCCAGCCTGGCAAGGTCCCTCTGCAGAGCTCTCCTCCCCTCTCACAGCTCAACTCCTGCCCCCAGCTTGCTGTCAGCTGCAAACTTACTGCTGATGACTGACTCCATCCCCTCCTCCAGATCATCAATGAGGATATTGAACAGGCTGGGGCCCAGCACTGCTCCCTGGGGCACACCACTGGTGCCTGGCTGCCAGCTGGCTGTGGCACCATTCACCACCACTCTCTGGGCTCAGCCTCCAGCCACTTCCTTGCCCAGCTCAGAGTGCTGCTGTCCCAGCCAGGGGCTGACAGCTTGGCCAGCAGTTTGCTGGGGGGGATGGTGGCAAAGGCCTTGCTGAGGTCCAGGCAGACCACATCCACAGCCTGCCCCACATCCAGCAGGCAGTGCCCTGGGCATGGAAGGAGCTCAGGTTGCTCAGGCAGGACCTGCCCTTCCTAACTCCATGCTGGCTGGGCCTGAGCCCTTGGCCCTGACCCTCTCAAGCAGCATCACAGAATTGTCAGGGTTGGATGGGACCTCAAGGATCATCTAGTTTCAACCCCCCTCACCTCACTCTAGAGCTCAGCTGTGGCACACAGCCACATCCCTCACGGAGCAGGGAGGTGCCCAAGCCTCACCCTTTGCTCCAAGCTAACCACCAAGCTCTCTTCAGCCAGGACCTGAAGCTTTTTCTTCAAGAGCAAGGTCTTGTGGCAGGTAGCAGGCAAAGTGATTGCTGCTGCCTGGTTGATTTCTCCCAGGGGAGCTGCATTTCCTATCAGAGGACTTCTCCAGCAGCCTTTACCACAGACATCTGCAGCAGCAAGGAAATGAGTCACCAGCCCCACTGGCAAGCCTGATTCACAGCACTCAGGCTATTTAGGAGGCTGGGGAGAGAATGGAGGGGAAAGGCAGATGCAAGCCACAGGTCACTTGAAGAGAACAGCTTTAAGATCCAAACTCTGTTTAAATTTAGAGGGTTGGGGCTTTTTTTTTGGTTGGTGGTTCCCCCCTCCCTCCCTCCCCACTTCTCCTTTTCTCCTTGGGCATCATTGCTTCAATGGCCAGGCCCAGCATGGGGGGGGAGCTGCAGAGCTCTTCACCTGGCTGAGTCAATGTTTTCTTTGTGGAAGAAAAAAGCCAAGTCTAATGTTTATTTTCATCCTGGGTTGAAACAAGTAACTAAATGCTGGGGGTTTGGCTCACCAGGGAAAACCAAAACCAAGCAACCAGCACCACCGCCGTGAAGGAGGCTGCACAGGGAGCAGCTGAGGGAAGGTTGGCTTGGGGGTGGTAACAAACCATCACAGCAAAGCCCTGCTGGCCTGCAGGACAGGGTCACAGAATCACCAAGGCTGGAAGTGACCTCAAAGATCATCGAGTCCAAGCTGGCACCACAGACCTCATGACCAGACCATGGCACCAAGTGCCACATCCAATCCCCTCTGGAACACCTCCAGGGATGGGGACTCCACCACCTCCCTGGGCAGCACAGCCCAGTAGCCAACAACTCTCTCTGGGAAGAACTTTCTCCTCACCTCCAGCCTGAACCTCCCCTGGCACAGCTTGAGACTGTGTCCTCTTGTTGTGGTGCTGCTTGCCTGGGAGAAGAGACCAACCCCCACCTGGCTCCAACCTCCCTGCAGGGAGTTGCAGAGAGCAAGAAGGTCTCCCCTGAGCCTCCTCCTCTCCAGGCTAAGCAACCCCAGCTCCCTCAGCCTCTCCTCACAGGGCTGTGCCCCAGACCCCTCCCCAGCTTTCTTGCCCTTCTCTGGACACCTTCCAGCAGCTCAACCTCTTTCCTAACCTGAGGAGCCCAGAGCTGGACACAGGACTCAAGGGGTGGCCTGAGCAGTGCTGAGCACAGGGCAGGATGAGCTCCCTGCTCCTGCTGGCCACACTGCTCCTGCTGCAGGCCAGGATGCCCTTGGCCTTCTTGGCTGCCTGGGCGCACTGCTGGCTCCTGTTCAGGCAGCTGTCAATCAGCACGCCCAGGTCCCTCTTTGCCTGGCAGCTCTCAGCCACTCTGCCCCCAGCCTCTGTCACTGCCTGGGGTTGCTGTGGCCAAAGTGCAGCCCCTGGCACTTGGATGTGTTCAATCTCCTGCCCTTGGCCTCTGCCCATCTGCCCAGCCTGGCAAGGTCCCTCTGCAGAGCTCTCCTCCCCTCTCACAGCTCAACTCCTGCCCCTAGCTTGCTGTCAGCTGCAAACTTACTGACTGACTCAATCCCCTCTTCCAGATCATCAATGAGGATATTGATCAGGCTGGGGCCCAGCACTGCTCCCTGGGGCACACCACTGGTGCCTGGCTGCCAGCTGGCTGTGGCACCATTCACCACCAGAACATGCACACCAACACCCTGCTGCAGCACCAGACCACTGAATCCCAGCAGGGTGACCACTGCAAGGGCCCTCTGGAGATCATCTACTCCACCCCACCTGCTAAAGCAGGGTCCCCACAGCAGCTTGCCCAGGACCACAACATCCAGTTGTGACCTGAGGGACCTCAAGAGATCACCCAGCCCAAGCCCCCCTGCCACAGCAGGGTCACCCAGGGCAGGGCACACAGGAATGCATCCAGGTGGGGCTTGCAAGTCTCCAGAGAAGAAGGCTCCACAACCTCCCTGGGCAGCCTGCCCCAGGCCTCCAGCAGCCTCACACCAAACAAGTCTCTCCTCATGTTCAGGTGGAACCTCCTGGCTTCCAGTCTGTGCCTGTTGTTCCACATCCTGTCCCTGGGCACCACTGACAAGAGCCTGGCCCCAGCCTCTTGCCCTCCCCACACAGGTCCTTTAGATCTTGCTGAGCATTGATCAGATGCTCTCTGGGGCTGCTCTTCTCCAGGCTTAGCAGCCCTTCCTCCTCACAGAGATGCTCCAGGCCCCTCAGCACCTTTGAAGCCTCTCTTGGCCTCTCTCCAGTAGTTCCCTGTCTTTCTTGAACTAGGGAACCCAGAACTGGACCCAGTTGGCCTCAGCAGGGTGGAATCAAGGGGGGACTTCTGGCCACACTCTTTTTAATGCATCCCAGGAGCCCACTGATGTTCTTGCTCACCAAGAGCTCATTGCTGGCTTTTGTGGTACCTCTCCTCAGTTCACTTCACTGACTCAAGGGTTAAATCAGGTAACTTGGAGTACTGATCCAGCTCTGGAGCCTCTGTTACAGGAAGGATCTGGACCTGCTGGAGTGTGTCCAGAGAAGGGCCACAGGGATGAGCAGAGGGCTGGAGCTGCTCTGCTCTGAGCACAGCCTGAGAGAGTTGGGGTTGTGCAGGCTGCAGAGGAGAAGGCTCCAGGGAGACCTTCTGGTGGCCCTCCAGGAGCTGCAGGGGGCTGCAGGAAAGCTGGGGAGGGACTTTGGAGGGGGTGAGGGAGGGACAGGACTGGCGGGGATGGAGCAAAACTAGAAATGGGGAGATTCAGATTGGATGTGAGGAAGAAGTTGTTCCCCAGGAGGGTGGTGAGAGCCTGGCCCAGGCTGCCCAGGGAGGTGATGGAAGCCATGCCTGGAGGTGTTTAAGGCCAGGATGGATGTGGCTCTGAGCAACCTGCTGCAGTGTGAAGTGGCTGAGCCTTGAGGTCCCTTCCAACCCCAACCATTCTGTGATTCTAACTCTGTCCAGACACCATCCTGTTCCAACTCTGTCCTTCCTCCTGAGCCTGGAGCAGGGCTGGAGCTGCCCTTGCCGCCAGGGGAGGCCCCGGGCCGGGAGCTGCACAGGCTGCTCCGCAGCTCGGCCTGCTGTGCCGTGGCAGCTTGGCTTTCAGGGCACTTCGGGTTTTGAAGAGCTCCTTTCCAAAGGAGCACCAGCACATTTTTCAGCTTGAGCTGCTCAGCTCAATAGCTCTATGGAGCCATAAAGCCAAGCACTCCCCTTGAAAATCCTGCCTGGAAGGGTGATTTGGAGGGTTTAAAGAAGGAGGGCACCCTAAGCAGCCAGCTCAGGAACCATTTCCCTTAAAGCCAAAGGGAGAAATGATAGCTGAGTGGTTTTGCACAGATGAGCAGCTTTGAAAAAAAGGAAAGAAAAGAAGAAGGGGGGGAAAGAAAGAGAGGATCTTGGAGGCTGGGTTTGCAACTTGAGCTTGAAGAGCTTTCTGGAAAGCTGCCGCTAGGAGAAGGATCTCTGACTGGTGGCAAACGCTTCCAAGGGCTGCTTCACAGTATCACAGTACCAGTCAGGGTTGGAAGGGACCACAAGGATCAGCCAGTTCCAACCCCCCTGCCATGGGCAGAGACACCCCACACTACATCAGGCTGCCCAGAGCCTCAGCCAGCCTGGGCTTAGGTGACAGGGCCCCAACCACCTCCCTGGACAGCCCATTCCAGGCCTTCACCACTCTCATGGGGAAGAACTTCCTCCTCACCTCCAGCCTCAATCTCCCCACCTCCAGCTTCATTCCATTCCCCCCAGTCCTATCACTGCCTGAGATCCTGAGCAGTCCCTCCCCAGCCTTCTTGGAGCCCCCTGCAGATCCTGGAAGGCCACAATGAGGTCACCTGGGAGCCTTCTCTTCTCCAGACTGAACAGCCCCAACTCCTTCAGTCTGTCCTCACAGGAGAGCAGCTCCAGCCCTCTGCTCATCCTCCTGGCCCTGCTCTGGACACCTTCCAGCACCTCCACATCCCTCTTGCAATAGGGGCTCCAGAACTGGAGGCAGGACTCCAGCTGGGGTCTCCCCAGAGCTGAGCAGAGGGGGAGAATCACCTCCCTTGCCCTGCTGGCCACACTTCTCCTGCTGCAGCCCAGGCTCTGGTTGGCTTTGTGGGCTGCAAGTGCACACTGAGAGCTCCTGGTGAGCTTCTCCTCCCCCAGCACCCCCAAGGCTCTCTCCTCAGGGCTGCTTGCCAGCCAGTCCCTGCCCAGCCTGCATTTGTGCCTGGGGTTGCCTCCACCCAGCTGCAGGACCCTGCCCTTGCTCTTGTTGAACCTCCTGAGGTTGGCTTGTGCCCACCTCTCCAGCCTGCCCAGCTCCCTCTGGATGGATCCCTTCCCTCCAGCCTGTCTGCTGCACCACACAGCTTGGTGTCAGCAGCAACCCTGCTGAGGGTGCACTCAGTGCCACTGTCCATGGCACCCACAGAGATGTTGAACAAGCCTGGTCCCAGGACTGATCCCTGAGGGACTCTGCTTGTCCCTGGCCTCCCCTGGGCCATGGAGCCATGGACAGCCACTCTCTGGGTGCAGCCATCAAGCCAGTTCTGTATCCATCTAGTGGTCACCCATCACACCCATGTGTCACCAGCCTGGAGCCCAGGCTGTGGTGCAGGACAGTGTGGAAGGCTTTGCTCAGGGCCAGGGAAACGACAGCAGTTGCTCTCCCCTCAGCTCTTCATGTTTCCATAACTCCTACTTAAAAAGCTATGAATAAGGACAAGCTGCAATTAAAAAGACTGAGCACACCTACAGCTCCTCTGGCTGATAACCACAGAGACAATAACAGGGGAAGGAGGCAGAGGGGAGGGAAGCACTGAGCTGAGGCAGCTCTGTACCGCCACGTCACACACCAGTCCCCCTCCCAGCACCACCACTCAGTGATGGTCACCTGCCAAAATGCAGGAATGGAATGAACAATTCAGCTCCTGGCTCTTCTTCCCCCTGATCCTTCCTGACAGGCAGCAAAATCAATGACAAGGCTCAGAAATGAAGAGCCAAGAGGCAGCCATCCGCAGCAGCCAGGGCAGGCTGGGAGGGCTGCCGGGGAGCGCAGCAGCAGCTCTGCACCACCTCCTCCCCCTGACTTCTGCTTTTGGTCACAGAATTGCTTGGGTTGGAAAAGCCCTCTAAGGTCATCCAGTCCAACCAGCAACCCAACCCCACCATGGCCATCAAACCATGGCCCCAAGTGCCATGGCCACACCTACCGTGAGCACCTCCAGCCATGGGGACTCCACCACCTCACAGTCTCACAGAATCACCAAGGCTGGAAGAGACCTCGAGGATCATCGAGTCCAACCTGGCACCACAGACCTCAGGACCAGACCATGGCACCAAGTGCCACATCCAATCCCCTCTTGAACACCTCCAGGGATGGGGACTCCACCACCCCCCTGGGCAGCACATCCCAAGGGCCAACAACTCTCTCTGGGAAGAACTTTCTCCTCACCTCGAGTCTAAACCTCCCCTGGCACAGCTTGAGACTGTGTCCTCTTGTTCTGGTGCTGGCTGCCTGGGAGAAGAGACCAACCCCCACCTGGTTACAACCTCCCTTCAGGGAGCTGTAGAGAGCAATGAGGTCTCCCCTGAGCCTCCTCTTCTGCAGGCTAAGCAACCCCAGCTCCCTCAGCTGCTCCTCACCAGCCCTGTTCTCCAGCCCCTCCACCTGCTGTCCTGCCCTATCTAAAGGGAGAACTTCAGAGTTTATTTAGTAGGCAACAACTGCCACTTGGTAGGAAATGCTTAGTCTAGTCTCTGGTCACTGCTGGTAGCCTCTAGTTATGCCTCATTTGAAATGCCCTGAAACTGTGCCAGAGGAGGCTCAGGTTGGAGATGAGGCAAAATGTCTTTGCTGCCAGAGCAGTCAGGGCCTGGCAGAGGCTGCCCAGGGAGGTGGTGGAGTCCCCATGCCTGGAGGTGTTCCAGAACCCTGTGGCCATGGCACTTGGGGCCATGGTTTGGTGGCCATGGTGGGGCTGGGTTGATGCTGGACCAGATGCCCTTGAGGGCTTTTCCAACCCAAACAACTCGCTGATTCTCTGGTTTGAGGCTAGGCACTGAAGTGAGGTTTTCCTCACCATCTGCAGCCCATTTGTGGCTGAAGAAACAAACATGAAGTTACCAATCTCTGGCCCCTGCAGGCACAGAAATTCCCACCAGCCAGCAGCTGGTTTCCTGGATGACTTCCAGCAGCTGATGGAAAAGCCAGGCAGTCCCCACTGCACATCATGGTAGCATGACAGGCTGGAGAGGTGGGCACAAGCCAACCTCAGGAGGTTCAACAAGAGCAAGGGCAGGGTCCTGCAGCTGGGTGGAGGCAACCCCAGGCACAAATGCAGGCTGGGCAGGGACTGGCTGGAAAGCAGCCCTGAGGAGAGAGCCTTGGGGGTGCTGGGGGAGGAGAAGCTCACCAGGAGCTCTCAGTGTGCACTTGCAGCCCAGAAAGCCAACCAGATCCTGGGCTGCAGCAGGAGAAGTGTGGCCAGCAGGGCAAGGGAGGTGATTCTCCCCCTCTGCTCAGCTCTGGGGAGACCCCAGCTGGAGTCCTGCCTCCAGTTCTGGAGCCCCTATTGCAAGAGGGATGTGGAGGTGCTGGAAGGTGTCCAGAGCAGGGCCAGGAGGATGAGCAGAGGGCTGGAGCTGCTCTCCTGTGAGGACAGACTGAAGGAGTTGGGGCTGTTCAGTCTGGAGAAGAGAAGGCTCCCAGGTGACCTCATTGTGGCCTTCCAGGATCTGCAGGGGGCTCCAGGAAGGCTGGGGAGGGACTGCTCAGGATCTCAGGCAGTGATAGGACTGGGGGGAATGGAATAAAGCTGGAGGTGGGGAGATTGAGGCTGGAGCTGAGGAGGAAGTTCTTCCCCATGAGAGTGGTGAAGGCCTGGAATGGGTTGTGCAGGGAGGTGGTTGGGGCCCTGTCCCTGGAGGTGTTTAAGGCCAGGCTGGCTGAGGCTCTGGGCAGCCTGATGTAGTGTGGGGTGTCCCTGCCCATGGCAGGGGGGTTGGAACTGGCTGATCCTTGTGGTCCCTTCCAACCCTGACTGATACTGTGATACTGTGAGGGGGGTGTTTTGTCCCAGCTGCTGAGCAGAACAAGCACATTTTGCCAGCACACAGGGCTTTAAAGAGCCTGCTGTGGTTTGGCACAGGAGCAGGAGGTGGTTTGCACATCCCCAGCGCAGCTGTGACACCCTCCTGGGGACAGGCAGGGGAAGAGCTGACAGCAGCACCCTCAGGGAAGCACTTTTCAGCCCAGTGCAAGCCTTGAAACCCCTCCCATGCAGATTTCTGGCTGAGTGCTGAGACAAATCCCAAGCCCAAAAGTTTGGGGTCATGCAACTTTGGCAACAGCAAAGTGAGATCTGAATGCCTGAAGCAGAGCTCAACACTCCAACCAGACCCAGCCCATGTTGGCATGTTTTTCCCTGGCCTTCCAAAACATTCTTGCTCCAGGTGAGGATTAACTCTGCTGAGGGGACAAAAAAAAAACACCTTCTCAATCTCCAGGAAGAAAAACCAACCCAAAAAGGAAAAGAAACCTTCCCTATTTAGCCAGCAGGCTGTCAAACCATTTCTCTTTGCATTTTGAGGTTACCAGAGGAGAGCACAGCCTGGAAGATATCATTGCTCCAGAGCCCCAGCCTGGGGAGGGTTGGAAGGGACCTGTGGAGATCATCCATTCCAACCTCCCTGCCACAGGCAGGGACACCTCTCAAACAGTCTTGGCTGCTCCAGGCCTTGACCAGCCTGGCTTTGAACACCTCCAGGGAGGGAGCATCCACAACCTCCCTGGGCAACCTCTTCCAGACTCTCACCACCCTCCTACTCAAGAACTTCTTCCTCAATTCCACTCTAACCCTTCTCTGCCTCAACTTCAAACCATTCCCCCTTGGCCTGGCTCTGGACATCCTCAGCAAAAGTCCCCCCTCAGCCTCCCTTCAGCTATTGCAAGGCAGCTCTAAGGTCCTCCCAGGAGTCTTCTCCTCTCCAGGCTGCACAGCCCCAGCTCCTTCAGCCTGCCCTCACAGCAGAGCTGCTCCAGCCCTTGGATTGTCTCTGTGGCCTCCCCTGGCCTCACTCCAGCAGCTCTGTGTCCTTCTCCTGCTGGGGACAGCAGAACCAGAGGCAGGATTGGAGGTGAGGACTCAGCAGAGCAAAATCAAGGGGCAGAATCCCCTCTCCTGCCCTGCTGCCCACCCTCCTCTGGCTGCAGCCCAGCACACAGCTGCCTGCTGGGCTGCAGGAGGGCACTGCTGGCTCAGGGGGAGCAGAAGAACAGCTGGTGAATTAGAACACACATCAGTCGATCAGGGTGGGCAGTGGGAATCCAAAAACCTTCAAACCATCCTCCTTGCTTCTATTTCAGAACTCCTCTAAGGAGGTCTCTGCTACTTTGTTTTACTCTCCACGAAGGTGAAGACCTGAAGCCACTCACAGCAGCCTTCAGGGTCAGCACTGCTGGCTGGAAGGATGACACAGGCTAAGTGCAAGATTAACTTAGGTCAGGCTGAGGTATCATGGACCTGCTCCCTCAAAAATCAATGCCTGGGCTCACCTCATAGAGTCACTGAATGGTTTGGGTTGGAAGGGGCCTTAACGATCACAGATCACAGTCTCACAGAATCACCAAGGTTGGAAGAGACCTCAAAGATCATCAAGTCCAACCTGGCACCACAGACCTCAGGACTAGACCATGGCACCAAGTGCCACATCCAATCCCCTCCTGAACACCTCCAGGGGTGGGGACTCCACCACCTCCCTGGGCAGCACATCCCAAGGGCCAACAACTCTCAGTGAAGAACTTTCTCCTCACCTCCAGCCTGAACCTCCCCTGGCACAGCTTGAGACTGTGTCCTCTTGTTCTGGTGCTGGCTGCCTGGGAGAAGAGACCAACCCCCACCTGGCTCCAACCTCCCTGCAGGGAGTTGTAGAGGGCAATGAGGTCTCCCCTGAGCCTCCTCTTCTCCAGGCTAAGCAACCCCAGCTCCCTCAGCCTCTCCTCACAGGGCTGTGCTCAAGGCCTCTCCCCAGCTTTGTTGCCCTTCTCTGGACACATTCAAGTCTCTCAATGTCCTTCTTAAACTGAGGGGCCCAGAACTGGACACAGGACTCAAGGGGTGGCCTAACCAGTGCTGAGCACAGGGCACAATGACCTACCTGCTCCTGCTGGCCACACTGCTCCTGCTGCAGGCCAGGATGCCCTTGGCCTTCTTGGCCCCCTGGGCACACTGCTGGCTCCTGTTCAGGCAGCTGTCAATCAGCACCCCCAGCTCCCTCTCTGCCTGGCTGCTCTCAGCCACTCTGCCCCCAGCCTGGAGCTCTGCCTGGGGTTGCTGTGGCCAAAGTGCAGCCCCTGGCACTTGGACTTGTTGAATGCCATCCTGTTGGCCTCTGCCCATCTGCCCAGCCTGGCAAGATCCCTCTGCAGAGCCTTAGGTCCCTCTGCAGAGCCTTTTAAAGAGTCATTTTAATAGATTAAAGACAAAAAACCCACCCCAACACATTCCCCACCATGCCAGAGGAGCTGCCAACCCTTCAGGCAAGTTGGATGAGAAATGTGAGTGAACTGTAGATGAGTGTCAGGAAGCCTCAGCCCTCACTCTGCAGCCTTCACCATCCCCCAAGTACCTTCCTGTTTCCCGTCCCCCCCAAACAGATTAAAAGCACAGCCCAAAAAAAACCACCCCAAAAAAAGCTATTTTGCTCCTTATCAGTTATATTTCTGATCACACTTCAGAGCCCCAAGACTTGCAAAGCAAGCAGCAAGCTGGCAGAGCTCTGCAGCAAGCACCAGGCAGCTCCCCCCCTCCACCAAAGGCAACTGCAGCCGCTGCGGGGAGGGCTCTCCTGCTCTGACTCAGCTCCCCAGGCTTGTTCCCACAAGCACCAGCACTGCACTTTCCCACAGATTCACACTTTTGCAAGTAAATTAAGACCTAGAAGGCTTCAGCCCAGCTGAACTTGCAAAGCTGCTTCTCAAGAGTACACCCCAGCTGCCACCCCAGCCCTGCGTCCTCAAGTAACCAAGCGGGGCGGCACAAGGCAAGGGGCTTCGGGGAGCTTCAGCTGCTGCCACTCGGTCCTTGCAACACTCAACTTGTTATGGAGGCCTAGATTCTTCCCCTCATGCTTTTCAGGGAGCTCTCCTGGGCAGATCCCAGCTTCCCCACTCCCAAAAGAACAGCCAAACAAAGGTAATTTGCTGAGCAGGGGCACCCCACAGCAGCAGGCAGAGGAGAGCTCTGCAGCTGCGTGCACCGCAACTGCTTCAGCAGGGCAAAACCAACTGTGGCTTGTTTGGGGGGAAGGGAAGGTAGGTGCAACACAATTGGGCCAGGCCAGGGGGACAAACACTGCCCCTGATGTGCCCAGTTTGGTCAGTTGTAGGAGGTTCAACGAGGCCAAGGGCCAGGTCCTGCACTCGGGTCACAAACAACCCCATGAATGCTTCAGGCTTGGGGCAGAGTGGCTGGGAAGTGCCCAGCAGAGAAAGGCTTGGGTGTGTTAGTGGTTGAAGATGAGCCAATGTGTGCTCAGGTGGCCAAGAAGTCCACCAGCAGCCTGGTCTGGATCAGCAATGGTGTGGCCTGCAGGACCAGGGCAGGGACTGTCCCCCTGTAGTAGGTCCTAGTAAGACCACAGCTTGAATCCTGGGTTCAGTTTTGGGTCACTCACTCCAACAAGGACCTAGAGGGCTGGAGCAGGTCCAGAGAAGGACAACAAAGCTGGGGAAGGGTCTGGTGAGGAGCAGCTGAGGGAAGTGGGGTTGTTTAGAGGCTGAGGGGAGACCTCACTGCTCTCTACAGCTCCCTGAAATGAGGCTGGAACAAGGTGGGGGTTGGTCCCTTCTCCCTCCTGCTAAGTGATAGGATGAGAGGAAATGGCCTCAAGTTGCAGCAGGGGAGGTTTAGGTTGGGTATTGGAAGGGATCTCTTCCCTGAAAGGATTCTCAAACACTGGAGCAGGCTGCCCACAGAGGTGGTTGAATCCCTACCAATAACAAGACTCAGAGATGCAGTGCTGAGGGCTATGGTTTAGCACCAGACCTGGAAGTGTCATAGTGCTAGTCAGGGTTGGAAGGGACCACAAGGATCAGCCAGTGCCAACCCCCCTGCCATGGGCAGGGACACCCCACACTACATCAGGCTGCCCAGAGCCTCAGCCAGCCTGGCCTTAAACACCTCCAGGGACAGGGCCCCAACCACCTCCCTGCACAACCCATTCCAGGCCTTCACCACTCTCACGGGGAAGAACTTCCTCCTCACCTCCAGCCTCAATCTCCCCACCTCCAGCTTCATTCCATTCCCCCTAGTCCTAGCACTGCCTGAGATCCTGAGCAGTCCCTCCCCAGCCTCCTTGGAGCCCCCTGCAGATCCTGGAAGGCCACAATGAGGTCACCTGGGAGCCTTCTCTTCTGCAGACTGAACAGCCCCAACTCCTTCAGTCTGGCCTCACAGGAGAGGTGCTCCAGCCCTCTGCTCATCCTCCTGGCCCTGCTCTGGACACCTTCCAGCACCTCCACATCCCTCTTGCCATAGGGGCTCCAGAACTGGAGGCAGGACTCCAGCTGGGGTCTCACCAGGGCTGAGCAGAGGGGGAGAATCACCTCCCTTGCCCTGCTGGCCACACTTCTCCTGCTGCAGCCCAGGCTCTGGTTGGCTTTCTGGGCTGCAAGTGCACACTGAGAGCTCCTGGTGAGCTTCTCCTCCCCCAGCACCCCCAAGGCTCTCTCCTCAGGGCTGCTTTCCAGCCAGTCCCTGCCCAGCCTGCATTTGTGCCTGGGGTTGCCTCCACCCAGCTGCAGGACCCTGCCCTTGCTCTTGTTGAACCTCCTGAGGTTGGCTTGTGCCCAGCTCTGCAGCCTGCCCAGCTCCCTCTGGATGGATCCCTTCCCTCCAGCCTGTCTGCTGCACCACACAGCTTGGTGCCACCAGCAGACCTGCTGAGGGTGCACTCAGTGCCACTGTCCAGTGTCCAAGTGTTAGATAATGGTTTGGACTGGATGATCTTAAAGGGCTTTTCTAACCAAAACAATTCTCTGACTTCAGATCTAGGAGGAAGAGATGGAAGTAGCAAACATCTGGCAGGGCAAACCTCCCTCCACACAGCTTCAAAGGCAGGGCAGACAATTGCACAGCCTTGGCAGAGTGCTGGCAGGCTTTCTGCAGCAAGCCACCCTCTGAAAGGGGCAGAGTTTCCCACACAACGTTTCTGGAAGGTTGCCTCCTCAGATGACTGCACTGCACAGCAGGAAACCTTGTCAGGACAAGTGAGGCCTTACTAATGCAGGTGGGGCTGGCTGCTCTGGGCCACTTCTCACTGCCCTTGGAGATAAGCAAATGGGACTTAAGCCATCAGTGACTGGAACTGGAGGCCTGGTCCTTCTTCCTCATCTTCTATTTGAAGTCTGGGTGGAAGCAGGATTAGCAGAGGGAGGCTTGACAGTGTAAAAAGACTGGCAAGGGACCTTGGCACCCAGGCCTGGCACAGCAGGAGCCCAAGGGGAGGTGCTGCTGAAATGCTTTCACCCTTGCAAGGCAGATTTCCAGAGTCACAGACTAACTGAGGCTGGAAGAGACCTCTGAGTTCATCAAGTCCAGCCTCTGACCAAACACCACCACAGGGACCAGAACCTGTCACTGAGTGCCACATCCAACCTTTCCTTGCACAGCTCCAGGAACAGCAACTCCTCCTTCAAAGCCTCCAGGATTGAGGCTTCCACCACCTCCCTGGGCAACCTGTGCCAGGCTCTCACCACCCTCCTGGGGAAGAACTTCTTCCTCACAGCCAATCTGAACCCCCCCATTTCTAGTTTTGCTCAATCTCCCCAGGTCCAGGCACTCCCTCCCAGCCCCTCCCTAGCTTTCCTGTAGCTCCCTCGAGACACTGGAAGGCCACATCACCCAGTGCCACATCCATCCTTCCCTTAAACACCTCCAGGGATGGACACCACCACCTCCCTGGGCAGTCCACCCCAGGGTCTAATTACACTCACCATGAAGAACTGCTTGCCAGCATCCAACCTAACCCTCCCCTGGCACAGCTTCAGGCCATGCCCTCTCACCCTGTCATAAGTTGCCTGGGAGCAGAGCCTGACCCCCACCTGACTACAGCTTCCCTTCAGGTACTTGCAGAGTGTGATAAGGTCCCCCCCACAGTCTCACAGAATCACCAAGGTTGGAAGAGACCTCGAGGATCATCAAGTCCAAGCTGGCACCACAGACCTCATGACCAGACCATGGCACCAAGTGCCACATCCTTGAACACCTCCAGGGATGGGGACTCCACCACCTCCCTGGGCAGCACATCCCAAGGGCCAACAACTCTCTCTGGGAAGAACTTTCTCCTCACCTCCAGCCTAAACCTCCCCTGGCACAGCCTGAGACTGTGTCCTCTTGTTCTGGTGCTGGCTGCCTGGGAGAAGAGCCCAACCCCCACCTGGCTCCAACCTCCCTGCAGGGAGTTGGAGAGAGCAAGAAGGTCTCCCCTGAGCCTCCTCTTCTGCAGGCTAAGCAACCCCAGCTCCCTCAGCCTCTCCTCACAGGGCTGTGCTCAAGGCCTCTCCCCAGCCTTGTTGCCCTTCTCTGGACACCTTCAAGTCTCTCAATGTCCTCCTTAAACTGAGAGGCCCAGAGCTGGACACAGGACTCAAGGGGTGGCCTGAGCAGTGCTGAGCACAGGGCAGGATGAGCTCCCTGCTGCTGCTGGCCACACTGCTCCTGATGCAGGCCAGGATGCCCTTGGCCTTCTTGGCCCCCTGGGCACACTGCTGGCTCCTGTTCAGCCAGCTGTCAATCAGCACCCCCAGCTCCCTCTCTGCCTGGCAGCTCTCAGCCACTCTGCCCCCAGCCTGGAGCTCTGCCTGGGGTTGCTGTGGCCAAAGTGCAGCCCCTGGCACTTGGACTTGTTGAATGCCATCCTGTTGGCCTCTGCCCATCTGCCCAGCCTGGCAAGGTCCCTCTGCAGAGCCCTTCTGCCCTTTCACTGACCAACCTCTGCTCCCAGCTTGCTGTCAGCTGCAAACTTGCTGATGACTGACTCCATCCCCTCCTCCAGATCATCAGTGAAGATATTGATCAGGCTGGGGCCCAGCACTGCTCCCTGGGGCACACCACTGGTGCCTGGCTGCCAGCTGGCTATGGCACCATTCACCACCACTCTCTGGGCTGGTGAATGGTGAGCCTCCTCTCCTCCAGGCTAAACACCCCCAGCTCCTTCAGCCTTCCCCAGTCTGGTTGCTCTCCTCTGGACCCCCTCCAGCACTTCAAGCTCTCCCTTGAAGTGAGGGGCCTGGGACTGCAGGCAGCACTCCAGGTGAGGCCTCCCCAGTGCCCAGCACCTCCTGCAAACAAAGCCACAAAAAGCAACCACTGCAAGAACAGCTCTGAACTTCAAAGCCACTCCTTCTACTTCCTCAGGAGCCTTCCTTTTTAATTAGGCTCATTAACAGCCTCCCTGCTAATCCCAGCTACACTTTCTCTTCCCAAACTCATGTGGTTAGGATGCTGCCCAGGCCTCCTGAGCACCCAGCTGGAGGCAGATTCACTTCCAGCCCATTTTTGCTGCTGCAATTTTAGTGCTCTTTAGGAGGCAGCAATTTAGGTCTGACCACATGTGTTCCCCACCCACCCTCCCCCATCTTCCAAACCACAGAGCAGCAAAAGCTGACTCCACCTGCCACCAAACCAGGTGGTTATTAACTCTCAAGCCCTATGGTTTGGTGATTAACTCCCCAAGCCCTGTGAGGAGAGGCTGAGGGAGCTGGGGTTGCTTAGCCTGGAGAAGAGGAGGCTCAGGGGAGACCTTCTTGCTCTCTCCAACTCCCTGCAGGGAGGTTGGAGCCAGGAAGGGGTTGGGCTCTTCTCCCAGGCACCCAGCACCAGAACAAGAGGACATAGTCTCAAGCTGTGCCAGGGGAGGTTTAGGCTGGAGATGAGGAGAAAGTTCTTCCCAGAGAGAGTTGTTGGCTCTTGGGATGTGCTGCCCAGGGAGGTGGTGGAGTCCCCATCCCTGAAGGTGTTCAAGAGGGGATTGGATGTGGCACTTGGTGCCACGGTCTGGTCATGAGGTCTGTGGTGACAGCTTGGACTCGATGATCTTTGAGGTCTCTTCCAACGTTGGTGATCATCAAGTCCAACCTATCACCCAGCACCTCATGGTCTCCCCTGAGCCTCCTCCTCTCCAGGCTAAGCAACCCCAGCTCCCTCAGCCTCTCCTCACAGGGCTGTGCCCCAGACCCCTCCCCAGCTTTCTTGCCCTTCTCTGGACACCTTCCAGCAGCTCAACCTCTTTCCTAACCTGAGGAGCCCAGAGCTGGACACAGGACTCAAGGGGTGGCCTGAGCAGTGCTGAGCACAGGGCAGGATGAGCTCCCTGCTCCTGCTGGCCACACTGCTCCTGATGCAGGCCAGGATGCCCCTGGCCTTCTTGGCCACCTGGGCACACTGCTGGCTCCTGTTCAGCCAGCTGTCAATCAGCACCCCCAGCTCCCTCTCTGCCTGGCTGCTCTCAGCCACTCTGCCCCCAGCCTGGAGCTCTGCCTGGGGTTGCTGTGGCCAAAGTGCAGCCCCTGGCACTTGGACTTGTTGAATGCCATCCTGTTGGCCTCTGCCCATCTGCCCAGCCTGGCAAGGTCTCTCTAGAGCCCTTCTACCTTCTAACAGATCAACTCCTGCCCCCAGCTTGGTGCCACCTGCACATTTACTGCTGATGGTCTCAGTGCCCTCCTCCAGATCATCAATGAAGGTATTGAACAGGATGGGACCCAGCACTCCTTAAAAACTCTTCTCTTTAGAAGTGAGGCAGAGGAGCAGTTTGCCAGCAGGTTTGCAGGAGCTCTCTTCCTCCAGAGGGAAGCAGTCTGCAGGCAGCCAGCCAGCCAAGAGCTGGAGCTTGAACAGATGCTGGGGATTTCCCAGCCTAACACATATTAGCACTTGGTATTTGCAATCCTGCTTCCTCCAGCACCCAGCAGTTAATTTGCATGTTAATTAGAAGCAGGTCACCAGAAAGCTGCACCAGCCAACCTTTCTGTATTGACTGGAAAGGGGAAGGCAGCATTTGCATCAAGTCTGTATCCTTGGCAGGCATTTTTCCATCTGTCTGAGGCACCCAGAAGTTCACTGGAAATTGTGGAGCTCCTTTTTGGGGGGAGGTGGTGCTGGGAGCATCCACTGCAATACATTCAGGTCTTGGATCACTGGTTGAATATCAGGCAGCTTTTGAAGCCTCCCAGACAGAGGAGCAACACTAGAGAGAACAATGAGGCTGACCTGAAAGCCTCCTTTGATCACTGCACAACATCAAACTCGAGAAGGGTTAAGGGAGACCTCATTGCCGTGGACCAGGACATGTCCCACAGGTCAAGTCCTAGAGGACTGGGAGCTGCCAGTGTGGTCCCCAGCCACAAGAAGGGTCGGAAGGGTCCCTCTTGGAACAGGGGCTCCAGAACTGGAGGCAGGACTCCAGCTGGGGTCTCCCCAGAGCTGAGCAGAGGGGGAGAATCACCTCCCTTGACATATTAGCATAGAATGGCTCAGGCTGGGAGGGACCTCCAAAGCTCATCCAGTCTGACCTCCCTGCACTCAGCAGGGACATCCTCAACCACATCAGGCTGCCCAGGGCTTCATCAACCTTGACTATGTCCAGGGCTGGGGCCTCAACCACCTCCCAGGCCAACCTGTTCCAGTGTACCAGCACCCTCCTAGCAAATAACTTCCTCCTGATATCCAATCTCAATCTGCTCTGCTGTAGTTTGAAGCCACTGCCCCTGCTCCTGTCCCTGCAGGCCTTTGGGAAGAGTCACTCTCTATCTTTCCTGTAGCCCCCTTCAGGTACTGGCAGGCTGCTATTAGGTCTCCCTGCAGCCTCCTCTTCTCCATGCTGAACACCCCCAGCTCCCTCAGCCTGTCCTCATAGCAGAGCTGCTCCAAGCCCTGATCACTTGCATGGTCCTCCTCTGGGCCCTCTCCATCAGCTCCAGGTCCTTCCTGTGCTGAGGGCTCCAGAGCTGCCCCCAGCACTGCAGGGGAGGTCTCAGCAGAGCAGAGTGGCAGAATCCCCTCTCTGGCTCTGCTGGCAGCGCTGCTTTGGCTGCAGCCCAGGCTGGGATTTGCCTTCTATGCTGCAAGCTCACCCTGCCTGCTCCTGGCCAGCATCTCCATCCCATCAGCACCCCCAAATCCTTTTCCACAGGGCTGCTTTCTAACACCTCCTCCCCCAGCCTGTATTGCTAGTGAGGACTGCTCCAGCCCAGGTGCAGAGCCCACACTCTGCTCAAACCAACCCAAGCTCCAAAGATGTGGTGCAGGACACCCTTGCAGGAGAACACCCAAGCTGCTGTGAGGTCAAGAGGAGGATTTCCCAGCAGCTCAGCTGGCTGCAAGGTTCTCTTTTGATTGTGAAGCAGCAGCAGCTTTTGAGCTGCCAAGGAGCCAGCACACAGCACCAGCAGAGCCACAGATGCCCATTTTAGCTCAGCACTACAAGCAGATTCCTGAGCACAACCATCAATACACCCAGCTGTGGGCCCCCAGCTGTGGTGCCTCTTCAACAGCACTTACAGGAAGGAACACAACTGCCAGGGGGTGACCCATTCAAAACCCTCTGTTTGCCTCAAACACCTGAGGGGGCTGAGGAAAACTTCCAGTTCAGTTAGCCTGTTAGCCAGGGAAGGACACAAAAGGGAGCACTACAGGATTGTTCCTGTGTTCAACTCATCCCTTTGGCTCCTAGAGTGCCTGAATGGCCATGGCCCCTTCCAGCATCTTTCCTAGGATGGGAGCAGCCAGACACCTGGTTTGTCTGTGCCTTCTCTGCACAGGTGACAACACCAATAGCTGAGGGGAGAGCAACTGAGGTCCTCTCCCTGGAGCTGAGCAAAGCCTTTAGCCCTGTCCTGCACCACAGCCTGGTCTCCAGGCTGGTGACACAAGGTGTGATGGGTGACCACCAGATGGATCAGCTGGCCAGTGTGGTCCCCAGCCACAAGAAGGGTTGGATGGAGGAACCTGGAAACTCCAGGCCTGGCAGCCTGAGCCCAGTGCCAGGGAAAGTGATGGAGCAGATTATCCTGGGGGCAATCACTGCACACCTGAAGGATGGCCAAGGGCTCAGGCCCAGCCAGCATGGGGTTAGGAAGGGCAGGTCCTGCCTGAGCAACCTGAGCCCGTTCCATGCCCAGGGCACTGCCTGGTGGCTGTGGGGCAGGCTGTGGATGTGGTCTGCCTGGACTGCAGCAAGGCCTTTGCCACCATCCCCCCCCAGCAAGCTCCTGGCCAAGCTGTCAGCCCCTGGCTGGGACAGCAGCACTCTGAGCTGGGTGAGGAAGTGGCTGGAGGCTGAGCCCAGAGAGTGGTGGTGAATGGTGCCACAGCCAGCTGGCAGCCAGGCACCAGTGGTGTGCCCCAGGGAGCAGTGCTGGGCCCCAGCCTGAGCAATATCTTCATTGATGATCTGGAGGAGGGGATGGAGTCCAGCAGCAGTGAGTTTGCAGCTGACAGCAAGCTGGGGGCAGAGGTTGGTCAGTGAGAGGGCAGAAGGGCTCTGCAGAGGGACCTTGCCAGGCTGGGCAGATGGGCAGAGGCCAACAGGATGGCATTCAACAAGTCCAAGTGCCAGGGGCTGCACTTTGGCCACAGCAACCCCAGGCAGTGCTACAGGCTGGGGGCAGAGTGGCTGAGAGCTGCCAAACGGAGAGGGACCTGGGGGTGCTGATTGACAGCTGGCTGAACAGGAGCCAGCAGTGTGCCCAGGGGGCCAAGAAGGCCAAGGGCATCCTGGCCTGCAGCAGGAGCAGTGTGGCCAGCAGGAGCAGGGAGCTCATCCTGCCCTGTGCTCAGCACTGCTCAGGCCACCCCTTGAGTCCTGTGTCCAGTTCTGGGCTCCTCAGTTTAAGAAGGACATTGAGAGACTTGAAGGTGTCCAGAGAAGGGCAACAAGGCTGGGGAGAGGCCTTGAGCACAGCCCTGTGAGGAGAGGCTGAGGGAGCTGGGGTTGCTTAGCCTGCAGAAGAGGAGGCTCAGGGGAGACCTTGCTCTCTCCAACTCCCTGCAGGGAGGTTGGAGCCAGGTGGGGGTTGGTCTCTTCTCCCAGGCACCCAGCACCAGAACAAGAGGACACAGTCTCAGGCTGTGCCAGGGGAGGTTTAGGCTGGAGATGAGGAGAAAGTTCTTCCCAGAGAGAGTTGTTGGCCCTTGGGATGTGCTGCCCAGGGAGCACAGGAGAGGTGCTCCAGCCTTCTGCTCATCCTCCTGGTCCTTCTCTGGACACCTTCCAGCACTTCCAGAGCGTCCTCAGGATCTCTGAGCTCCCTTCCAACTCAAACCATTCTGTGGTTCTACAACAGCAAGCCCCCATCCTCCACTTCCCCACTGTTAAGGTCAGATATTGTCCTTTTATATCCACCCCTAGATGAGAAGTTTCCCTCCAGTTGTTATCTTGTGCCCACCCCTGGCTCCTTCTGTCACTGCCTCAGGTCATTTTTAGTCCAGGAATGTGAACCCTCCTCTGGAGCCACTCCTCAGAGCACACAGCACTGACTTGCTGGTTAATTTTAGCTCCAGTCATGCTTGAGCAATCTCTTGATAACATAACAGGGATGTTTCTTTCCCTACCCCCCCACTCCCATCCCCCTTCTTTTAAACAAGAGCTGCACCAACAATGAGCCAAAGCAGCCAGGAGCCAGGCACAAAAGGAACAGGATCAAAGGGAAGGGGACACAGAAAGCAAGCTCTGCAAGCACACTGGAGGATAAAACCCCATTTGCTCCTGGAGCAACAGGGGAGACCAAAGCTTGATGGCCTACCACCTTCTTATCTTCCCAAGGCCCTCAAGGAAACAGCATGCTAACCCATCAGACAAGCACAGCTGCCAGCCAGCAGGGCATGGAGGAGCTCTGGTTGATGGAGAGGGTGTGCTTGGCTCTCTGGGAGAGGGGGAAGAGCTGGGTTCTGCCTCAGTGATCTCCACCTTCTCTCTTAACCCTGTGTGCTACCTGCCTGCCCCAGGGACTCCTCTCTGACCCAGTTCAGGAGCCAGCCTGGCTCTGGTTTCTCTGGCTGGGTGGGACAACATCCCTCTCAAGGCTTCTACCAAGTGAACAAGTCTTTGAGGTCTAACACAAAGCTTTCAAGCAGACTGCTCATACCTCAGGAACCAGCTCTTCCAGCTGCCTGCTAGCTTCAGTCCTTCAGAGCTCCCAGGCTCTGTTCTGATCAGTTCTGATCTGTTCAGCCAGCCCCTTAACCAAGAGAGATTTCACTGGCAGTCAGTGAGGGTCATCACAGAATTGTTAGGGCTGGAAGGGAGCTCCAGGCTCAGCCAGTTCCAGCCCCAAGCCCCTGCCATGGGCAGGGACACCTCACCCCACAGCAGGTTGCTCACAGCCACCTCCAGCCTGGCTGCAAACACCTCCAGGCATCAGCAGGAGGCTTCCACCACCTCCCTGGGCAGCCTGGGCCAGGCTCTCACCACCCTCCTGCCCAACAACTTCTTCCTCACAGCCAATCTCCAGCTCCCCACTGCTCCTTTTGCTCCATCCCCCCCAGTCCTGTCCCTCCCTCACCCCCTCCAAAGTCCCTCCCCAGCTTTCCTGCAGCCCCCTGCAGCTCCTGGAAGGCCACCAGAAGGTCTCCCTGGAGCCTTCTCCTCTGCAGGCTGCACAACTCCAACTCTCTCAGGCTGTGCTCAGAGCAGAGCAGCTCCAGCCCTCTGCTCAGCCTCCTGGCCCTGCTCTGGACACCTTGCAGCCCCTCCAGAGCCTTCCTGGCACAGAGGCTGCAGAGCTGGGCACAGAGCTGCAGCTGTGGGCTCAGCAGAGTGGAGCAGAGAGGCAGAATCCCCTCCCTGGCCCTGCTGGCCACACTTCTCCTGCTGCAGCCCAGGCTCTGCTTGGCTCTCTGGGCTGCAAGTGCTCCCTGCTGGCTCCTGTAGAGCAGCACCAGAACAAGAGGACACAGTCTCAAGCTGTGCCAGGGGAGGTTTAGGCTGGAGGTGAGGAGAAAGTTCTTTCCAGAGAGAGTTGTTGGCCTCTGGGATGTGCTGCCCAGGGAGGTGCTGGAGTCCCCATCCCTGGAGGTGTTCAAGAGGGGACTGGATGTGGCACTTGGTGCCATGGTTTAGCAGTCAGGAGGTGTTGGGTGCCAGGTTGGACTTGATGATCCTTGAGGTCTTTTCCAACCTGGTTCATTCTATGATTCTATGAAAATCAAAGCTGTCTGCCTGATGGAGCTGGCACTTCCTGTTCAGTGCTGCACAGAAAGAGAGAGTTGGGGCTGTTCAGCCTGGAGAAAGCTCCAGGGAGGCCTTGGAGCTGCATTTCAGTATCAGCAGGGGACCTCCAGGCAGGCTGGGGAGGAGCTGTTTAGGAAGGACTGTGGGGATTGGCCCAGGGGCAACGGTTTGAAACTGGAGCAGGGCAGAGTCAGGTTGGAGCTCAGGAGGAAGGTCTGCACAGTGAGGGTGAGGAGACACTGGAACAGGTTGCCCAGGGAGGTGACTGAGGTCCAATACCAGGAGACAGTCTGCTCTGCTTGGAGCTATCCCTGCTGACTGCAGGGGGGTTGGACAGGATGACTTTTGAGGGTCCCTTCCAACATCCTGCATCCTGTGAAGAGCTGATGAAACAGAAGCCAAGGAGCTGCCTGCTGAAGGGCTACCTTCCCTTGGTCATGAATCCATGATCCACTTGCAGAGGCATCTGGTGATGTATTAACTATGAAGAGGCAGAAAGGTTTGGTAATGAGCTGAATCAGGACAGACTAAGCACATTCCAGCTTCCTCAGAGCAGCCAATGTAAAGACAGCTCTTCATCCCTTCAGGGCAATGCTGCCTGCCTGGCATTTTGATCCAAATATTCCTGGGAAGGCCACCAAAATTCCTGCACAACAACTCTGGAGGGAGAGCAGCACAGTCTCACAGTGTCACCAAGGTGGGAAGAGACCTCGAGGATCATCGAGTCCAACCTGGCACCACAGACCTCATGACCAGACCATGGCACCAAGTGCCACATCCAATCCCCTCTGGAACACCTCCAGGGATGGGGACTCCACCACCTCCCTGGGCAGCACATCCCAAGGGCCAACAACTCTCTCTGGGAAGAACTTTCTCCTCACCTCCAGCCTGAACCTCCCCTGGCACAGCTTGAGACTGTGTCCTCTTGTTCTGGTGCTGGAGGCCTGGGAGAAGAGCCCAACCCCCACCTGGCTCCAACCTCCCTGCAGGGAGTTGCAGAGAGCAAGAAGGTCTCCCCTGAGCCTCCTCTTCTCCAGGCTAAGCAACCCCAGCTCCCTCAGCCTCTCCTCACAGGGCTGTGCCCCAGACCCCTCCCCAGCTTTGTTGCCCTTCTCTGGACACATTCAAGTCTCTCAATGTCCTTCCTAACCTGAGGAGCCCAGAACTGGACACAGGACTCAAGGGGTGGCCTGAGCAGTGCAGTGTACAGGGGCACAATGACTTCCCTGCTCCTGCTGGCCACACTGCTCCTCATGCAGGCCAGGATGCCCTTAGCCTTCTTGGCCCCCTGGGCACACTGCTGGCTCCTGTTCAACTGCTCTCCACCACTCCCCCCAGCTCCCTCTCTGCCTGGCTGCTCTCAGCCACTCTGCCCCCAGCCTGTAGCTCTGCCTGGGGTTGCTGTGGCCAAAGTGCAGCCCCTGGCACTTGGACTTGTTGAATGCCATCCTGTTGGCCTCTGCCCATCTGCCCAGCCTGGCAAGGTCCCTCTGCAGAGCCCTTCTGCCCTCTCACTGACCAACATCTGCTCCCAGCTTGCTGTCAGCGGCAAATTTGCTGATGGCTGATTCGATCCCCTCCTCCAGATCATCAATAAAGATATTGATCAGGCTGGGGCCCAGCACTGCTCCCTGGGGCACACCACTGGTGCCTGGCTGCCAGCTGGCTGTGGCACCATTCACCACCACTCTCTGGGCTCAGCCTCCAGCCACTTCCTCACCCAACACAGTGTGCTCCCATCCAAGCCATGGCTACTCAGGGTGAGGCTCCACAAAGCCCTGGGCACCCTGATCTAGTTGGGGATGTCCCTGCTTGCGTGCAGGGAGGTCAGGCTGGATGAGCTTTGGAGGTGCCCACTGGCCCAGACCACTGCAGGGTTCTGTGAAGGGATGCCCATGTGAGGGGAAGCTGGGCACAGAGGGGTTAAAGCTGTGCACCTGTGGCACATGGCTGTGTAGATGAATTCAGATTAGCTGTCTGGGGAGGCTAATGAAAGCATCTTTTAATGAACCCTGCCTAATTAGTCTTAAGGTTTTTGATCAATGCCCAGGAGACCTTGGAGGCTGCTTGCAGAGTGGGTTTTAAACACCCCCCCTGCTATACAGATATATTTTAAGTCCTCTGCATGTCATCAAAACAACTGGAGACACTTGGTTGGGAGAGTTGTGCTTCACCTGGGCTTGAGGGAGAGATTTGGAGGCCGCCTCCAGCACTGTCCTGCACCACAGCCTGCTCTCCAGGCTGGTGACACATGGGTGTGATGGGTGACCACCAGATGGATACAGAACTGGCTTGATGGCTGCACCCAGAGAGTGGCTGTCCATGCCTCCATGGCCCAGGGGAGGCCAGGGACAAGCAGAGTCCCTCAGGGATCAGGCCTGGGACCAGGCTTGTTCAACATCTCTGTGGGTGCCAGGGACAGTGTCACTGAGTGCACCCTCAGCAGGGTTGCTGCTGACACCAAGCTGTGTGGTGCAGCAGACAGGCTGGAGGGAAGGGATCCATGCAGAGGGAGCTGGGCAGGCTGGAGAGGTGGGCACAAGCCAACCTCAGGAGGTTCAACAAGACCAAGGGCAGGGTCCTGCAGCTGGGTGGAGGCAACCCCAGGCACAAATGCAGGCTGGGCAGGGACTGGCTGGCAAGCAGCCCTGAGGAGAGAGCCTTGGGGGTGCTGGGGGAGGAGAAGCTCACCAGGAGCTCTCAGTGTGCACTTGCAGCCCACAAAGCCAACCAGATCCTGGGCTGCAGCAGGAGAAGTGTGGCCAGCAGGGCAAGGGAGGTGATTCTCCCCCTCTGCTCAGCTCTGGGGAGACCCCACCTGGAGTCCTGCCTCCAGTTCTGGAGCCCCTATGACAAGAGGGATGTGAAGGTGCTGGAAGGTGTCCAGAGCAGGGCCAGGAGGATGAGCAGAGGGCTGGAGCACCTCTCCTGTGAGGACAGACTGAAGGAGTTGGGGGCTGTTCAGTCTGCAGAAGAGAAGGCTCCCAGGTGACCTCATTGTGGCCTTCCAGGATCTGCAGGGGGCTCCAAGAAGGCTGGGGAGGGACTGCTCAGGATCTCAGGCAGTGCTAGGACTAGGGGGAATGGAATGAAGCTGGAGGTGGGGAGATTGAGGCTGGAGGTGAGGAGGAAGTTCTTCCCCATGAGAGTGGTGAAGGCCTGGAATGGGTTGTGCAGGGAGGTGGTTGGGGCCCTGTCCCTGGAGGTGTTTAAGGCCAGGCTGGCTGAGGCTCTGGGCAGCCTGATCTAGTGTGGGGTGTCCCTGCCCATGGCAGGGGGGTTGGAACTGGCTGATCCTTGTGGTCCCTTCCAACCCTGACTGATACTATGATACTATGATCAGTCTCACCTCTGTGCCCAGAGATCATGGAGCAGATCCTCCTGGAGGCACTACTGGCTCAGAAGAATAGTGAAGAGGTGAATGGGAGCAGTCAGCATGGTTTCACCAAGGGCAAATGCTTCCTGACCAACCTGGTGGCCTTCTCTGCACAGGTGACAACATCAATAGCTGAGGGGAGAGCAACTGATGTCGTTTGCCTGGCCCTGAGCAAAGCCTTCAGCACTGCCCTGCACCACAGCCTGCTCTCCAGGCTGGTGACACATGGGTGTCAGTTGTCAGTAGTGCCTCCAGGAGGATCTGCTCTGTGATCTCCAGGCACAGAGGTGAGAGTGACTGGCCTGGAGTTCCCTGCTTCCTCCTTCTTACCCTTTTTGAGGATGGGAGTAATATTTCCCCTTTTCCACCTGTGGGGACTCCCCCAGACTGCCAGGACTTTTGGAAGAGAACAGAGAGGGGTTCAGCAACCTCCTCTGCCAGCTCTCTCAGTGCCTGTGGCTGTGTTCTGTGGGGTCCCATGGACTCAAACACTTTCAGGTTCTTCAGATGATCACCAACCTGATCCTCACTTACCAGGGGCAGTTCTTCCTCCCTGTCCCTGGCATTGTCTTTCATGACATCAGGAGTGTGGCTAGAGGCCCTTGCAGTGAAGACACCAGAGAGTGGTGGTGAATGGTGCCACAGCCAGCTGGCAGCCAGGCACCAGTGGTGTGCCCCAGGGAGCAGTGCTGGGCCCTGTGCTCTTCAACATCTTCATTGATGATCTGGATGAGGAGGTCGAGTCACTCATCAGCAAATTTGCAGCTGACACCATGCTGGGAGCAGATGTGACTCCACCACCTCCCTGGGCAGCACAGCCCAAGGGCCAACAACTCTCCCTGTGAAGAACTTTCTCCTCACCTCCAGCCTAAACCTCCCCTGGCACAGCTTGAGACTGTGTCCTCTTGTTCTGGTGCTGGGTGCCTGGGAGAAGAGCCCAACCCCCACCTGGCTCCAACCTCCCTGCAGGGAGTTGCAGAGAGCAAGAAGGTCTCCCCTGAGCCTCCTCTTCTCCAGGCTAAGCAACCCCAGCTCCCTCAGCCTCTCCTCACAGGGCTGTGCCCCAGACCCCTCCCCAGCCTTGTTGCTCTTCTCTGGACACCTTCAAGTCTCTCAATGTCCTTCTTAAACTGAGGAGCCCAGAGCTGGACACAGGACTCAAGGGTGGCCTGAGCAGTGCTGAGCACAGGGCAGGATGAGCTCCCTGCTCCTGCTGGCCACACTGCTCCTGCTGCAGGCCAGGATGCCCTTGGCCTTCTTGGCCCCCTGGGCACACTGCTGTCTCCTGTTCAGGCAGCTGTCAATCAGCACCCCCAGGTCCCTCTCTGTTTGGCAGCTCTCAGCCACTCTGACCTGAAGTAGCCTCCCCTAGCCTGCCACTCCTGAAAACATTCATCACAGAATGACAGCCCCCCAGCATGGTGGGGATGGGAAGGGACCTCTGGAGATCAGCCAGCCCAACCCCCCCTGCTAAGGCAGGGCACCCCCAGCAGCTTGCCCAGGAGCACAATGCCCAGGGAGGGTTTGGAAGCTCTCCAGAGGAGGAGACTCCACCACCTCTCTGGGCAGCTTGGTCCTTCTTAGCCACAAGAGCACATTGCTGGCTCATGGGCAACTTGTCATCCAGCAGCACTCCCAGGTCCTTCTCCACAGAGCTGCTTTCCAGCAGGTTACCCCCCTCACCAGTCATGCAGAATTACAGGAGGGGAGAGGAGAAGGGGAGAAGGGGAGAAGGGGAGAAGGGGAGAAGGGGAGAAGGGGAGAAGGGGAGAAGGGGAGAAGGGGGAGAAGGGGAGAAGGGGAGAAGGGGAGAAGGGGGAGAAGGGGAGAAGGGGAGAAGGGGAGAAGGGGAGAAGGGGAGAAGGGGGAGAAGGGGAGAAGGGGAGAAGGGGAGAAGGGGAGAAGGGGAGAGAGGAGGGGGGGAGGGAGAGGATGGGGGGGGGAGAGAGGACAGAGCGGGGGGGAGAAGGGATAGGATTAACCAGGTTGGAAAAGACCTTTGAGCTCATCCAGTCCAACCTACCACCCAGCACCATCTGATCAACTCAACCATGGCACCAAGCAGCCCATCCAGGCTCTCCCTGAACACCTCCAGGGATGGGGACTCCAGCACCCCCCTGGGCAGCACATCCCCAGGGCCAATCTCTCTTGCTGGGAAGAACTTTCTCCTCACCTCCAGCCTGAGCCTCCCCTGGTGCAGCTTGAGACTGAAGTACTGCTGCAGGAGGTTATTCCTCCCCAGCTGCAGGAACCTCTGCTTGACCTCGCTGAACTTCATGAGGGTCCCTCTGGGCAGCTGTCCAGCCTGGGCAGCCCTCACTGCACAGCAGCACAGCCTGGCAGGGGCACAGGCCACTGCTCCCAGTTTGGGCTCATCAGCAAACTGGCTGAGGGTCTACCCTGGGCCTTTGTCCAGATCACTGATGAAGGTATTGAACAGGGCTGGACCAGACCTGACCCCTGGGGAACACCCACCAGCCAGGGGCCTCCAATTAGACTTTGCCCCACTGACCACAACTCTCTAAAGCCCTGTCCTTCATCCAGGTCCCCCATCCATCCCACCAGCCAAGCAGCCACTCTGCAGGATGCTGTCAAAGCCAGGCCCTGATCAGCTGGAGGAGGATTACTCAGCTCCAGCACATCCACCTCACAGACAGGCAGCACTTGAATCCTGCACTCAGCTCACTTCAGCCTGGGCAAGAGTGACACAAGCCCAGCTTTAAAGCTACCAAGCTGCATTTTCTGGTTAGCTGCCACACACACACCACCCAGGCAGTCAAGCTCTGAACACAAAGCAAGCCTGAGGGGCTGGAAGCAGCATTCCTCTGCTCCCTTCAGCCTAAATTGCTTCCTAGGATGTTATTCAAACACAACTGTGACCAGCAGACCTCCCTCTCCATCCCACCAGCAGCTCTCCAGGGAATGAGGGTTACTGGGGGAACTTGGATCCTGTTCTCCTCCTTCAGAGTTTTCCTCTCAGCAAGGAGCAGTGAGTTTCATTGTTCAACCCCTCAGCAGTCCCACAGCCAGGGGGAAAGCCACAGCACTGCAGCATTCCCCAGCCTCAGGATCACTGCTCACCATGCATGGACTCCAAGCAGAACCAGAGACTCACAGAATGGTGGAATATGGGAAGGGACCTCTGGAGCTCACCCAGCCCAAGCCCTCTGCTCAAGCAGGGCACCCACAGCAGCTTGCCCAGGGGCACAGTGCCCAGGGGGGGTTGGAATCTCTCCAGAGCAGGAGACTCCACAACCTCTCTGGGCAGCCGGCTCCAGGCCTCCAGCAGCCTCACACCAAACAAGTCTCTCCTCATCTTCAGCTGGAACCTCCTGGCTTCAAGTTTGTGTCCACTGCCCCTTGTCCTGGCCGTGGGCACCACTCAGCAGAGCCTGGCCCCAGCCTCTGGCCCCCCACAGCTCCTTTAGCTCTTGCTGAGCATTGCTCAGCTCCCCTCTGGGGCTGCTCTGCTCCAGGCTCACCAGCCCCAGGGCTCTCAGCCTTTGCTGCTCACAGAGCTGCTCCAGGCCCCTCAGCACCTTCATAGCCTCTGCTGGCCTCTCTCCAGTAGTTCCCTGTCTCTCCCAAACTGGAGACCCCAGAACTGGACCCAGTATTCCAGCTGTGGCCTCATTCACAGAATCACCAAGATTGGAAGAGACCTCAAAGATCAAGTCCAAGCTGGCACCACAGACCTCATGACCAGACCATGGCACCAAGTGCCACATCCAATCCCCTCTTGAACACCTCCAGGGATGGGGACTCCACCACCTCCCTGGGCAGCACATCCCAAGGGCCAACAACTCTCTCTGGGAAGAACTTTCTCCTCACCTCCAGCCTGAAGCTCCCCTGGCACAGCTTGAGACTGTGTCCTCTTGTTCTGGGGCTGGGTGCCTGGGAGAAGAGCCCAACCCCCACCTGGCTCCAACCTCCCTGCAGGGAGTTGCAGAGAGCAAGAAGGTCTCCCCTGAGCCTCCTCTTCTCCAGGCTAAGCAACCCCCAGCTCCCTCAGCCTCTCCTCACAGGGCTGTGCCCCAGACCCCTCCCCAGCTTTCTTGCCCTTCTCTGGACACCTTCCAGCAGCTCAACCTCTTTCCTAACCTGAGGAGCCCAGAGCTGGACACAGGACTCAAGGGGTGGCCTGAGCAGTGCTGAGCACAGGGCAGGATGAGCTCCCTGCTCCTGCTGGCCACACTGCTCCTGATGCAGGCCAGGATGCCATTGGCCCTCTTGGCTGCCTGGGCACACTGCAGGCTCATGTTCAGCCTACCATCAACCAGCACCCCCCAGCTCCCTCTCTGCCTGGCTGCTCTCAGCCACTCTGCCCCCCAGCCTGTAGCACTGCCTGGGGTTGCTGTGGCCAATGTGCAGCCCCTGGCACTTGGATGTGGTTGGTGATTTCTAGGTGGCTGAAGGTGTAGCTCAAAGAACTTTTCCTCACAGAGGTTACACAGTGCTGGAATTCTCTTTCAATTCACTGCAGGAAGATTACATTTTCAGGGGGCAGCAAGGGAGAAATCAGGCCCAATTTGCCCAGCAATTAGTGGTTACAGGGGCCACAGGTGCTGCTTCCTGCCTTCCCCTGGGAGCTGTGCTCAGGGTGGTGGGACAGCTAGACTATAACAAATGGTTCTTCCCCATGAGAGTGCTGAAGGCCTGGAATGGGTTGTCCAGGGAGGTGGTTGGGGCCCCAGCCCTGGAGGTGTTTAAGCCCAGGCTGGATGAGGCTCTGGGCAGCCTGATGTAGTGTGAGGTGTCCCTGCCCAAGGCAGGGGCGTTGGAACTAGATGATCCTTGTGGTGCCTTCCAACCCTGACTGATTCTATTCCATGATTCACTCCCCCCAGGACTGTGCCAGCCAAGATCACCTGTTATGGAACAGGGGGAACGCTGAAGGGCACAAAGGAAAACACAACAAACCAAGCCAACCCTTCCCCCCCCACACACACACACCTCTGTTCCCAGCACCAAGGCAGGCTGGCTGCTTTGCCCACGCTGTCAGCCTGAGCTCTGCTCTGCTGTTGCCAAGAGCTGTAGCTGAGGAAACCAAAGCAGAGTTATTTTCACCGGCGGCTGCCGAAGTGACGCAGGAGCGGAGCGCAGCCTCTGCCCCAGCCCCGGGCCCAGCTCACCACAGCATGGCCTGGGCTGGAAGGGAACCTAAAGACCATCCACTTCCAACCCCCCAGCCCTGGCCAGAGATACCTCTCCTGTTAGCCCAGGTTGCTCAAGGCCTCATCCAACCTGGCTTTGAACACCTCCCCCTGGAGGGAGGGCATCCACTCACCTCCCTGGGCAACCTGCTCCAGGGTCTCACCAGCCTCAGACTGGAGAGCTTCCTGAGCTCCAGCCTAACCCTGCTCTCCCTCAGCTTCAAACCAGTCCCCCTTGGCCTTTCTCCAGACACCCTCAGCAAAGTGTGGCCAGCAGGGCAAGGGAGGTGATTCTCCCCCTCTGCTCAGCTCTGGGGAGACCCCAGCTGGAGTCCTGCCTCCAGTTCTGGAGCCCCTATTGCAAGAGGGATGTGGAGGTGCTGGAAGGTGTCCAGAGCAGGGCCAGGAGGATGAGCAGAGGGCTGGAGCACCTCTCCTGTGAGGACAGACTGAAGGAGTTGGGGCTGTTCAGTCTGGAGAAGAGAAGGCTCCCAGGGGACCTCATTGTGGCCTTCCAGGATCTGCAGGGGGCTCCAAGAAGGCTGGGGAGGGACTGCTCAGGATCTCAGGCAGTGATAGGACTAGGGGGAATGGAATGAAGCTGGAGGTGGGGAGATTGAGGCTGGAGGTGAGGAGGAAGTTCTTCCCCATGAGAGCGGTGAAGGCCTGGAATGGGTTGTGCAGGGAGGTGGTTGGGGCCCTGTCCCTGGAGGTGTTTAAGCCCAGGCTGTCTGAGGCTCTGGGCAGCCTGCTGTAGTGTGGGGTGTCCCTGCCCATGGCAGGGGGGTTGGAACTGGCTGATCCTTGTGGTCCCTTCCAACCCTGAATGATACTATGAAAGGTCCTTCTGCAACGTTCCTTCAGGTCCTGCTAGGCAGCTCTAAGGTCCCCACAAGAGTCCTCTCCTCCCCAGGCTGCACAGCCCCAGCTCCCTCTGCCTGTGCTCACAGCAGAGCTGCTCCAGCCCTTGGATGACCTTTGTGGCCTTCTCTGGCCTCACTCCAACAGCTCTGTGTCCTCCTCCTGCTGGGGACAGCAGACCCAGAGGCAGTACTGGAGGTGGGGCCTGGGCACAGCAGAGTAAAAAGGAAGAATCAACTCCCAAACACAAGGGACAGAAAACATTCCCTGTTAAAAACCACCAAGGAGAATGTCCACCTGGAGGATGGCTACGTGCCCAGAGGCTCAGCACGAGCCTGCTGCTCAAGGGTAGCAGGAGAAGGGAGAGTTCCATATGGGAAATGGTGGCCACAAAGCACTGCCTGCCTGAGACTGGATCCTCTCAGACCCTGCACATCAGCTTCTAGAAGCAGAGAGAGAGGAACTGCTGGCTAAGCTGTCAGCCCCTGGCTGGGACAGCAGCACTCTGAGCTGGGTGAGGAAGTGGCTGGAGGCTGAGCCCAGAGAGTGGTGGTGAATGGTGCCACAGCCAGCTGGCAGCCAGGCACCAGTGCTGTGCCCCAGGGAGCAGTGCTGGGCCCCAGCCTGAGCAATATCTTCATTGATGATCTGGAGGAGGGGATGGAGTCCAGCAGCAGTGAGTTTGCAGGCGACAGCAAGCTGGGAGCAGAGGTTGGTCAGTGAGAGGGCAGAAGGGCTCTGCAGAGGGACCTTGCCAGGCTGGGCAGATGGGCAGAGGCCAACAGGATGGCATTCAGCAAGTCCAAGTGCCAGGGGCTGCACTTTGGCCACAGCAACCCCAGGCAGAGCTACAGGCTGGGGGCAGAGTGGCTGAGAGCAGCCAGGCAGAGAGGGACCTGGGGGGAGCGGTGGAGAGCAGCTGAACAGGAGCCAGCAGTGTGCCCAGGGGGCCAAGAAGGCCAAGGGCATCCTGGCCTGCAGCAGGAGCAGTGTGGCCAGCAGGAGCAGGGAGCTCATCCTGCCCTGTGCTCAGCACTGCTCAGGCCACCCCTTGAGTCCTGTGTCCAGCTCTGGGCTCCTCAGGTTAGGAAGGAGGTTGAGCTGCTGGAAGGTGTCCAGAGAAGGGCAACAAAGCTGGGGAGGGGTCTGGGGCACAGCCCTGTGAGGAGAGGCTGAGGGAGCTGGGGTTGCTTAGCCTGGAGAAGTGGAGGCTCAGGGGAGACCTTCTTGCTCTCTGCAACTCCCTGCAGGGAGGTTGGAGCCAGGTGGGGGTTGGGCTCTTCTCCCAGGCAGCCAGCACCAGAACAAGAGGACCCAGTCTCAAGCTGTGCCAGGGGAGGTTTAGGTTGGAGGTTAGGAAGAAATTCTACACAGAGAGAATTGTTGGCCATTGGAATGTGCTGCCCAGGGAGGTGGTGGAGCCCCCAGCCCTGGAGGTGTTTAGGAAGAGCCTGGCTGAGGCACTTGGTGCCCTGATAGAGTTGATCAAATGGTGTTGGGTGATAGGTTGGACTGGATGAGCTCAAAGGTCTTTTCCAACCTGATTAATTCTGTTCTATTCTATTCTATTCTATCCTATCCTATCCCTGACTTGAATGAGCTCTGTTTCTGCTCAAATCAGGGCAGAATTCTACCATCAGAGGATCCCCTTGCCATTGACTTGTTCCAATCACCACAAGCACAGCCAAAGAACTGCAGTCTCATGAAGAATTCATGCTGGAAACTATGACAGCTGCAGGCTGCAAGTGATTTGACTTGGAAGAGGGCTGCTGGTCTGGTTTGATGGCATAGGTACCTAGGCTACACAGACACTCACATAAGCACCACCACCACCCCACCAGGAATGGATAAATAACCCATTTGACAATGAAAGAGCTCACTGTGAGCTTCCTCCAGATCTCATTTCACCTCAGTGTCACAAGAGTTGACTCAGCTCACATCAAGCCTGGGCTCAAATCGAGCCCACAAAGCCAAAGCAGGGCTGGGTTGGTTGCCTTTCCCTCCCCCCCTTCCCCACCTTGTCCCAGCTTTTTGTACGGCAATTACTTCATAGTAGTATCACAATATCAGTCAGGGTGGGAAGGGACCACAAGGATCAGCCAGTTCCAACCCCCCTGCCACGGGCAGGGACACCCCACACTACATCAGGCTGCCCAGAGCCTCAGCCAGCCTGGCCTTAAACACCTCCAGGGACAGGGCCCCAACCACCTCCCTGGACAACCCATTCCAGGGCTTCACCACTCTCCTGGTGGTGAGGCTAAGCAACCCCAGCTCCAGGCTAAGCAACCCCAGCTCCCTCAGCCTCTCCTCACAGGGCTGTGCCCCAGACCCCTCCACAGCTTTGTTGCCCTTCTCTGGACACCTTCCAGCAGCTCAACATCGACATAGTATTTCCTCCATCAGGGTTTTTCCTCTAGTACCTTGCTAAATTCTCTACTCATGGTTCAGGCTGGAAGGGACCTTAAAGGTCTTCCAGGGCCAAGCCTCTTGCCACGGGCAGGGACACCTCCCACCAGCCCATCTTGCTCAAGGCCTCATCCAACCTGGCCTTGAAGACCCCCAGGGAGAGGGCAGCCCCAGAGAAGGCACAAACACTCCCTGCATTAACAGCTCCTTTCTGGCAGCAGCTCTCATGCATTATCTGCATGCATCCTGCCAAGCCAGTGATGGAACTGGTGATAAAACATGAGTCTTCCAAGTCCTGTCTCTGTTATTCAGAGGTTAAAGCTCCCTCCTGAGAAGCCTGGGAGTTGTATGGCTAGGGATGCAAACCTATCCACAGAGTTTATCATACATGTTGCCCAGGCAGCCAGGAGGGCCAAGGGCATCCTGGCCTGCATCAGGAGCAGTGTGGCCAGCAGGAGCAGGGAGCTCATTGTGCCCCTGTACACTGCATTGATTAGGCCACCCCTTGAGTCCTGTGTCCAGCTCTGGGCTCCTCAGGTTAGGAAAGAGGTTGAGCTGCTGGAAGGTGTCCAGAGAAGGGCAAGAAAGCTGGGGAGGGGTCTGGGGCACAGCCCTGTGAGGAGAGGCTGAGGGAGCTGGGGTTGCTTAGCCTGGAGAAGAGGAGGCTCAGGGGAGACCTTCTTGCTCTCTGCAACTCCCTGCAGGGAGGTTGGAGCCAGGTGGGGGTTGGGCTCTTCTCCCAGGCAGCCAGCACCAGAACAAGAGGACACAGTCTCAAGCTGTGCCAGGGGAGGTTTAGGCTGGAGGTGAGGAAGAAGTTCTACACAGAGAGTGATTGCCCATTGGGATGTGCTGCCCAGGGAGGTGGTGGAGTCCCCATCCCTGGAGGTGTTCAGGAGGAGACTTGATGGGGTGCTTGGTGCCATGGTTGAGTTGATTAGGTGGTGTTGGATGATAGGTTGGACCTGATGATCTTGAAGGTCTCTTCCACCCTGGTTTATTCTATTCTATCTAGTTGCTACTAAAATGGCACTGTCCTGAGCTCTGCACAGGCCATATCCAAGGAGGGCTTCAATTTTGCTTCTAGCCATTTGGGTGCAATGCAGCATTAAGTTCTCCCAGTGCCTGTCTGGCCATTTAGTTTCAGGGACTTTCTCAGGATCTGAGTGTCATCCATGGTCACAAACAGGTTTCCCCAGTCAGTGTTGTTCAGGCAGGAGAAAAGGAGGCTGAGGGGAGACCTTCTGGCTCTCTACAACTCCCTGAAAAGGAGGTTGGAGCCACAGGTGAGTTAGTCTCCTGTCCTAAGAAACAAGTGGCAGTATGAGAGGAAATGGCCTCAAGTTGTAGCAGGGGAGGTTTAGGTTGGATATTAGAAGACACTTCGTGGCTGAAAGGGTTCTCAAAGTCTGGAACAGGCTCCCCAGGGAGGTGCTTGAGGAGCAGAGATCCCCAGCTACCAGCCGGCAGCACCAGTGCAGCCTCCTCAGATGGGGACAGGAGATGAAAAGACCTCAGGTTGGACTGAGGAACAGCTCTGGCTGGGAGCTGACAGCATCTTCATCCCTGGAGGTGTTGAGAAGAGGCAGGGATGGGCTGCTGAGAGGCCTGGTTGAGCACCAGACTTGGTAGAATTAGGGAATGAGTGGACTCAATGATCTTAGTGTTCTTTTCCAACCAAAAGAATTCTTCTGTGATTCTATCTCAAGCAAAGATGTGAACAGTACCAAATGCAGCACGATTAATGGTCATGATTAACGTTCATTTGGCCCTGTGCTGCTACCAGGTGTGTGCCACAAAGGGGTAGGGACCATCTGAGGCTCCACAGAGAGCCCTGGCCAGGCTGCATCAATAGCCTGACACCAACTCTATTAGATCCAACTGGGCTAAGTCTCAGGTCCTGCACTGAGGTCACAACCACCCCATGAACCCTCCCCCAAGCTTGGGGCAGAGGGGCTGGAAACTGCCTGGCAGGAAAGGACCTCAGAGTGCTGGTTGACAGCCAGGTGAACACGAGCCAGCAGTGTGCTCAGGTGGCCAAGCAGGCAAACAGCATCCTGCTCTGGATCAGCCACAGCATGACCAGCAGGACTAGGGCAGGGATTGCCTCCCATGTGAATTGAATAGAATAGACCAAACTAGGTTGGAAGAGACCTTCAAGATCATCATGTCCAACCTATCAACCAATCCAACCCACCTAAACAACTCAACCTGGGCACTGGTCAGGCTGCAACTGAAATACTGGGGTTAGGTTTAGGCCACTCACTCCAAGAAGGACACTGAGGGGCTGGGAGTGCAGAGCAGGGCCACAAAGCTGGAGAAGGGTCTGGAGAAGAGGGCTGCTGAGGAGCAGCTGAGGGAACTGGGGGTGTTTAGTGTGGAGAAGAGGAGGCTGAGGGGAGAGCTCACTGCTCTCTACAGCTCCCTGAGAGGAGGATGGAGCCAGGTGGGGGTTGGCCTCTTCTCCCAGGGAACCAACAACAGAATGAGAGGAAATGGTCTCTTAAAGTTGCACCAGAGGAGGTTTAGGTTGGACTGAAGAACAGCAGTCCCAGTTCCAACTCCCCTGCCACGGGCAGAGAACCCTGCCCCCAGCCCAGGCTGCTCAAGGCCTCATCCAGCCTGGCCTGGGACACCTCCAGGCAGGAGGCAGCCACAACCTCCCTGGGCAGCCTGTGCCAGGCTCTCCCCAGCCTCACTGCCTACAATTTCCTCCTCATCTCCAGTCTCAGTCTCCCCTCTCCCAGCTCCAAGCCATTGCCTCTCATCCTGTCACTCCCAGCCCTTGTCCAAAGTCCCTCCCCAGCTCCACTGCAGTCCCTTCAGGTACAGGCAGGCTGCTCTAAAGTCTCCCTGAAGCCTTCTCATCTCCAGGCTGCACAGCCCCAACCCTCCCAGCCTGGCCCCACAGGGGAGTTTCTCCAGCCCTCTGATCACCTCTGTGGCCTCCTCTGGACCCTCTCCCACAGTTCCACTTCCCTCTTGTGCTGGGGGCACCAGAGCTGGTGGGGTCTGAGCAGAGCAGAGGGGCAGAATCCCCTCCCTGTGCTGCTGCTCTCCCTGCTCTGGCTGCAGCTCAGCACACAGCTGCCAGCAACCATTGCTGGCTCCTGGGGAGTTTGTCATCAACTGACACTTAAAGCCATTGCCTCTCATCCTGTCACTCCCAGCCCTTGTAAAAAGTCCCTCCCCAGCTCTCCTGGAGCCCCTTCAGGTACTGGAAGGCTGCTCTAAGGGCTCCCTGAAACCTTCTCATCTCCAGCCTGAGCAGCCCCAACTCTCCCATATGGGAGGTTCTGAAGCCCTCTGATCATCTCTGTGGCCTCCTCTGGACCCTCTCCAGCAGCTCTTATGCCAGGGCATGCAGGGCTCCCTGGGGGGTGTCTCAGCAGAGCAGATGGAGTGAATCATCTTCTTCATCCTGCTGATCTCAGAGGTCTCTCCCAACCTTAACCCACTCTGTGTCTCACTCCCTGTGTTTCCTGTTTGATAAACACACATTCATTCCTCTCTGAGGGGCAACCTCCCCACCCTCACTGGCCAGAATTTCTTTCTGATCTCCAGTCTCAATCTCCCCCCTCCCAGCTGAAAGCCACTGCCCCTCATCCTGCCACCATAAGCCCTCCTAAGAAGTCACTTCCCAGCTCTCCTCTAGTTTCCTTCAGGTACCAGAAGGCTGCTCTAAGATCTCCCAGGAGCCTTCTTTCCTCCAGGCTGAACAGCCCCAACTCTCCCAGCCTGTCTCCACAGGGGGGGTAAAGAAGGCAGCCAAAGAAAAGGCCAAGAATGCCAACAGCATTTCCATTCCTTTCCCCTCAGTGTTCTGAGCTGCAGCTGACCAGCTCACCGGGGGAAGCAGACTTGGAAGATGATCCCTTTGATTGAGCCAAAGATCCCAGGGCCAAACTGATGCACAGCCAGCTACTGCAAGTGTCAGCCTGCCAAGAACTGCACTAAACTACAACAAAAAACCCAACCCCCAAACCAGACACAACCCCAAACCTGCTCCCACGATAAGATATGAAACCAAGGCCCTCGGGGTAGCACAACTGCTGGGAGGGGAGAGCGAGAGGGAGAGGGAGAGGGAGAGGGAGAGGGAGAGGGAGAGGGAGAGGGAGAGGGAGAGGGAGAGGGAGAGGGAGAGGGAGAGGGAGAGGGAGAGGGAGAGGGAGAGGGAGAGGGAGAGGGAGAGGGAGAGGGAGAGGGAGAGGGAGAGGGAGAGGACACCAGGTTGGAAGAGACCTTTGAATCCAACCTATCATCCAACACCACCTAATCAATTCAACCATGGCACCAAGCACCCCATCAAGTCTCCTCCTGAACACCTCCAGGCACGGTGGCTCCACCACCTCCCCAGGCAGCACATCCCAAGGGCCAATCACTCTCTCTGTGTAGAACTTCCTCCTAACCTCCAGCCTAAACCTCCCCTGGCACAGTTTGAGACTGTGTCCTCTTGTTCTGGTGCTGCCTGCCTGGGAGAAGAACCCAAACTCTGCCTGGCTCCAACCTCCCTGCAGGGAGTTGCAGAGAGCAAGAAGGTCTCCCCTGAGCCTCCTCTTCTGCAGGCTAAGCAACCCCAGCTCCCTCAGCCTCTCCTCACAGGGCTGTGCCCCAGACCCCTCCCCAGCTTTCTTGCCCTTCTCTGGACACCTTCCAGCAGCTCAACCTCTTTCCTAACCTGAGGAGCCCAGAGCTGGACACAGGACTCAAGGGGTGGCCTGAGCAGTGCTGAGCACAGGGCAGGATGACCTCCCTGCTCCTGGCTGCCTGGGCACACTGCAGGCTCATGTTCCGCCTACCATCAATCAGCACCCCCAGCTCCCTCTCTGCCTGGCTGCTCTCAGCCACTCTGCCCCCAGCCTGTAGCACTGCCTGGGGTTGCTGTGGCCAATGTGCAGCCTCTGGCACTTGGATGTGTTCAATCTCCTGCCCTTGGCCTCTGCCCATCTGCCCAGCCTGGCAAGGTCCCTCTGCAGAGCCTCTCTACCCTCTCACAGCTCAACTCCTGCCCCCAGCTTGCTGTCAGCTGCAAATTTTCTGCAGATGGACTCAATGCCCTCATCCAAGGCTCTTGTGTGCTCTGCTCACAAGGCAGCAAGCCCAGGACCTAGCAGGGGTGGCCATGGCATGCTCTAGTCAGCTCACACAGGGCTTTAGCAGGATGAAAAGGGTGCTCTTAACTACTGCTGCCTCCTGACACCCAGCCAAAAGCTGATGCCAAGGTAGAGTAACCTAACCACACATCAGACTTCAAGTGTGTTTAGAATTTGACTTGAAGACTTCACTTACAAAAGCCAGGAGGAAATTGGGCTTCCACTACCTGAACACAAGGGAAAACAAGAGCTGCTGCACAAGAATGAAGCTAATCTTGCCTAAGAAGCCAAGCCTCAAGAGGAAAAGCTTCACAGGGCACTCCAGCCTGGCCTCCATCATTTTCTTCTGCTGCTCATGGCTTTGGCTGTGGTTTTATTTAACTTTAATCTTCTCAATCCCTTCTCTCCCAGGTCCAACCACTCCCTTCCACTGACCTGGGGAGAGACATCTTCCATCTTATGGATTCCAGAAGCAGGAAGGACCATTTCTTCATAGTATCAGTCAGGGTGGGAAGGGACCACAAGGATCAGCCAGTTCCAACCCCCCTGCCAAGGGCAGGGACACCCCACACTACATCAGGCTGCCCAGAGCCTCAGCCAGCCTGGCCTTAAACACCTCCAGGGACAGGGCCCCAACCACCTCCCTGCACAACCCATTCCAGGCCTTCACCACTCTCATGGGGAAGAACTTCCTCCTCACCTCCAGCCTCAATCTCCCCACCTCCAGCTTCATTCCATTCCCCCCAGTCCTATCACTGCCTGAGATCCTGAGCAGTCCCTCCCCAGCCTTCTTGGAGCCCCCTGCAGATCCTGGAAGGCCACAATGAGGTCACCTGGGAGCCTTCTCTTCTCCAGACTGAACAGCCCCAACTCCTTCACTCTGTCCTCACAGCAGAGCAGCTCCAGCCCTCTGCTCATCCTCCTGGCCCTGCTCTGGACACCTTCCAGCACCTCCACATCCCTCTTGCAATAGGGGCTCCAGAACTGGAGGCAGGACTCCAGCTGGGGTCTCCCCAGAGCTGAGCAGAGGGGGAGAATCACCTCCCTTGCCCTGCTGGCCACACTTCTCCTGCTGCAGCCCAGGGTCTGATTGGCTTTGTGAGCTGCAAGTGCACACTGAGAGCTCCTGGTGAGCTTCTCCTCCCCCAGCACCCCCAAGGCTCTCTCCTCAGGGCTGCTTGCCAGCCAGTCCCTGCCCAGCCTGCATTTGTGCCTGGGGTTGCCTCCACCCAGCTGCAGGACCCTGCCCTTGCTCTTGTTGAACCTCCTGAGGCTGGCTTGTGCCCAGCTCTCCAGCCTGCCCAGCTCCCTCTGGTGCCCTCTTGACCACTTTCATTGACCTGCAGCTGCCCCCAGCCACTGCAGATTATACATTCACCCCACTTGGAGACAGGATGGTGTCTGGAGATTAGCAATGCAGATGCAGAAGCTGCATCTCACACCCAGCCCAGCATCCAGTGACAGCCTCATAATTAATCTCTTTAAAGTGCAACAGATTTTTGACTTCCAGTTAGTTCATCTTCAGCTGCAGGTATGACTCCTCCTCTGTTTTCTTCCTTAAGGATGGAGAAGTTCTTCACCTCCTGGGCCCTGTACAGGTGGTTTTGAATCACCAGGTCAATATCCCTTGGATTTAAAGGTGAAAAGAACCAGAGGAGAGGGTAAGCAAAGCCCTTGGCAAGGCTCAAGGTGCATTTTCTGGGCTTCTGATCATTCCCTTTGTAAAAATAATCCCTTTGGTGCTGGTATCTGAACCAGATGATAATGCTGTAGGCACTCTAAGAGCATCAGCAGAATACTAACTGCCTACTCCTTTGCAATAGTAATGGTCAGAGAGCCAGGCCAGCCTCCAGCCCACAACTCCCTTCCTACCACCACGAGAAACAAGCAGCTCCCACTCAAAACAGCCCAGGGAGGAGGGCTGGAGGCTTCGTGGGACAACCCCAAACTGAAAGCACTGAAGATCAGCTCAGGGAACACTGCTTTCACTACAAAAACTAGCCCACCCCTGTGAATTGAACAGAATGAACCAGGTTGGAAGAGACCTTCAAGATCATCAGGTCCAACCTATCAACCAATCCAACACCACCTAAACAACTCAACCATGGCACCAAGCACCCCATCAAGTCTCCTCCTGAACACCTCCAGGGATGGGGACTCCACCACCTCCCTGGGCAGCACATCCCCAGGGCCAATCTCTCTGGCTGGGAAGAACTTCTTCCTCACCTCCAGCCTGAACCTCCCCTGGCACAGCTTGAGACTGTGTCCTCTTGTTCTGGCTGCCTGGGAGAAGAGCCCAACCCCCACCTGGCTCCAACCTCCCTGCAGGGAGTTGCAGAGAGCAAGAAGGTCTCCCCTGAGCCTCCTCCTCTCCAGGCTAAGCAACCCCAGCTCCCTCAGCCTCTCCTCACAGGGCTGTGCCCCAGACCCCTCCCCAGCTTTCTTGCCCTTCTCTGGACACCTTCCAGCAGCTCAACCTCTTTCCTAACCTCAGGAGCCCAGAGCTGGACACAGGACTCAAGGGGTGGCCTGAGCAGTGCTGAGCACAGGGCAGGATGAGCTCCCTGCTCCTGCTGGCCACACTGCTCCTGCTGCAGGCCAGGATGCCCTTGGCCTTCTTGGCCCCCTGGGCACACTGCTGCCTCCTGTTCAGCTCCTCTCCACCACTCCCCCCAGGTCCCTCTCTGCCTGGCTGCTCTCAGCCACTCTGCCCCCAGCCTGTAGCTCTGCCTGGGGTTGCTGTGGCCAAAGTGCAGCCCCTGGCACTTGGATGTGTTCAATCTCCTGCCCTTGGCCTCTGCCCATCTGCCCAACCTGGCAAGGTCCCTCTGCAGATCCTCTCTGCCCTCCAGCAGATCAACTCCTGCCCCCAGCTTGCTGCCAGCTGCAAATTTACTGCTGCTGGACTCAATGCCCTCAATGTGCTCTGTTAATCCACAGCCCTTAGTGACTTCCAGCTCTAGACAGGTGAAGTTATTTGCTGCCACAGCCCAGAGACCTTCCCAAAAGGTCTTTCAAACAGCAGCCTGCACTTGTGCACCAGAGAGCTGTGAGAGAGGGAAGTAACACAAGGATGAGCTCCAAGGTGAGGGAATGCCACATGTGGAGGCAGAGCAAAGCCTTCACCCTTCCAACCAGTAAACTGCAGAGATAAAAGGGGGAGAGGAAATCCAGGAAGCTGCCATGACAGACACAGAGCTAATCCCCCTCAGTGCCACCAAAATGCTTTCACATTTCCAATCCCCTCAGCAGGAAAAGCAGGAAACCTTGAGGGCAAGCACCAGGGCTGAGCACACACAGCTTCCACGACCCCAAAGCATGTGTGACAGCCTCACAGCCACACAGACTGCACTGGGTGGGGAGGCACCCTCAAAGGGCAGCTTCTCCAAACCCCTGCAGGCAGCAGGGACATCCCCAGCTGGAGCAGGCTGCCCAGGCACACATCAAGGCTAATCCTGAATGTCTGCAGGGATGGAGCCTCAACCACCTCTCTGGGCAACCTGTCCCAGTGCCTCACAGGTCTGGGGCACAGCCCTGGGAGGAGAGGCTGAGGGAGCTGGGGTTGCTTAGCCTGGAGAAGAGGAGGCTCAGGGGAGACCTTCTTGCTCTCTGCAACTCCCTGCAGGGAGGTTGTAGACAGGTGGGGGTTGGGCTCTTCTCCCAGGCACCCAGCACCAGAACAAGAGGACACAGTCTCAAGCTGTGCCAGGGAAGGTTCAGGCTGGAGGTTAGGAAGTTCTTCATAGAAAGTGAGATTGGCCCTGGGGATGTGCTGCCCAGGGAGGTGGTGGAGTCCCCATCCCTGAAGGGGTTTAGGGAGAGCCTGGCTGAGGCCCTTGGTGCCATGGTTGAGTTGATCAGATGGTGCTGGGGGATAGGTTGGACTCCATGATCTCAAAGGTCTCTTCCAACCTGGTTAATTCTACTCTATTCTGTTCATTGTGCAGAACTTCCCCCTAATGTCTAACCTAAATGTGCTCTGCTCCAGTTTCCAACCATTGCCCCTTGTGCTGTCACCACAGGCCCTTCCAAACAGTCTCTCCCCAGCTTCCCTGGGGGTCCCTTGCAGGTACTGCAATGCAGCTCTAAGGTCTCCCCAGAGCTCTATCTTCTGAACAGCCCCAACTCTCCCACCCTGTCTCCATAGCAGAGCCCTCTGATCATCTTCCAGGTCTCTCTCCTGTTGGAGTCCCCACAGCTGGACACAGCCCTGCAGGTGAGACCTCCCCAGAGCAGAGGGCCAGGATCCAGCCTCTCCACTGCTGGCCACACTGCTTTTGATGCCCTCCAGGCTGCCCTTGGCCTTCTGCACTGCTGCAAGTGCCCACTGCTGCCTCATGTCCAGCTTCTCCCCCACCAGCACCCCCAAGTGCTTTGCTGCAGGGCTGCTCTCAGGCTCATCACCCACCACCCTGGATTGATGTCAAGGGCAGCCCTGACCTCTGCCTTCTCTTCTCCAGCTGTGGTTTTCCCATCTCAGGTAATTTCCCTGGCACTACTTCATCAGGTGCTCAGGTAGGGAGCAAGGAATGAAACAGCTACACAGAAGCAGCGTGCCAGCTCCCAACCCATCAAATGTTCCACACTCCCTGGTCTGTAAGTCACATCCAGCAGATTTTTCCAGCCTCTTACACTGCCTGTGCCTCTGAAATAACAGGGAAAACACTACTCTTAAAAGACACAGCTTTAAAGTTAACTCCTCTTGCTCTCAGCCCAATCCTCAACGTTAGGAGAGCCTCATTCCTCTCAGGCAGCATCCAGCCTCTCTTAGCCTGGCCCTGCCACCAAGGTGCTAGCCAAGAAACTGAACTTTCCAGGGTGATGAAAGTAGCAGGAGACCAAAACTTGGGCTCTCTAATCCCAACTCCATCACAGCCCTTTGATCTCAGAACCACTGTTTAGTCTCCACCACAGCGCTACAGAGAAGGATGTAAGGCTTTCAGGGCTGCATCCTCTCAACAAGCCAGGGAAGCCAAACAATTAGGGCATTGTTAATTCACTGATTAATCAGGCCTAAGGTATGTTTCAGCATTGAAGTGATGCTGAAGCCAGAGCACAGAGCCACAGATTACCTCCACCCCTCCAAATGGTTCCTGCCTCCAACTCAGCCAGGCTTGCAATGCAAATCAGCCTTCAGCAGGCAAAGGATTCTCACCTGGTAAATACATGAATATTTCAGAGGTTTATTTAGACTATAACCACCGTGGCAATGAGCTTAATAAGCAGCTCATAAAATAGTGCTTAAAGGCAGCAGGCTGTGTGGAGTGAAATTCAACAGGCAGGAGGTTCAAGGAGGCTGAGTGCCAGGCCCCGCACTTGGGTCACAGCAACCCCAGCGGCACTCCAGGCTTGGGTCAGAGGGACTGGAAACGGCCCAGGGCCAGGGCAGGGCTGGCACAGGAGCACAGAATCACCACGGTGGGAAGAGACCTTCAAGATCATCAAGTCCAACCTGGCACCACAGACCTCATGACCAGACCATGGCACCAAGTGCCACATCCAATCCCCTCTGGAACACCTCCAGGGGTGGGGACTCCACCACCTCCCTGGGCAGCACAGCCCAAGGGCCAACAACTCTCTCTGGGAAGAACTTTCTCCTCATCTCCAGCCTAAACCTCCCCTGGCACAGCCTGAGACTGTGTCCTCTTGTTCTGGTGCTGGGTGCCTGGGAGAAGAGACCAACCCCCACCTGGCTCCAACCTCCCTGCAGGGAGTTGGAGAGAGCAAGAAGGTCTCCCCTGAGCCTCCTCTTCTCCAGGCTAAGCAACCCCAGCTCCCTCAGCCTCTCCTCACAGGGCTGTGCCCCAGACCCCTCCCCAGCTTTGTTGCCCTTCTCTGGACACCTTCCAGCAGCTCAACCTCTTTCCTAACCTGAGGAGCCCAGAGCTGGACACAGGACTCAAGGGGTGGCCTGAGCAGTGCTGAGCACAGGGCAGGATGAGCTCCCTGCTCCTGCTGGCCACACTGCTCCTGCTGCAGGCCAGGATGCCCTTGGCCTTCTTGGCCCCCTGGGCACACTGCTGGCTCCTGTTCAGGCAGCTGTCAATCAGCACCCCCAGCTCCCTCTCTCTTTGGCTGCTCTCAGCCACTCTGCCCCCAGCCTGGAGCTCTGCCTGGGGTTGCTGTGGCCAAAGTGCAGCCCCTGGCACTTGGACTTGTTGAATGCCATCCTGTTGGCCTCTGCCCATCTGCCCAGCCTGGCAAGGTCCCTCTGCAGAGCCCTTCTGCCCTCTCACTGACCAACCTCTGCTCCCAGCTTGCTGTCAGCTGCAAACTTGCTGATGACTGACTCCATCCCCTCCTCCAGATCATCAATGAAGATGTTAAAGAGCACAGGGCCCAGCACTGCTCCCTGGGGCACACCACTGGGGCCTGGCTGCCAGCTGGCTGTGGCACCATTCACCACCACTCTCTGGGCTCAGCCTCCAGCCACTTCCTCACCCAGCTCAGAGTGCTGCTGTCCCAGCCAGGGGCTGACAGCTTGGCCTGAAAAGCAGGAGGAGCCTTCTGCACCTGCAGAAGTGGACTCAGCACAAAGCCAGCCAAGGATTTCATCACTCTGGTGCAAAAAGCAGAGGTACAGTGTTTGAAAGGGGGTTGGAAGGGGTTGAGGTTTTGAAGAGGATTCCAAAAGCAGGCAGTGGTTAAATATCTGTGGGGAGAATAGCTGAAACTGACACTCTGCAAGGAACAGCTCAAACCCCCAAAGCCTCCAAAGGCATGAGTTTGGAGGTTGGTTTCTTCAGGGGCAAGCTTCAAGGCCTCCAGGGATGGGGATTCCACCACTGCCCCTGGGCAGCTCCAGGCATGGGGAGCCCCCCACTGCCCCTGGGCAGCTTCAAGGCCTCCAGGCATAGGGATCCCACCACTGCCCTGGGCAGCCTGTTCAAGGCCTTGACAACCCTCTGGGGGAAGAAATTGTTCCTTGTGTGCAACCCAAACCTCCCCTGGGGCAACTTGAGACAGTTTCCTCTCTTTCTGTTCCTTGTTCCTCAGAAGAAGAGCCCAACCCCCCTGTGGCTGTTCAGGGAGCTGTACAGCCTCCCCTCAGCCTCCTCTTCTGAACACCCCCAGCTCCCTCAACAGCCCTGCTCTCCAGACCCTTCCCCAGCTTTGTTGCCCTTCTCTGGACCTGCTCCAGCATGATGGGGCTAAACCCCTTCCAGAACGTTGAGGCACTGAGGTTAAAACACACACAGAGGCTCCAAAGGTGCTTTCAGGTGTTTATGGCTGTGAGGGTGATCACAGAACCATCAAGTTCTTTGGGCTGGAAATGACCTCCAAGATCACCCAGCCCAACCAGCAACCCAACCCCCACCATGGCCATCAAACCCTGGCCCCAAGCTCCATGGCCACAGGGCTCTGCAAGCCCTCCAGCCATGGGGACTCCACCACCTCCCTGGGCAGCCTCTGCCAGGCCCTGACCACTCTGCCACCAAAGAATTGTTTCCTCATCTCCAACCTGAGCCTCCCCTGGCACAACTCCAGGCCACTTCCTCTCCTTCTATCACCTGAGACTGGGGAAAAGAAACCAACTCCACCTCACTCCAATGCAAAGCTCTCAGGGAGCTGTACAGAGCAAGGAGGCCTCCCCTCAGCCTCCTCTCCTCCAGGCTAAACACCCCCAGCTCCCTCAGCTGCTCCTCCCCAGCCCTATGCTCTGGACTCTTCACCAGCTTTCCTGCCCTGCTTTGGACCTGCTCCAGCTCCCTCTATGTCCTTCCTGGAGGCAGGGTAATTACCCAGCAACCAAAAGAAGGGAGGACTTCAAACTCACCCCTGGGAACAAATCAGCAGCCAGGGAAACACCATGCTGCCATTCACACAGCCTAACAAAACAAGCCCAGCCTCTCCTTCCTCTCCACTTTATGGACTCACAAGAAAGCTTTCCCCTAGTTGCTTCCTCTTGTTGTTCCACCTTGGAGGGTCATAGAATAGAACCAACAAGGTTGGAAAAGACCTCAGAGGTCATCAAGTCCAACCTGTCACCCAACACCTCATGTCTAACTAAACCATGGCACCAAGTGCCACATCCAATCCCCTCCTGAACACCTCCAGGGATGGGGACTCCACCACCTCCCTGGGCAGCACAGCCCAAGGGCCAACAACTCTCTCTGGGAAGAACTTTCTCCTCACCTCCAGCCTGAACCTCTCCTGGCACAGCTTGAGACTGTGTCCTCTTGTTCTGCTGCTGGGGGCCTGGGAGAAGAGACCAACCCCCACCTGGCTCCACCCTCCCTGCAGGAGGCTGGGGGCAGAGTGGCTGAGAGCAGCCAGGCAGAGAGGGACCTGGGGGTGCTGCTTGATGGTAGGCTGAACATGAGCCTGCAGTGTGCCCAGGCAGCCAGGAGGGCCAAGGGCATCCTGGCCTGCATCAGGAACAGTGTGGGCAGCAGGAGCAGGGAGGACATTGTGCCCCTGTACACTGCACTGGTCAGGCCACCCCTTGAGTCCTGTGTCCAGCTCTGGGCTCCTCAGGTTAGGAAAGAGGTTGAGCTGCTGGAAGGTGTCCAGAGAAGGGTAACAAAGCTGGGGAGGGGTCTGGGGCACAGCCCTGTGAGGAGAGGCTGAGGGAGCTGGGGTTGCTTAGCCTGGAAAAGAGGAGACTCAGGGGTGACCTTATCACTCTCTCCAACTCCCTGCAGGGAGGTTGTAGACAGGCAGAGGTTGGTCTCTTCTCCCAGGCAGCCAGCACCAGAACAAGAGGACACAGTCTCAGGCTGGGCCAAGGGAGGTTTAGGCTGGAAGGGAGGAAGAAGTTCTAGACAGAGAGAGAGATTGCCCATTGGGATGTGCTGCCCAAGGAGGTGGTGGAGTCACCATCACTGGAGGTGTTCAGGAGGAGACTTGATGGGGTGCTTGGTGCCATGGTTGAGTTGTTTGGGTGGGTTGGATTGGTTGATGGGTTGGACTTGATGATCTTGAAGGTCTCTTCCAACCTGGTTTGGTTTATTCTAAGTTTACTCTAAACAGGTCATCTGAGCAGCAGCACTCCCAGCTTCCAAAGCCTCTCTGCTTCACAGGAACGCTCCTGCTGAGACTCAGAGAAGGGTTTGGGTTGGAGGGGACCTCCTCCAGAGCTCACCTGCAGCCAGCCAGGGACATTTTCCACTAGATCAGTTTGCTCAGAGCTTTGTTGAGCCTGACCTTGAGTATCTCCAGGGCTGGGGCCTCAATTGCTTCCCAGGGCAACTTGTTGCAGCGTTCTGCCAGCTTTATGGTGCACAACTTCCTCCTAACATCCAGCCTGAACCTGCCCTGCTCTCATGGCAAACCATTGCCCTTTGTCCTGCGACTGCAGGCCTCTGGAACCAGTCCCTCTGCACCCTCCTCATAGCCTTCAAGTACTGGAAGGCCACTCTGAGGTCTCCCTGGAGCTTTCTCCAGGATGAACAACCTCAGCTCATCCTCACAGCAGAGCTGGCTCCAAGCCCCTGATCACCTTCATGGCCCTCTCTGGACCTGCTCCATCAGGTCCACCTCCTTCCTTTGTGGAGGGCTTCAGGGCTGGGTGCTCTGTAAGATCACCTTCAGCACCCAGGGTAAAAAGGCTGCTTCTGCATGAAATTCCACCCAGAAATCTTAGTCTGCTACCTGGAGCAAAGCTGTGTCCAAACATCCTCCTCACTGATGCTGTCACACACACAGCAACTCCCCCAGGGCTACCATTCACTACAGCTTGACTGTTGTTTCAGTGGCCTCAGCTGGCTTAGATTAGCTCCCCATCCATTTCAAAATGGGATCCTCATGTTCCTGGGATTGTCCAAACAAGCTGTCAGATACTCTAAGGGTTAGACTGAACAGTTGCAGCAGCAGCCAACAACTAGAGCAGAGCAGATTTAGAGGGGATGGTAGGAACAAGTTCTGCACCAGGAGGCTGAGGGAGCACTGGAAAAGGTTGTCCAGGGAGATGGTTGGGGTCCCATATTCAAGGTGAGGCTCAACAAGGCTCTGACCAACCTGATCTAATACACAGAATACATGGAATTACCAATACATAGAATAGACCAGGTTGGAAGAGACCTTCAAGACCATCCAGTCCAACCCATCAACCAATCCAACCCACCCAAAAAACTCAACCATGGCACCAAGCACCCCATCAAGTCTCCTCCTGAACACCTCCAGGGATGGGGACTCCACCACCTCCCTGGGCAGCACATTCCAATGGGCAATCTCTGTCTAGAACTTCTCCCTCCCCTCCAGCCTAAACCTCCCTTGGCACAGCTTGAGACTGTGTCCTCTTGTTCTGGTGCTGGGGGCCTGGGAGAAGAGCCCAACCCCCACCTGGCTACAACCTCCCTGCAGGGAGTTGCAGAGAGCAAGAAGGTCTCCCCTGAGCCTCCTCTTCTCCAGGCTAAGCAACCCCAGCTCCCTCAGCCTCTCCTCACAGGGCTGTGCCCCAGACCCCTCCCCAGCTTTCTTGCCCTTCTCTGGACACCTTCCAGCAGCTCAACCTCTTTCCTAAGCTGAGGAGCCCAGAGCTGGACACAGGACTCAAGGGGTGGCCTGAGCAGTGCTGAGCACAGGGCAGGATGAGCTCCCTGCTCCTGCTGGCCACACTGCTCCTGATGCAGGCCAGGATGCCCTTGGCCCTCCTGGCTGCCTGGGCACACTGCAGCCTCATGTTCAGCCTACCATCAACCAGCACCCCCAGGTCCCTCTCTGCCTGGCTGCTCTCAGCCACTCTGCCCCCAGCCTGTAGCTCTGCCTGGGGTTGCTGTGGCCAAAGTGCAGCCCCTGGCACTTGGATGTGTTCAATCTCCTGCCCTTGGCCTCTGCCCATCTGCCCAGCCTGGCAAGGTCCCTCTGCAGAGCCTCTCTACCCTCCAGCAGGTCAACTCCTGCCCCCAGCTTGCTGTCAGCTGCAAGTTTACTGCTGATGGACTCAATGTCCTCATCCAGATCATCAATGAAGATGTTAAAGAGCACAGGGCCCAGCACTGCTCCCTGGGGCACACCACTGGTGCCTGGCTGCCAGCTGGCTGTGGCACCATTCACCACCACTCTCTGGGCTCAGCCTCCAGCCACTTCCTCACCCAGCTCAGAGTGCTGCTGTCCCAGCCAGGGGCTGACAGCTTGGCCAGGAGCTTGCTGGGGGGGGATGGTGGCAAAGACCTTGCTGAGGTCCAGGCAGACCACATCCACAGCCTGCCCCACAGCCAGCAGGCAGTCCCCTGATCATGATCTATGATCTATGGAAGATGTCCCTGCTGACTGCAGGGGGATTGGCTCTGGAGGTCCCTCCCAACCCAAACCACTCTCTGACTCTAGGGTAACGTGTCACTTCTTTCCCTCTGCTGTCACCTCCAAGGCAAAGGCAAGATCTGAGGCAACAGCTGTCCCTGGATTGCCCAACATGCCACCCAGTGTGCACAATGCAGCAGGGCTTTTACTCAGAGGCTCACCACCAGGGGTTAAACAGCAGGGCTACCCTGAAGCCAGTTACTTGAACTCACTCCTCAGAGCAGCAGCAGCACCCCAGGAAGTCCATTCTACGTCAGGATCCAACCCACCCCAGCTGCGGTAGGGGCAGGAGAGCTGTTGAGTCTAAGGCCAGCTGACAGTGCTCCTTGCAGGCTGGCAGGCAAATAAGGACAAGGCTGCAGACAGGCACCTTGGGAGAGGAAACTGAATCCCAAGCAAGCCCGAGCTGTCCTGTCGATGGCTGGGGTGTCACTCCAGGCAAAGATTCACCTTCAGCGCTGCCCATCAGGCAGTGCCACGGCAAGGCAAGAGCAGCACCCAGCAAGCTGCTGACAAGCAGGGCAGGCTTGGGGGGGGAAGGAAAACCACAAACAGGGCTTAACATTCAAGGGAGAGTGGAGCTCTCATGCAGGACCAACATCACAGCTTGCACTTGCTGTAAATCAAGGGGATGATGGAAGGCATCCCTTCATCTCCTGCTTGTCCTGAGCGTGCCCTGTGCCCCAGCCCTCTGCTCCCCCCACCTGCCCCGTGCTGCTTCACGACCAAAGCTGATCAACCAGCTGATAGAAACCTCCACCTCGACCAAAGCTGATCAACCAGCTGATAGAAACCTCCACCTCGCTAAAATGGCAGAAAACCAATAAGCACTGGAACTGGAGAAAAAGCACAGGGAGGGGCCACCCAACCGGGAAGAAAGGAAGGAGCAGAGCTCGCCAGCGACCGCCCGCCCGCCCGGGCAGCTCCCAGGGACGGCTCCTCCCCGAGAGGGGCTCCAAAAAGCTCCCAGGCAGGTGAGAGAAACCAGCGAGAGGCAAGTCATTCCACAAAGCAAGCACCAAAGCGTGCCGGTGGCTGTGACGGAGGCTGCCTCCATCAGGAGCCGGCTCAGAACGCCTGCCCCGAGCCTCTGGCTGAATTGCCTCCCCAGAATGAAAACACCAAGCCAGATAAGGATCTTAAATTCTTCGGGGCTTTCAAGGCGGAGGGAGGTAATTGCTTCAAGACTCCCTTGGATAAGGGGGAACCACCAAGTCGCTGCCATCTGCTCTCGCCACAATAATAAGCATTAAAACCGACCCAGCCTGACATTCCTGGACGGAGAGCAGCGGGAGAGGCCGAGGGCTAAAGAGGCTTCAGCCCTCCAACAGCTCAAAGACACTTCCCCTTCCCTTCCCACCCCCCCCCCGGAAGCTTCTCCAAAGTGAGCGAGAACCACCGAGGAATGAATGAAAAGAGAGAGATAGGAAAGACCCTGAGGTGGCAACTGCGTTCTTCTTCTCCAGCTTGACTTAAAACAGCTCACGACAGAGGTTTGGCAATACCACAGGTTACCCAGCCAACCTTCCTGCGTAAACGAAGCCAGCTCTGAAGGTGGCATGCCCGGGTTTACCCAAGCAGCGGAGAGCAGCTGCCCCTGCAGCCCAGCCCTGCGCGCAGATGGGGATCTGAACCCGAACAAAAGCCCTCCTCGGGTCACCAGCCGGGAAAAGCATCCCCAGCGCGACGCGGGCTGCTCTCCAGGCACCTCCGAAAGCAGAGCCAACCCTCCCCGGCGCCCAACACAAAGCCGCCCCAGCGGGCGCCCTCCCGCCCAGGAGGCCGCTGGCAGGGCGGCAGCGCGGAGCCCGGAGGTGTGAATAAAGCCCCCGGGGAAGAGGCTCCCCTCACCCCGCCCGCCGGCAGCACCCCGAGCCGGCCCGGCCCGGCCCCCCGCGCAGCGCGGGAAGCGCCGGCCCGCAGGCAAAGCCCGCTCTGTGCACCCCAAAGCGGGAGCCAAAGCAGTCAGGGCAGCCCGGGCGGCGCTCGCCCCGGCCGAGGAGCGGCGGCGGGGGCCGAGCGGGCGGCGCGGAGCCCCGCTCTTTGTTCCCTACCGCCGCTAGGCCCAGCCCGACCCGACCCGACCCGGCGAGGTGCCCGGCCCGTACCTCGCGGACGTCCTGCAGGCACTCGAGGACGGCGAGGTTGTTGGCCCAGCTGTGCTTGGAGCAAAGTCGCACCACGTCCTCCCGGCACACCGCCTCCTCCGACAGCTTCCACCCGCTGCCCGAGCCGCCGCCACCGACACGGGGAGGTCGCGGGGCCGCCGCGCCCAGCGCCACCGACTGCCCCTGTACGGCCGCGACGGCGCCGACGCCAGGAGAGCCACTCGCCGCCGGTCGAGCCGCCAGCGCCAGGAGCAAAAGGAACGCCGGGCCCGGGCAGCGGCTCCGGACACGTCCGCACGGCGCCATCTTGGATCCGCCACCTCCGGCGCGAGCGCCCGCCCACCCAGCGGCACGCACGGCGTATGCAAATCGACGCGCAGTGACGTCAGCGCACCGCCCCCCGCGCGCCACGCCTCCGCGGGGATGGGGCGGGAGTTCGCCTGGGCCCGCCCCGCAGCGCCCCCCCAGGCCGCGTCCCCCCTCCCTCCGTCTCGCTTCCCGAGGCCTCGGCGCCATCACGGCCCCTGGCCGCCATTACAGCCCCCAGCCCACGGCCGCCCCCCGCTGCCAGCGCAGCCTCACGCCCGCCCCCTCGGCCCCACGGAACGCTGCCCGTCAAGGCGCAGAGCCAGCGGTGGTGGCGGCAAGGGAGGCGGGAAGCTGCGCGCCAGGCAGCGTCGGAGCCAGGGGGAGGCAGCTCCCGTGGGGAATCTCTCCCTCCCCACGCGTGAGATGGAGCCTGCTTGGCTCCCCGCCTCGGAGGGACGGCGGGAGAGTCCTTAAAAGCCTGGAGAGCACTCGGCTGCCCTGGTGATGGGATCACAACACGGTTTTGGGTGGAAGAGCTGTTTGTGTGGTGATCCAGCCCCACCCCGAGCCCAGCACCGCCAGGGCAGCACCAAGCCCCGGCCCGCAGCACCGCCACCGTGAACCCCCCAGGGCTGGAGACCCCACCAGGGCCCTGGGCAGCCTGCACCGGGCCTCGACAGCCCCCGGGGGGAGAAACTGCTCCTCCCGGCCCGCCTAAAGCTCCCCTGCTGCGCCTCGAGGCTCTTTGTTCTTCATAGTATCACAGTACCAGTCAGGGCTGGAAGGGACCACAAGGATCAGCCAGTGCCAACCCCCCTGCCATGGGCAGGGACACCCCACACTACATCAGGCTGCCCAGAGCCTCAGCCAGCCTGGCCTTAAACACCTCCAGGGACAGGGCCCCAACCACCTCCCTGCACAACCCATTCCAGGCCTTCACCACTCTCATGGGGAAGAACTTCCTCCTCACCTCCAGCCTCAATCTCCCCACCTCCAGCTTCATTCCATTCCCCCCAGTCCTATCACTGCCTGAGATCCTGAGCAGTCCCTCCCCAGCCTTCTTGGAGCCCCCTGCAGATCCTGGAAGGCCACAATGAGGTCACCTGGGAGCCTTCTCTTCTCCAGACTGAACAGCCCCGACCCCTTCAGTCTGTCCTCACAGGAGAGGTGCTCCAGCCCTCTGCTCATCCTCCTGGCCCTGCTCTGGACACCTTCCAGCACCTCCACATCCCTCTTGCAATAGGGGCTCCAGAACTGGAGGCAGGACTCCAGCTGGGGTCTCCCCAGAGCTGAGCAGAGGGGGAGAATCACCTCCCTTGCCCTGCTGGCCACACTTCTCCTGCTGCAGCCCAGGATCTGGTTGGCTTTGTGGGCTGCAAGTGCACACTGAGAGCTCCTGGTGAGCTTCTCCTCCCCCAGCACCCCCAAGGCTCTCTCCTCAGGGCTGCTTTCCAGCCAGTCCCTGCCCAGCCTGGATTTGTGCCTGGGATTGCCTCCACCCAGCTGCAGGACCCTGCCCTTGCTCTTGTTGAGCCTCCTGAGGTTGGCTTGTGCCCACCTCTCCAGCCTGCCCAGCTCCCTCTGGATGGATCCCTTCCCTCCAGCCTGTCTGCTGCACCACACAGCTTGGTGTCATCAGCAACCCTGCTGAGGGTGCCCTCAGTGCCACTGCCCATGGCACCCACAGAGATGTTGAACAAGCCTGGTCCCAGGACTGACCCCTGAGGGACTCTGCTTGTCCCTGGCCTCCCCTGGGCCATGGAGCCATGGACAGCCACTCTCTGGGTGCAGCCATCAAGCCAGTTCCTTATCCATCTAGTGGTCACCCATCACACCCATGTGTCACCAGCCTGGAGAGCAGGCTGTGGTGCAGGACAGTGTCGAAGGCTTTGCTCAGGTCCAGGTAAATGACATCAGTTGCTCTCCCCTCAGCTATTAATTTTGTCACCTGCTCATAGAAGGCAACCAGGTTGGTCAGGCAGGATTTGCCCTTGGCAAAGCCATGCTGACTGTTCCTAATCACCTTTTCACTATTCTTCTGAGCCAGTAGTGCCTCCAGGAGGATCTGCTCCATGATCTCTGGGCACAGAGGTGAGACTGCCTGGCCTGGAGTTCCCTGCTTCCTCCTTCTTACCCTTTTTGAAAAGGGGGGCAATGGTTCCCCTTTTCCAGTCTGTGGGGACTTCCCCAGATTGCCATGACCTGTCCTTTGGTCCTTCAGAGAAGAGACCAACTTCTCCCTGGCTCCAGCCTGCTGGAGAGAGCAATGAGGTCTCCCTCAGCCTCCTTTCCTCCAGGCTGAACACCGCCAGTGCCCTCACCTGCTCCTCGCCACACCTGTGCTCTAGCCCCTTCACCAGCTTCATTGCCCTTCTTTGGACCTGCTCCAGGACCTCACTATCCTTGGAGTGAGGGGCCCAAACCCCACCCCAGCCTCCCCAGCTCAGCAACAAGAGCTCTCAGCAGCAGGAACTCACCAGGCTAGCTCACAGCACTCTCCTGGGCTGGGTTTGCCCCCAACATCTCAGCAGCAGATGGAGATGGGGGACAGGGAGAATCCCCTCGCTATCTCTGTCTGGTTGACTCCAGGAGCAGTTTTCCCAGCACTGGTTCAAAGTCAGAAGCTTTTGCCTGGCTACCAGGGGCATGCCCTAGGTCTGCCCCTAGCTTGGAAAGCGGAGCTGCAGGGCTGCTGCTCTCTCTGTGCCCCAGGACGAGCTAAGCCCTTCTTTGGGGGATGCCACCACAAGCTAACCAGGGCATCATGAACAAGCTGGAGCCCACCACTGTCACCAACCTGTGGCCACCTCATCCAGATGGAGTAAACAGCAGGAGGGGGAGGTGGACCAGCCAGCAAAGTCCCTGAGCTTTGTAGTTTGAGTGTCACACTAGGACACTGGGCTTGGGAGGGTGGCTTTGTGCTGGCAGACAGGGGCCATGCAGCTAGGAACAAGCAAAAACCAAAGCCAGCAAAATTCAGCCTGCACTTGGCAGCCCCTTGGGCTTAGTGCAAGCTGCTTGAAGAGCTGGCTCCACTCCTCCCTCCCTCCCTCCCAGGCCAAGGACCCAGTGGGGATGTCTTATAGCTCCTTTCTCCTTCTCACACCCTTGGGAGCTCCCTGGAGACTCCTTTTTTGATGAGTGGCCCACATCCCTCTGCTCAGGAGAAACCTCCTCCCAACCTTGGGTTTTACTATTGCCACTAAATCACCACATTCCTGCAGCTAGTCAAGCAAGGAAGAAGCATTTCTGTGCAGGCAGTGATGCCCCTGCCCATTGCAACAACCCCAGAACCTCACAGCACCCTCTTGGTGTGTTAAGCATTCTACCATCGAGGCTCTCAGGTGCTGCATGAAGTGCTGCTTGCAGCCATCTGCTTCTGTAGCTGGCAGCCATAAAGCACATTTATAGAGCCCCTGGCTTTGCAGAGTCAGGCTGAGGGGAGCTGAGCTGCTGGGGTGTCTCTTGCTCCTTCCCTCCACCACCCTACCCCTCCACCACTGTGGGGAGAGGAAAAGCTCTTCCTCAGTCCATGCAGAGGAGCTGCTCCAGTGTTTAACTGGAAGCAGGCTGCTCCCTCCCCTGTGGCCATGGGCACAGCTCTGAGGCTTGGCTCAGTCCCCACCCAGCACACCAAGGCCTTCCCTTCTCCCTCACCCACTGGCTCAGCTGCCTCCCCCCAGCCTGTCAGGTCCCCCCAAACTTCAGCACTACCCTTCCCAGCTGATCATCATCTCCACCAACAAATGCTTCTTGAGGAAGCTAAGGACACCGCACCTCAAATAGTGGGGGGCAGCTTTGGGCCCCTCCCCCCAAGGGCAGCGAGGTGCTGGAGTATGGCCAAAGAAGGGCAGTGAAGATCAGGAAGGGTCTGGAGCACAAGCCTTGTGAGGAGCACCTGAGGGACCTGGGGTTGGTTAGCCTGGAGAAAAGGAGGATGAGAGGAGACCTCACTCTCTTACAGCTCCCTGAAAGGAGCTTGGAGCAAGGTGGAAGTCGTTCTCCTCTCCCAAAGAGGAGAGGAGCCAGCCTAAAGTTGCACCAGTGAAGGTTGTGGTTGGACATGAGGAACAACTTCTTCCCCAAAGGGTTGTGAAGCCATGGCCCAGGCTGCCCAGGGCAGTCCCCATCCCTGGCAGGGTTTCAAAGCTGTGTTGATGTGGTGCTGAGGGCCACAGTTCAGTGGTGTCCTGGCAGCGCTGGCTTAAGGGCTGGACTGGATGACCTTAAAGGTCTCTTCCAACCAAACCAACTTGCTGATTTCTGCAAAGCTGTGGGCAAACAGGAGCCAAGATTGCAGCTGCAGCCTTGTGTGGGTGTGTGAGAAGCAGCAGGGGAGCTTCATGCCTCTTCCACCCTTCATCCAGCCCACCACCACCTGATGTTTTTCCCCCCAGAACAGCGCTGTTGCCACCTCTTGCTTCACAGAGCATCCAAAGCCCTGGGTCTCTCCTGCAGAGCCTGTTGCTCCTCCTGTATTTATGCAGCTCTGTGTTGCAGTTAGCACCTACCCTTAAAAAAAACAACACCCCCACCAAACCCAAGCAATAATCCACTGGGCACTTTTCCAAGCCTTTCTCCAACCTGCCTCGCTTCTGCCTTCCCAAGCACTCGGTGCTGCTCACAGCTTGCTGCTGCCAGAAGCCACTAGGGCTCATTTCCCCCCTCCTGCCAGCAGAAACACCCAAATTGGACCTGATGGGAGACTAAAGCCCCTGGACCCTCCTGTTAATTATGCTCCACTGGGTGGGATAATCGCTGAAATTGCTGTAAGGCTTTTTCTTCCTCTGGACCAGCACAGGCTGGGCCTTGCCTGTTACCTGCTGAGCTTGGCTGAAGGATTAGATGAGCATTTTAGGGCATAGCTCCCCGAACTCCTCTCTTTATTTATTCATTTGCTACTTAGAGGCACCACTTTGGAATAGAATGGGGCATAAGCAACCCCCCCCCCAGGCCTTTGAGACGTTGCTATAGCTCCAAGACCCCCCAGGAGCAGGGCAGGAGATGGACACCCCCAGCCCATCTCCTTCAGCAGGGAGGTGAGAGCATGAAGCCTTTCTGCCTCCTCAGTAGCTTCCCTGGTTGATTGGGAGGTGAAGATAGTTACAGAATCACAGAATGGTAGGGGTTGGGAGGGACCTCCAGAGATCACCCAGCCCAAAGCAGAATCACCCAGGTCAGGTCACAGAGGAAGGCAGCCAGGCAGCTTTGGAAAGTCTCCCGAGGGGGAGACTCCACCACCCTTCTGGGCAGTCACGAGTACTCTGCTGTCCTCTTTCAATGCTAAACGTTGTTATCTGAAGTGAAGGAGGCTGCTTCCTTCCCCCACCCTGCTCCACGTGGAGGGCTGAGGGTGCTGGAAGGGGCTTGCCAGTCCTGCTGCCCAGGTGCTGCCATCCCCTCCGCTCCCTTTCACAGGCACCTGCGCAGGGACTCAGGACACAGCTGGGCTCCCACGGGGGGTGTGAGGGGGCACTGAGCACTTGGACAATTCACACTGGAGCTGAGAAAAGCCTGACCTGCAGCTTTGCTAATGGGAAAGTCCAAAGTGCCCCCCCAGCAGGGAAGGCCAGGCCCCAGTGCAATCTATTTTTCCACCTTTGCAAATCAAACCCAGCACAAGAGTAGTTTTTGCTTGCTCATTCCTTTCTTCCACCCCCCTACCCCCTCTTCTCTTCCTCCTCCCCAGACTCCTTTCCCTGATATTCTCCCTCCTAAGCCAGGAGCCAGCCAGGTCTGTCCAGGGATTTACTGCCTCAGTAGAAGAAAAAGAATCTGCTCATCTACAGGAGCAGAGAATTCCACCAAGGCTCCTTGCAAACCGAAGAGGAGAACTAAATGAAATCCGCCCCCCCCGGGATGCTCTGCCTCCCCCAGTGTAACAAGGTTCAGCCTAAGCTGCTTGTTTCACTTGCTGCATTGCCTGCTTTTAATCCACTTTGCTTCAGGACACAGAAAATAGCTGCTTTGGCACCCTCTGGGAAGAGGCAGGCACAGGCAGAGCCAAGCGAAGCCCTGGCAGGTCCTGCCTTGGTGCAGGCTCACGCTGGCTTTGCTCTACCTTCTGTCAGCTGCAACCATCGTCCTTCTGCTTGTTGAAACCTCAGCCCTGAGTCTCTACAGGCCAGCAGCTCAAGCACAAGGGCAGATGCCACAGTGGTGCCAAGGCCAGGTGCAGGCTGGGAGGTGGCTGCCTCCTCTGCCTCCCCTGCCAGGTCTCAGCAGCCTGAGGCTGGATCACCCCAGTCAGAGGGGCAGGGTGAGGGAGGAGAGGGGGGGACAGTCCTTCCCTGGAAAACAGGGCTCACTCCAACTCCAGCTTCCCTGCCAAACACCCCAGGCTGGACTGTGCTCAGCACAGCCCCTGGGGCTTCTGCCAAACTGCCACCACAGCCAGCTCTGGCTAGAGCTGCCCTGCAAGGCCTGGCTCCATACAGATTCAAATCAGGGAAGGTGCTTCCCCTCAACAGCCTGGGGAAAAATAAGAGCAGCTAAAAGCAAGGCCCTGTCTGCAGGGACCAAGCTTCACCTCTCCCCTCACATCAGGTTTTACTGCAGGAGTTGCCATAAAGCTGCTCCACAATAACAAAATCTTCCCAGAGACAGCAGCAGAAATAGCCAGCGAGTGGCTCGCTGCCTGCACCACCGCTGAAAGCAGCTCAGCCTCTGGCAGCAGCTGCCCTGCATCCTGCAAGGATGCTGAGCTGCCTCCTCCCAGCCCAGGAGCTGCCCCCCCCTGCCACTCCAGACAGAGATGAGCAAATATTTCACTAACACATTTAACCTCATTATCAGCTCCCCAGGCTGGGGAGGGAGGGGTGGCTTAGGTGGCTTTTCCCAGAGCCTGCTGTAAACCTGGGACTAGGAGAGTGCTACAAGGCTCTTCACATCTTGGGGGAGGAGAGAGAAATCAAACAAACTTCAGCTCAGGATGTGAAAACAAAGGGACAAAGGGAATGTGGCCAGCAGTGGCTGAGTTTGCAGCTCTTGATACTGCTCTAGAGGGATGAAAGAAGTGCAGCCTGGAAAATGAACCAAGTGCTCCAAATCCCTCACAGGAAGGAGAGGCTGAAGCTGCCCAAGCACAAAGGATGCCTCTGAATGGCTGAGAACTAAGCAGCTCACTGCACTGAGGCAAACAACAGCTCAGCCTGCTCCTGGCTTGAGATGGCCTTGCTAGAGACCTTCAGAGAATGGGTGAGGTTGGAAGGGACCTCACAGATCACCTACTCCAACTCTCTCACCATGGGCAGGGGGAACACTTCTCAGCTGGATAGGGTTGCTCAAGGCCTCATCCAAGCTGGCCTTGAAGGGAGGGAGCAGCCACAGCTTCTCAGGGCAACCAGTTCTGGAGCCTCACCACCCTTGTACAGAGGAACTTCTTCCTAAGCTCCAGTCCCACAGTATCACCAAGGCTGGAAGAGACCTCAAAGATCATGGAGTCCAAGCTGGCACCACAGACCTCATGACCAGACCATGGCACCAAGTGCCACATCCAATCCCCTCCTGAACACCTCTAGGGATGGGGACTCCACCACCTCCCTGGGCAGCACATCCCAAGGGCCAACAACTCTCTCTGGGAAGAACTTTCTCCTCCCCTCCAGCCTAAACTTCCCCTGGCACAGCTTGAGACTGTGTCCTCTTGTTCTGCTGCTGGGTGCCTGGGAGAAGAGACCAACCCCCTCCTGGCTACAACCTCCCTTCAGGTAGTTGTAGAGAGCAATGAGGTCTCCCCTGAGCCTCCTCTTCTCCAGTAGTCTAACCCTGCTCTGCCTCAGCTTCAAACCATCCTGCCTTGGCCTGTCCCTAGACACCTCAGGAAAAGTGTCTCTGCAGCCTTCCTGTAGGATCCCTTCCAGGACCTAAAGGCAGCTCTAAGGTCCCCCAGAGTCCTCTCCAGGCTAAAAAGCCCCACCCCAGATCCCTCAGACCTCATAGCAGAGCTGCTCCAGCCCTTGGATCTTCTTTGTGGCCTCCTCTGGACTAGCTCCAGCAGTTCCATGTCCTGCTCCTGCTGGGGACACAAGAACTGGACACAGTATACAAGGTGGGGTCTCCCCAGAGCAAGAGGGCAGAATCCCCTCTCCTGCCCTGCTGCCCACACTCCTCTGGCTGCAAGGCCAGCACACAGCTGCCTGCTGGGCTCCAGGAGGGCACTGCTGGCTCAGGGGGAGCTGCTCCACAAGATACCCCCAAGCCTCTCTCTTCACAGCTACCCTCAACCCACTCTGCACCCAGCCTGGCTTTGTGCCTGGGACTGACCCTTTTCACAGTGTTATTCTTTCTGCTAAGCCTTTGGGGTTCCTGATCATCCTTAAAATGCCCCCAAAAAAGTCTCCCATCAGTGAGTTTCTGTCCAGTTAAAAGGCCACTGGAGATGCACAGCCTGACTTGGCCCAGCCCCTTCCCTTCTGCTCACCCGAGCAGGGCAGCACGGCTCAGTGAGGACTCTTCAGCCACTAAAACCCTCCACTGTTTCACTCTGAAGCCCAGCATGGCACACCAGCAAGCATGAGAGAAACCTTCCCTGCAGGCAGGGATGCTTGTCCACACCCCCAGGGTGTGCAGAGAGGGTGGCACTCCCAAAGGACAGCAGCAGCAGCATCTGAGCACTTAAAAATGCTTTATTTTTACTGGGTAGAAAAATATGGGAACAAGATACTGCCCCTGAAAAACAAATATTTAAAAGTGAGGCTTGAGCTCTTCTCACTCTCCTCTTTAAGACTGAAGACAAACAGGATGATCCTGGCCTGACCCCAGAAACTCAGGGTGAGGGGGGGTGGACAGTTGAAGCAGCGACTCCCTCAGGCCAAAGCGGACGGGTGCTGCTGACCACAGCCAGTGACCAAGCCGTGCCAGGGGCCCCATCCCCAGCACAGAGGAGCTCCTCTTGCAGCTTCCAGCACCCTTCTGAGTTTGCTTTTGCTGGGCATAGCATGAAACCCTCAGCCAACTTTATGATCTAAGCTGGAGATAAAGCATTCTCACAGCCCTCAGCAGACTCTGGGTGGCGAGAGCCCTCTGCGCGTGGCCAGGACACGTCCCTCCACCCTTGCTCCCACCCCATGGGCTCAGACAGACACAAACCAGCAAGCCCAGGGCACAGCTCAGCTGGGAGCTCTCTGTGGCTGGCAACCAGGATTTAAAGGAAGGCAAAAGCTCCAGTGCAAGCATGAAATCCCTGAGCTTCCAACCAGTTCCTCAAAAGGGGAGGACTGAACACCCAGCAGCTCCATCCTGTCCTGAAGGAAGGACACCACAGACACAGGAGCCAACCAGAATCATCCCCTCCTCTTCACCTCTGCTTCCATACTTTCATTTTCCACCACCAAACTGTCCAAGTCTGCTTGGGGGGGGGGAGGAAGAGAGAAGTGGAAGGAAATGGCAGAGGATTAAGGGATTTTAGTGCTAGCTCTAAGCTGGTGGTGGCAAAGATAACCCAAGTGAGCCCCACACCAATCAAACCAAAAGGATTCTCTGGAGGTTTCCCAAGCTTGGTCTCTCCATGGCCACAAGACAGGGTCTGTTGTCCTCAGGGACTAACTGCTCACTGATCCCACAGCCTCAGAAGCTGCTGGAGCATGTTCCCTACAGCAGTGGGCTTGCCTTTACCCGGAGCGTGGGCCCTAGGAGCGAGGTGCTGGCACTGCCACCTTCTCAGCACCAGGGAAGCACACCACTGAGAGGCCCGGGCCTTCAAGTTCCTCTCAGGTTCTTGACCCTCAGAAGAGATTTGCAAGTCCCTGAGCTCAATTCACACTGGAAAAGGCTGTGGCAACAGCCACTGGAGACAGGCTAAGAGTTGCTGCTGTGCTGAGGCAGCCCAGTTTGCTGAAGAGAACTGCCCAAAGAACTAAGTGCAGATCTAAACAGGAAGATGGAAGGAGGGAATTGCTCCAGGCAGCAGCACATCCCAGTTCCTGCCCTCTGCCAGCAAGGTGCTGTAGTGGTTCCTATCTCCTGGAAGCAGTGGTGCAGGACAGCAGGGTCTGGGGCTGAGAAGGGGCTGGAGGGTTGGTTGATCAGCAGCACGTGTGGAAAGCTTCTGTGGCAGCCATGGGGACCTCTCTTCACTGCCACTTGTAGATCCTCACAGTGTTCTCAGTCAAGGTAGCCAGGAGGTGGGTCTGGTTCACTTCCAGGGGGCAGATGTCCATCACCAGCAGGTCAGCCTGCAGCTTCTGCAGCAAGGAGCGGCTGCCAGCGTCCCAGAGCTGCAGGACAGACAAGGTCAGAGACTGGGGGGGTTCTCCCCTCCCCTCCCCTCCCATCCAGCACAGAGCTTCCTTCCTAAAGATTTTCCTCACAGATCCCTTCCTCTTCTTCCACAGCCTGCTTGGATGGTCTTCACCAATCCCAGCATGATGTCTCCCTGACTCCTGAGCTCTCACTGCAGCCTGCTGGGCCGCCTGCTTTTCCCCCTGAAGGACAACCCTTCCCCCTCAGCTTCCTTGTCCTTCCTGAAGCACACCTGCACCCATCCCCATCCCCACCAAAGCACCCTGGCTGCTGTGCCTGATCACCCTCCCAGAGCTGCAGCAAACCAAAAGGAAGGGGAGGTACCATGGCAGAGTTAGATGCCTGGTCACCAGCACACACAAAGACACTGCCATCATCTTCTGGGCTCTGGAAAATGGCATTCTTGGTCAGCAGCTTGCAGGTGGGCCCAGCACTGAATGTCTGCACAGGGTTAGAACACCACACTGCATCTTCAGAGCCCTCTGTCAGAGGCCTGCAGGTCAGTTCCACCATCACACAACGCATGCAGGGGTTGCTTTTACCTGCAGGGGTGAAACACAAAGGGAGCCTTGGGTTGCAGGCCAAGTTGGAACTGTAGGAATCACAGAATGCCTTAGCTTGGAAGGAACCTCAGAGATCATCTCCTCCAACCTCCCTGCCATGGGCTCTCAACTAGACTTGGTTGCTCAAGGCCTCATCCAACCTGGCCTTGAACACTTCCAGGGAGCCACAACCTCCCTGGGCAACCTGTTCCAGAGTCTCACCACCCTCATATTAAGGAGCTTCTTCCTCAGCTCCACTCTAACCCTGCTCTGCCTCAGCTTCAAACCATTCCCCCTTGGCCTGGCTCTAGACACCCTCAGGAAAAGTCCCTCTGCATCCTTCCTCCAGGTTCTCTTCATGTACTGGAAGGCAGCTCCAAGGTCCCCCTGGAGTCTTCCCCTTTCCAAGCTGAACACCCCCAGCTCCCTCAGCCTGGCCTCACAGCAGAGCTGCTCCAGCCCTTGGATGACCTTTGTGGCCTCCCCTGGCCTCACTCCAACAGCTCTGAGTCCTCCTTCTCCTGGGGACACCAGAACTGGACACAGCACTTGAGAGATGGGGGTCTCACAATAGCAGAATCAAACAGCCCCACCCTCCAGCTGCCTCCTTTTGCCCTTGGCCAGTTTTAATCTGTGTAGACATTCCTTGCCCTGCCTAGAGCAGGTTCTACCTCTCTGCTGTGCCCCCAGCCCTGAGGCTGCCATAGAACTGAAGGACCTGGGGCATTTTAGTCTGGAAAAGAGAAGACAGAGTGGATCTAATCAATGTCTGTAAATACCTGAGAGTCAAGAAGGAAGGGACAGGGACAGCCTCTGCTCACTTGTGCCCTGTGATAGGACAAGGAGCAAGAGATGTGAACTACAGCACAGGAATTTCCACCTCAACATGAGGAAGAACTTCTTTACTGTAAGGGTCCCAGAGGCCTGAAGCAGGCTGCCCAGAGAGGTTGTGGAGTCTCCTGCTCTGGAGGCATCCAAGCCCTGTCTGGATGTGTCGCTGTGCCACCGGCGCTAGGATTCTACAGTCCTGCTCTGGCAGGGGGGGGTTGGACTCAAAGACCTCCAGAAGTCCCTTGCAACCCTTCACCTCCTGTGCTCCTGTGGAGCAGGAGGCCTGAGGGGCAGGGTGAGGCTGGCTGCAGGCGCCCAGCGTTACGTACTGGGCCGGTAGGTGACGAGGCAGTGGCGCGTGGCAATCTCCGCCTGGACGTCGATGCAGCCGCCGGGCTCCAGGGGCAGGTGGTGGGGCTGGTAGGTGTTGCCAGCCTTCTGCTCCCAAAAGCAGGCTCCTTCCAAGGTCCCAGCTAACACTCCACCGTAAGGCAGCGATGCTGAGGCCATCCGGGGCAGGTAGGAGAGCGATACCATGGGGCACCTGAAAGCGGGGGGAGCGAGAGTCAGCGGGGCCAGCTGCGGCCCTCCAACCACGAGCACCGGGCACAGAACCACAGAATGCCAGGGTGCAAGGCACCCCAAGGGTCATCTGGGCCAACCTGAACAGAATAGACCAGACCAGGTTGGAAGAAACCTTCAAGATCATCACATCCAACCCATCAACCAACACCACCTAATTAACTAACCCATGGCACCAAGCACCCCATCAAGTCTCCTCCAGGGATGGTGACTCCATCACCTCCCTGGGCAGCACATCCCAATGGGCAATCTCTCCCTCTGTGTAGAACTTCTTCCTAACATCCAGCCTAAACCTCCCCTGGCACAGCTTGAGACTGTGTCCTCTTGTTCTGGTGCTGCTTGCCTGGGAGAAGAGACCAACCCCCACCTGGCTACAACCTCCCTTCAGGGAGTTGCAGAGAGCAATGAGGTCTCCCCTGAGCCTCCTCTTCTGCAGGCTAAGCAACCCCAGCTCCCTCAGCCTCTCCTCACAGGGCTGTGCTCCAGACCCCTCCCCAGCTTTGTTGCCCTTCTCTGGACACCTTCCAGCAGCTCAACCTCTTTCCTGACCTGAGGAGCCCAGAGCTGGACACAGGACTCAAGGTGTGGCCTAACCAGTGCAGTATACAGGGGCACAATGACCTCCCTGCTCCTGCTGGCCACACTGCTCCTGATGCAGGATGCCATTGGCTCTCCTGGCTGCCTGGGCACACTGCTGGCTCATGTTCAGCCTACTATCAACCAGCACCCTCAGGTCCCTCTCTGCCTGGCTGCTCTCAGCCACTCTGATCCCTGCCTGTAGCTCTGCCTGGGGTTGCTGTGGCCAAAGTGCAGCCCCTGGCACTTGGATGTGTTCAATCTCCTGCCCTTGGCCTCTGCCCATCTGCCCAGCCTGGCAAGGTCCCTCTGCAGAGCCTCTCTACCCTCCAGCAGATCAACTCCTGCCCCCAGCTTGCTGTCAGCTGCAAATTTTCTGCTGATAGACTCAATGGCCTCATCCAGATCCTCAATAAAGGTATCAAAGAGCACAGGGCCCAGCACTGCTCCCTGGGGCACACCACCTGAAAGAGGGGTGAGCGAGAGTCAGCGGTGCCAGCTGCAGCCCTGCTAGGTGGCTCTCCAACCACAAGCACCTAGCACAGAACCACAGATTGCCAGGTTGGAAGGCACCCCAAGGATCACCTGGGCCAACCTCTCTAAGGAGCAGTGGAGTTGCAGTGAGCTGGCTCAGCACCCCAGCAAGCTGAGCCTTCACACTGTCCAATGGAGGGAACTGCACTGCTTCTCCCAGGCAACCAGCAGCAGAAAAAGAAGACACAGCCTCAGGCTGTGCCAGGGGAGGTTTAGGCTGGAGGTGAGGAGAAAGTTCTTCCCAGAAAGAGTAATTGGCCATTGGGATGTGCTGCCCAGGGAGGTGGGGGAGTCACTGTCCCTGGAGGTGATTCAAAAAAGGCTTGGATGTGGCACTTGGAGCCATGGTTTAGTTGTCAGGAGGTGTTAGGTAATAGGTAGGATTTGATGATCTCTGAGGTCTTTTCCAACCTGGCTGACTCTGTGATTCCCCTGGCAGATGATTCCAATGTCTGCCTGTGCTCAGGGGGAAACATTTCCTTCTGGAGCCCAAGGGGACTCTCCCCAGCAGGAACTTGTCCCCATCACCCCTTGTCTTTTCCATGGGACTCCATGTAAAAAGGGAGCCTCCATCCCCCTGCCAGCCACCCTTTATGCACTGCTCCATGGCACCTGAGTGGGCTGCAAAATGGTCTTTCAAGCACAGAACCCCAAGAGGTCTGTCGAGAACAAAGGAAACTCAACTGAATTACTGAGCCTCATGTTTTAAAGAGGCATCAGGCAGCACACATCAGATACGTGTGAATTCTGAGTAGGAGAGAGGGCCTCAAAGGGGAAGAAAGTGGATTTAGAGTAGACATCAGAAGGAAATTCTTCACCAGGAAGGTGGTGAGGCACTGGAACAGGTTGCCCAGGGAAATTGTGGAGGCTCCAGCCCTGTTCAAAGCCAAGTTGGGGAGCCCTGAGCAAGCTGGTCTAGTTGAAGACATCTCACAGCCTGTGGCTGGAGGTTGGAGGAGATGGTCTTTAAGATCCAACCCAAACCATTCTGTGAGCTGAAAGTTCCAGCACCTCACACCTCTGTCATTTGTCCTTTCCAAGTTCAGTATCAAGCCCAGCTCCAAACCAAAGTCAGTTGGTTTGCAGGCTGCACTGGGTGGGTCCATTTCTGACCACACACTGCCTTAAGACAACGCAGGGGCCAAGCCCTCAGGTCCTAAGTTACACAACCCTTGGAGAAACTTCTCCCATCTGTGCTCAACTGGTGTCTTGGAACAAGAGACTCACACAGCAAGCAGTTTCAGCTCTTCCAACTGTTGTGTGACCTGTGGCAGAAGCTACATCTAGCTCTTGGGCCTATTAGTGAAGCTGAGAGGGTTGAGGAAGACAGGCAAGAGAAATCTTTCCACCATACCTGGACTTCTGAGGGACTAGTTCCTGGACATGAGTTTTGGTGTCCCTCAGATCATAGATCATGATGGATCCATTGACCAAGCCAGCATAGATGTAGTTGGTGTCATCGAGACACCAGCAGCAGCTCCAGACAGGACGGCCAGCGTTGTATGTCTGCACCACAGTGTTGGTTGTCAAGCTGCAGAAGAAAAGCAAACTGTTGGCCCAGCAGACCTGCACCCACTGAGGAGAAATCAGCACAACTAGAAGGTAAACAAATCCAGCTCCTTCTTCAGGCCTTTAGGCAGAAGCATCTCTCCTTTGAGCTGGGAATTCACTCCTCCTTTACTCCAGACATGGATGCTAATTCTTCCAGGTCAATGCTTCCTTTTCCAGCCTGGTCTTTGGAGACTGGGCAAAGAAAGGCCAGAGCAGGCTCTCAGCTGCCTTACTGGAAAGGGAAAGCTCAGTTATTTTTCTGGAAACACTTAGAAGTGACTCTGCTGTAATCTCATCACATCTTCCTGAGATCACAGGGCTCATCTCTGCAGCTTGCATCTCTCCTTAAGGATCTCCCTCTGTCTGCACGAGAGGAGCCTCAAAAGAATCTCATTTAAGCAAGAGCAAGGCAGCGAGCAGGGTAGAGGCAACTGAGAGCACATTTGGAGTGCTTTTAGACACTCCTTCTGTGGAAGGCAGAGAGAGGGAAGTGCAGAGAGGGGCACAACCCAGAACACCAGGTGGAGATGGTGCTGGGAGTAGAACACAGCTGCAAGGGGCAGAGCTGTCAACACAGGATCAGCGTGCTGAGAACAGCAGGAGACAGCACCTATCAAAGCAGCTCTGGGTATCCTTCACAGCATGGGAGGGATTCTCCCTGGGGAAGCTGGCTCAGAACTCCAGGGAAGCAAGAAACTGCTTCCAGGTAAGCACAAGGGGAACAAGGCACAAAGACAAACCTGACAGGGAGCTTGAGCAGTGCCTGGTCCAAAAACAAGAGGGGGAAAACCCAGCCAACATCATGGTGCTACTTGAAACACAAGTCAGGAAGAGAGACTCCAAGGCATCTTGGATAATTCCCTTTGACAGGACGACTATGAGAGCAGTAACTAGAGAAGAGAGGTGACCAAAAAGGGAGGTTTCTTCCAAAGGGAACCTGAAAGGAGTATGAAGATGCTGCTGAAGCAAAAGCTTGACTCCAAGATAGCCTTGGAGCATAAAGGCAAGAGGATCACAAGTTCCAAATACAACCAAGCAGGCAGGAAGAGGCAGACAGGGCAGTCAAGTATCAGCCTGAGGTTGGAGAGCAGAGGAAAGCACACTCAGAGGCTGCAAATTCTACCCAGACTGGACACATTTCTCTCTCAGACTCCAAGCTGCTCCTAAGTCTCTGCTAGCTCTAGAGAACCCCCATTCCTCTAGCCCATGCCCAACACCACTCTCTACACATTTCATATCCCAGGTGAATTCCCTGCTCTGCCACCAGTGTACAATCAGAGAAGCTGGCATCAGTGCATGAAACAGCAGCATTCAGGTTGGAAAAGCCCTCAGGAGCACCAAGTCCAACCCAGAGCCCTGCTCTACAGGGTTCAGCCCTAAACCATAGCCCCAAGCACCACATCCAAACCACCTTTAAACACCTCCAGGGCTGGGGACTCCACCACCATCCTGGGCAGCAGTTCCAGTGCCTGACCACTCCTGCCCTGAAAAAATGCTTCCTACTGTCCAGTCTAAACCTCCCCAGTCACAGCTGGAAGCCATTCTCTCGTTCTGTCACTAATGACCTATAAGAAGAGACAAGCAGCAGCCTCTCCACAACCTCCTTTCAGGTAGTTGTAGACAGCCAGGAGGTCTCCCCTCAGCCTCCTCTGTTTCACTCTAACCAGCCCCAGCTCCTTCAGTTGCTCCTCATCAGATTTCTTCCCCAGGCCTTTCCCAGCTTCCTTGCCCTCCTCTGCCCTGGCTCCAGCACCTCCACATCTCTCTTGCACTGAGCTGCCCAGAACTGGACACAGCACTCGAGGTGTGGCCTCCCCAGAGCTGAGTCCCAGGGGACAATCCCCTCCCTGCTCCTGCCTGTGGAGGGGACAAGTCCCCAGCAGAGCCCAGCATTTATCTGGGCACACATCATCCCCTCCACCCACACAAAGCCTAACAGACAGCAAATTCTCCATCCTCTGCATCATGCAACTGTTGTTTCTCAACACAGCTGGGCCAAGTTGGGCCCAGTTGCTTCTTTCCCACAGAGTTACTTTTCCTCTAGAATCACTCACAGGTGGTTTCTGTTACACCTCCACCTAAAATTTGATTATAGAATCATGGAATGGTCTGGGTGGGAAGGGAACTTCAAAGCTCATCCAGTCCAACCTCACTGCAGTAAGCAAGGACATCTGCAACTCGAGCAGGTTGCTCACAGCCTCAAATCTGACCTGCAATGGTTCCAGGGAGGGGGTATCTCCCACCTCTCTGGGCAACCAGGGCCAGGCTCTCCCCACCCTCAGTGTCAAACATTTCTCCTTTCTCTCCATTCTGAGTCTCCCTCTTTCAGTTCAGAGAATCACTCCTTGGCCTGGCACAACAGGCCCTGCTCCAGAGTCTATCCCCAGCTTTCTTAGAGGTGCCTTGAAGCCCTGAAAGGCCCCCAGAAGGTCTCCTGGAGCCTGCTCTTCTCCAGCTTGAGCAGCCCCAACTCTCTCACCCTGGCCTTCCAGTATCTGAAGGGGGCCTACAGGAAGGCTGGGGAAGGACTTCTCAGGATCTCAGGTAGTGACAGGACTAGGGGGAATGGAATGAAGCTGGAGGTGGGGAGATTCAGGCTAGATGTGAGGAGGAGGTTCTTCACCATGAGAGTGGTGAAGGCCTGGAATGTGTTGTCCAGGGAGGTGGTCGAGGCCCCGTCCCTGGGGTGTTTAAGAGCAGGCTGGATGAGGCTCTGGCCAGCCTGATCTAGTGTGGGGTGTCCCTGCCCATGGCAGGGGGGTTGGAGCTAGATGATCCTTGTGGTCCCTTCCAACCCTGAATGAAACTATGATCTCACAGCAGAGAGCTTCCAGCCCTCCCAGCATTGCTCTCCAAGAGGTCCATGTCTCTCCTGTGCTGAGGACTCCCAAGATCTGACAGCATCAACCAGCCTCTCCCTCCGTTAGCTCCCACCCGCAGACCTGATGCCATCTGGGAAAGCAGAGGAGCAAATGCTGCAAGATGCTTCAGGTCCAGTCTCTGGTGGTGAGTGAGACTGGTGTGGGACAGGCTGCTCCCTGCAGCAGGGCTCACCTGGTGAGTTTGAGAGTGTTGTCCAGAGCACCAGAGAGCAGCAAGCCGTCCGACCGGCGGCCGAAATCCAGCCCCCGAATCTGTTTGCTGTGGATGGGGATGTACTGGCTGCTCTTCAGGCTGGCCACACTCATCATCTTCACACCACAACCTGGCTCAGGAGAAGGATAAAGCAGGTTAGGGAGAAGCAGCAGACAGTGCAGGACCAGCAATGTGATGGCACAACCACAGCATGCGTGGTGGGATGAAGAGGTGCAAAAGTGGACAGGCTGGAGAGCTGGGTAGAGAGACTCACTGAACTGTCAGGGTTGGAAGGGAGCCCAAGGATTATCCACATCCAACCCCCCTGCCACAGGCAGAGACCTCACACCACAGCAGGTTGCTCACAGCCACATCCAGCCTGGCCTTCAAAACCTCCAGGCACGAGGCTTCTACCACCTCCCTGGGTGACCTGGGTGACCTGGGCCAGGCTCTCACCACCCTCCTGGGGAACAACTTCTTCCTCACAGCCAATCTGAATCTCCCCATTTCTAGTTTGGATCCATCCCCCCCAGTCCTGTCCCTCCCTCACCCCCTCCAAAGTCCCTCCCCAGCTTTCTTGGAGCCCCCTGCAGCTCCTGCAAGGCCACCAGAAGGTCTCCCTGGAGCCTTCTCCTCTGCAGCCTGCACAACCCCAACTCTCTCAGGCTGTGCTCAGAGCAGAGCAGCTCCAGCCCTCTGCTCAGCCTCCTGGCCCTGCTCTGGACACCTTCCAGCCCCTCCAGAGCCTTCCTGGCACAGAGGCTGCAGAGCTGGGCACAGAGCTGCAGCTGAGCGCTCAGCAGAGTGGAGCAGAGAGGCAGAATCCCCTCCCTGGCCCTGCTGGCCACACTTCTGCTGCTGCAGCCCAGGCTCTGCTTGGCTCTCTGGGCTGCAAGTGCTCCCTGCTGGCTGCTGCTGAGCCTCTCCTCCCCCAGCACCCCCAAGGCCTTTTCTTCAGGGCTGCTCTCCAGTCAGTCCCTGCCCAGCCTCTAGCAGTGCCTGGGATTGAGAAACCTCATCAAGTGCAAAGTCCTGCATCTGGGGAGGACCAACATAAGGCACCAGAACAGGTGAGGGGTAGTCCTGCTGGAAAGCAGCTCCATGGAGAAAGACCTTGGGTGCTGGTGGGCAGCAAGCTCTCCATGGGCCAGCAATGTGCCCTGGGGGCCAAGATGGCCAGTGGTATCCTGGGGTGCAGGAAAGTGTGGCCAGTAGGGCTAGGGAGGTTCTCCTGCCCCTCTGCTCTGTCCTGGTGAGAACACATCTGCAATACTGGGAGTTCCCAGTTCCAGAGACAGAGACCTGCTGGAGAGAGTCCAACAGAAGCTATGGGGAAAGGCTGAGAGCCCTTGGGGCTGTTTAGTCTGGAGAAGGCTGAGAGGGGACCTGATCAATGTCTGTAATATCTGAGGGGTGGGTGCCAGGATGAAGGTGCCAGGCTCCTTTGGGTGGTGCCCAGTGACAGGACAAGGAACAATGGAGATAAGCTGGAACCCAAGAAGTTCCACCTCAACATGAAGAGAAACTTCTTCGGTGTGAGGCTGCTGGAGGCCTGGAGCAGGCTGCCCAGAGAGGTGGTGCAGCCTCCTGCTCTGGAGACTGCCAGGACCTGCCTAGATGTGTTCCTATGTGACCTGCCTTAGGTGACCCTGCTTTGGCTGAGGGTTGGACTGGATGACCTCCAGAGGTCCCTTCCAACCTCTACCCTTCTATGATTCTAGAGAACTGCCCTGAGCTGTTCTTCAGCTCAAGCAACAACAAGGCTGCATCTTTATGGATCCCAGCCAGCAAGAGCAAACTCCCTAACAGCCTTCCCATTCCTGCTGCAACAACCAGCTGCTCCTGAGAGAGTTCCTTCAAAGGCAGTCTTGCTGAGATAACCCCCAGCAGCATCACAGGGCTGTTAAAGCCAAAAAGCACCACCAAGGTGCAAACAATGGCTGCAGGTGAACTTAAACCCTCTGCTACAAGAGCCACCACAAAGCCTCCATTCAGGGATTCATTCCCTGGCTCCAGCAGCCAGAAAACTAAGGTCAATTGAAGGCAGGAAACAATTTTGTTATGCCTAGATAAGGCATATTAATCTCCAAACCATTACACAAATCAAGTAATTTCATCATTCAGAAAGCACTCTGCAAATAAACTCTCTCAGCCTCCTGATGCTGCACTTATTTCATTGACAAAGCAAGCTGGCACCGGTCCCCAGGCCAGGTCACTTGCCCCAGGCTGTAAGCAGAGACAAAACCAGGGCTGCAATAACACCTTGGCTTCCTACATCCTGACAGGGAAACAGTGCTCCTGCTCCTACCATTCCTGTCAGCAGGGTCTGGCTCTGGAGCTGTTCATTTTTGGTTGGATTCTCTGATCAATCCACCTACAGTTTGGGGGCAATGGTTCTCCCTTCAGCACAGGGAGCTGCCCTGCAGGCCCCCCTGCACTGCTGCCTGGCTCTCTCAGCACAGCTGCCCTGCAGGCCCCCCTGCACTGCTGCCTCCCTCTCCCAGCACAGCTGCCCTGCAGGCCCCCCTGCACTGCTGCCTCACTCTCAGCACAGCTGCCCTGCAGGCCCCCCCTGCACTGCTGCCTGCCTCTCCCAGCACAGCTGCCCTGCAGGCCCCCCTGCACAGCTGCCTCCATCCCCCAGCACAGCTGCCCTGCAGGCCCCCCTGCACTGCTGCCTGCCTCTCTAAGCACAGCTGCCCTGCAGCCCCCCCTGCACTGCTGCCTGGCTCTCCCAGCACAGCTGCCCTGCAGCCCCCCCTGCACTGCTGCCTGCCTCTCCCAGCACAGCTGCCCTGCAGCCCCCCGTGCACTGCTGCCTGCCTCTCCCAGCACAGCTGCCCTGCAGGCCCCCCTGCACTGCTGCCTGGCTCTCTCAGCACAGCTGCCTTGCAGGCCCCCCTGCACTGCTGCCTCCCTCTCCCAGCACAGCTGCCCTGCAGGCCCCCCTGCACTGCTGCCTCCCTCTCCCAGCACAGCTGCCCTGCAGGCCCCCCTGCACTGCTGCCTGGCTCTCTCAGCACAGCAGTCCAACCACCCCTGCTCCAGCAGGGCACACACAGCAGCTTGCCCAGGATCACAATGGCCAAGGGGGACTGGAATCTCTCCAGAGCAGGAGACTCTACCACCTCTCTGGGCAGCCTGCTCCAGGCCTCCAGCACTCCCACATCAAGCAAGTTTGTCCTGTTCAGATGGAACCTCCTGGGTCGCAGTTTGTGCCCACCACCCCTTGCCCTGTCCCTGGGTGCCATTGACAAGAGTCTGGTGCCAGCCTTTTGCTTCCCAACCTTTAGCTCTGGCTGAGCATTGCTCAGATCCCCTCTGGGGCTGCTCTTCTCCAGACTACAAAGCCCTGCATGAGTACTCCCAGATCAGAAGGCACCTGCAAAGGTCAAGCAAAGTAGTGGGGAGCAGGCAGCGAGTCAAAAACATAAGGACCTTTCCCCTGTGACATCCCCCCTCCAAAATCTTGACTTGCTCCATTACCAGGAATAAAAGTAGACTGTGGAGAAGGTGCTGATACCACCAGGCAGCTCAGTGGGTCACAGTAGGCCATTACCCTGCAGTTCCCACTCTGAGAGACCTGGAAAACCTTTTCCAAGTGGTACTTGCGCTGGCTTTGGCTGGAGGGGAGGCTGCCTGGCAGCTGGCTGCGGGAGCTGCTGGGCTGCTGAGAAGCACTCAGGTTGTGCTGGGCCACCAGAGCCTTCAGCTCCTGCAAAGACAAAGACCCAAAGAGCTTTTAATGCATCACTGGTAATAGAATAGAATAGAATTAACCAGGTTGGAAAAGACCTTTGAGATCATGCAGCCCAACCTGTCACCCAACACCATCTGATCAACTCAACCATGGTACCAAGGGCCTCAGCCAGGCTCTTCCTAAACACCTTCAGCATGGGGATTCCACCACCCCCCTGGGCAGCACATCCCAAGGGCCAATCTCTCTGGCTGGGAAGAACTTCTTCCTAGCCTCCAGCCTAAACCTCCCCTGGCACAGCCTGAGACTGTGTCCTCTTGTTCTGGTGCTGGCTGCCTGGGAGAAGAGCCCAACCCCCACCTGGCTACAACCTCCCTGCAGGGAGTTGGAGAGAACAATGAGGCCTTCCCTGAGCCTCCTCTTCTCCAGGCTAAGCAACCCCAGCTCCCTCAGCCTCTCCTCACAGGGCTGTGCCCCAGACCCCTCCCCAGCTTTCTTGCCCTTCTCTGGACACTTTCCAGCAGCTCAACCTCTTTCCTAACCTGAGGAGCCCAGAGCTGGACACAGGACTCAAGGGGTGGCCTAACCAGTGCAGTGTACAGGGGCACAATGACCTCCCTGCTCCTGCTGGCCACACTCTTCCTGATGCAGGCCAGGATGCCATTGGCCCTCCTGGCTGCCTGGGCACACTGCTGGCTCATGTTCAGCCTACCATCCACCAGCACCCCCAGGTCCCTCTCTGCCTGGCTGCTCTCAGCCACTCTGCCCCCAGCCTGTAGCTCTGCCTGGGGTTGCTGTGGCCAAAGTGCAGCCCCTGGCACTTGGATGTGTTCAATCTCCTGCCCTTGGCCTCTGCCCATCTGCCCAGCCTGCCAAGGTCCCTCTGCAGAGCCCTTCTGCCCTCTCACTGACCAACCTCTGCTCCCAGCTTGCTGTCAGCTGCAAACTTGCTGATGACTGACTCAATGCCCTCCTCCAGATCATCAATGAAGATGTTAAAGAGGCTGGGGCCCAGCACTGCTCCCTGGGGCACACCACTGGTGCCTGGCTGCCAGCTGGCTGTGGCACCATTCACCACCACTCTCTGGGCTCAGCCTCCAGCCACTTCCTCACCCAGCTCAGAGTGCTGCTGTCCCAGCCAGGGGCTGACAGCTTGGCCAGCAGTTTGCTGTGGGGGATGGTGGCAAAGGCCTTGCTGAGGTCCAGGCAGACCACATCCACAGCCTGCCCCACAGCCAACAGGCAGGTCAAATGGAAGTTACAGCTTTGGGTTTCAAGGAAGCAGAGAGTAAAACCCTGAGTAGCTGAAAAGAGAGAGGCTTTCAGTCACAGCAAATAATAACCTCATTATTTCTGAAAGGCAGGAGGATTCCACCACCACTGAGGATCAGAAGAGATCACAAATGATTGGCTGCTCTGGGGAACTCCCCAGGCTCCCCTTGTCACCTGCACTCAGCATTCAACTCTTACCCAAGTTATTAGAAAGGAAACCAGGCCATTAAACCCACCAGGCCTGGGCAGTGTTTACATTCCAACACAAGCCAGCAGAGCCAGGCAGTCCCTCCTGGAGGCACATCACCAAGGGGATTAAAACTGGGGCCCTGCAGACTAAGTTCCACTAACTGTGCTCAGAGGAGCAAGCTTTTGGTAACATCACCTTGTGCCTTGCTGTGAGGTGCTTGGCAGGGCTCTCCTGATCCTTGGGCATGCTCCTTGCTGCTGTGATGGCCTCCTGGATCTCAGCTTGCCATGGAGGTGATGAACAAACCCCAGGGAAATGCAAGGATAACACAGCAGAAGGCTTCTTGAGGAAGATGTGTGGGGAGAAGCAGCTAGAGAGAATAAACTGCAGCTAGAGCCCAGACTGCCTGAATCTCAGCATGGTGGAGGTTGAAAGGGACCTCTGGAGATCATCCAGTCCAAGGCCCTGTAACAGCAGGGCACCCACAGCAGCTTGCCCAGGATCACAATGGCCAGTGGGGGTAGAAAGCTCTCCAGAATAAGACTCTACAACCTCTCTGGGCAGCCTGCTCCACCAAAGACATTTCTCCTCCTGCCCAAATGGACCCTCCTGGGTTCCACTTTGTGCCCACTCATAGTATCAGTCAGGGTTGAAAGAGACCACAAGGATCAGCCAGTTCCAACCCCCCTGCCATGGGCAGGGACACCCCACACTACATCAGGCTGCCCAGAGCCTCAGCCAGCCTGGCCTTAAACACCTCCAGGGACAGGGCCCCAACCACCTCCCTGCACAACCCATTCCAGGCCTTTACCACTCTCATGGGGAAGAACTTCCTCCTCACCTCCAGCCTCTATCTCCCCACCCCCAGCTTCATTCCATTCCCCCTACTCCTATCACTGCCTGAGATCCTGAGCAGTCCCTCCCCAGCCTTCCTGTAGCCCCCTTCAGATCCTGGAAGGCCACAATGAGGTCACCTCAGAGCCTTCTCTTCTCCAGACTGCCCTTTGTTCCGTCCCTGGGCACTACTGACAAGAGCCTGGCCCCAGCCTCTTGCCTCCCACCTTTTAGCTCTTGCTGAGCATTGCTCAGATGCCCTCTGGAGCTGCTCTTCCTCAGGCTCAACAGCTCCAGGGCTCTCAGCTTTTCTTCCTCAGAGAGCTGCTCCAGACCCCTCAGCATCTCCATAGCCTCTGCTGGACTCTCCAGTAACTACTGGAGAACTAGAACTGAGGAGCCCAGAACTAGACACAGGAGTTCAGATGTGGCCTCAGTAGAGCAGAGGGGGAAGAGAGCTTTCCTCACCTGCTGGCCACACTCTCCTTAAAGCACACACCCTCCCTGGCCCTCCCAGTGTTTGGCTGTCCTCACCACCCTCACCACTGTGATCTGCTTGCACACACCCCACACCTGGAGTGACAATGCCCTTCAGAAACTCAACACTGAAGGCAACCACCTAGGGTTAGGCAAGAAACCTCCTTCCACCCTCCAAAGTCCTAAGCCAAGCAGCTGCTTTACTAATGGCCTCTGGGAGGAGAAACTTGTTAGGCTCAAAACCTGATCAAACAACACAGAGCCTTAGTCCAGGCTTCCCTGCTGCTCCCCAGCAAATTGCTTTACTTTGGGTTTACTCCCAGTATAAACAAGCAGCTCCAAATTGCTTCCAGCAGCCACATTAAGCCCTGCAGGACAGTGATGAATGCAGTCTGAACACTGGAACAGAGCTTAAAGAACACAGGGCACTTAATCTTCATAGCATGGGACTTCAAACCACTTCGACCTGATACTCCGTCATCTGGGCACACAAACAACCCCAGGAGGACATCAGGGACCTGCAGGTCTCTCTCATTCACCTTTTCCTTATGCCAAAGTCTGAAGGGGACCCATTTGCTCCTTAGCTTGGACAGTGAACTGCTGTGTAAGCTGCCGGCTCATGGCTGGGACAGCAGCACTCTGAGCTGGGTGAGGAACTGGCTGGAGGCTGAGCCCAGAGAGTGGTGGTGAATGGTGCCACAGCCAGCTGGCAGCCAGGCACCAGTGCTGTGCCCCAGGGAGCAGGGCTGGGCCCCATCCTCTTTAACATCTTCATTGATGATCTGGAGGAGGGGATGGAGTCAGTCATCAGCAAGTCTGCAGCTGACAGCAAGCTGGGAGCAGAGGTTGGTCAGTGAGAGGGCAGAAGGGCTCTGCAGAGGGACCTTGCCAACAGGATGGCATTCAACAAGTCCAAGTGCCAGGGGCTGCACTTTGGCCACAGCAACCCCAGGCAGTGCTACAGGCTGGGGCCAGAGTGGCTGAGAACAGCCATGCAGAGAGGGAGCTGGGGGTGCTGATTGACAGCTGCCTGAACAGGAGCCAGCAGTGTGCCCAGGTGGCCAGGAGGGCCAAGGGCATCCTGGCCTGCATCAGGAACAGTGTGGCCAGCAGGAGCAGGGAGCTCATCCTGCCCTGTACTCTGCACTGCTCAGGCCACACCTTGAGTCCTGTGTCCAGCTCTGGGCTCCTCAGGTTAGGAAAGAGGTTGAGCTGCTGGAAGGTGTCCAGAGAAGGGCAACAAAGCTGGGGAGGGGTCTGGGGCACAGCCCTGTGAGGAGAGGCTGAGGGAGCTGGGGTTGCTTAGCCTGGAGAAGAGGAGACTCAGGGGTGACCTTATCACTCTCTACAACTCCCTGCAGGGAGGTTGTAGCCAGGTGGGGGTTGGGCTCTTCTCCCAGGCACCCAGCACCAGAACAAGAGGACACAGTCTTGAGCTGTGCCAGGGGAGGTTCAGGCTGGAGGTGAGGAGAAAGTTCTTCACTGAGAGTTGTTGGCCCTTGGGCTGTGCTGCCCAGGGAGGTGGTGGAGTCCCCATGCCTGGAGGTGTTCAAGAGGGGATTGGATGTGGCACTTGGTGCCATGGTCTGGTCATGAGGTCTGTGGTGCCAGGTTGGACTCGATGATCTTTGAGGTCTCTTCCAACCTTGGTGATACTGTGAGACTGTGAGTACAAAGCTGCAAGGCAGGAATTCAGGCAACCAGTTTCACCAGCCTGATCTTACATCAGACAGGAAGACTTCAAAGAGGATGTTGCTTAATGCACAGACATGAACAGCCAAGGCCAGATAGGCTCCAGGAGTAGAGAAAGTCAAGTGAGAGTGAGAGACACCATCTGCTTCCCACAACAACAAAAGAAGCAAACTGGTTACAGAAGAGGCTCTTGGAAAACCCTGCACTGCTGGAAGGTAGCACAGAACAGGCACAGCACGGTGGGGGTTGGAAGGGGACCTCTGCAGATCAACCAGACCAAGCCCTTTGCTAAAGCAGGGGCACCCACAGCAGCTTGCCCAGGATCACAGTGGCCAGGTGAGGTTAGAAGGCCAAGGGCATCCTGGCCTGCAGCAGGAGCAGTGTGGCCAGCAGGAGCAGGGAGCTCATCCTGCCCTGTGCTCAGCACTGCTCAGGCCACCCCTTGAGTCCTGTGTCCAGCTCTGGGCTCCTCAGGTTAGGAAGGAGGTTGACTTGCTGGAAGGTGTCCAGAGAAGGGCAACAAAGTTGGTGAGGGGTCTGGGGCACAGCCCTGTGAGGAGAGGCTGAAGGAGCTGGGGTTGCTTAGCCTGGAGAAGAGGAGGCTCAGGGGAGACCTTCTTGCTCTCTCTAACTCCCTGCAGGGAGGTTGGAGCCAGGTGGGGGTTGGTCTCTTCTCCCAGGCACCCAGCACCAGAACAAGAGGACACAGTCTCAAGCTGTGCCAGGGGAGGTTTAGGCTGGGTGTTAGGAAGTTCTTTATAGAAAGGGTGATTGGCCCTTGGGATGTGCTGCCCAGGGAGGTGGTGGAGTCCCCATCCCTGGAGGTGTTTAGGAAGAGCCTGGCTGAGGCCCTTGGTGCCATGGTTGAGTTGATCAGATGGTGCTGGGTGACAGGTTAGACTGGATGATCTCAAAAGTCTCTTCCAACCTGGTTATTTCTTTTCTGTTCTCCAGAGAAGGAGACTCCACCACCTCTCTGGGCAGCCTCCTCCAGGGCTCACACCAAAGAAGTTTTTCTTCATGTTCAGATGGAACTTCCTGGGTTTCAGTTTGTGCCTGTTGCTGGGCACCACTGAAAGGCATCTGGCCCCATCCTCTTACCCCTCACAGCCTTCAGCTCTTGCTGAACACTGAGCAGAACCCCTCTCAAGCTGCTCTTCTCCAGACTACAAAGCCCTGTATGAGTACTCCCAAGTTACAAGGTACATACAGAAGTCAAGCAGAGAAGTGAGGAGCAGGCAGCAAGTAGTAAACATAAGGACCTTTCCCCTGTGACCCCCCCCAAAGCTTGACTTGCTCTACTACCAGGAAGAAAAGTAGACTGTGGTGAAGGTGTTGATACCACAAGAGAACTCGGCAGGTCACAGCAGGCCATCACTCTGCAGTACCCCACCTGACACACCACAAAACACTCTTCCAAGTGGCACTTTGCTCCTAACTGCTCCAAGAAGTGGCCAGTACAGCTTGACTACAGAGATTTGCACAATGCAGAGGGAAAGGTGAGGAGAAGTTTGGTGCTGCAACATCAGCAGCCAAAACCCAAAGCTCTACTGCTAAGCTGCACTGGCAACTTCAAGTCTTGAATAGAGTAGAATAAACCAGGTTGGAAGAGACCTTTGAGATCATCAGGTCCAAGCCATCAGCCAATCCAACACCACCTAATCAACTCAATCATGGCACCAAGCACCCCATCAAGTCTCCTCCTGAACACCTCCAGGGATGGGGACTCCACCACCTCCCCAGGCAGCACATCCCAATGGCCAATCACTCTCTCTGTATAGAACTTCTTCCTAACCTCCAGCCTAAACCTCCCCTGGTGCAGCCTGAGACTGTGTCCTCTTGTTCTGGTGCTGGCTGCCTGGGAGAAGAGCCCAACCCCCACCTGGCTCCAACCTCCCTGCAGGGAGTTGCAGAGAGCAAGAAGGTCTCCCCTGAGCCTCCTCTTCTCCAGGCTAAGCAACCCCAGCTCCCTCAGCCTCTCCTCACAGGGCTGTGTTCCAAATCCCTCCCCAGCTTTGTTGCCCTTCTCTGGACACCTTCCAGCAGCAAAACCTCCTTCCTAAACTGAGGAGCCCAGAGCTGGACACAGGACTCAAGGTGTGGCCTAACCAGTGCAGTGTACAGGGGCACAATGACCTCCCTGCTCCTGCTAGCCACACTCTTCCTGATGCAGGCCAGGATGCCCTTGGCCTTCTTGGCCCCCTGGGCATACTGCAGGCTCCTGTTCAGCCTACCATCAACCAGCACCCCCAGCTCCCTCTCTGCCTGGCTGCTCTCAGCCACTCTGCCCCCAGCCTGTAGCACTGCCTGGGGTTGCTGTGGCCAAAGTGCAGCCCCTGGCACTTGGATGTGTTCAATCTCCTGCCCTTGGCCTCTGCCCATCTGCCCAGCCTGGCAAGGTCCCTCTGCAGAGCTCTCCTACCCTCCAGCAGATCAACTCCTGCCCCCAGCTTGCTGTCAGCTGCAAATTTTCTGCTGATGGACTCAATGCCCTCAAGAGAGCAACCTCCTGCAGGATGCAAAGGTGGCAGGCTGGGAGGTACAGGATCCTCCTGATGATTCCCTAAACGAGTTCACTAAATCTTGCTGCTTATTAAAACTCCCAGTCAGTCTCCTCTGCTCTGAGGGAGCATGGAAAAGATGTGTTGAGGGGACAGGGAAAGCTCAGTGTATTGGCAGCAGTCAGAGCCTCACCTGGACTTGCTTGCGGAGCTTGCTGCACTCATCCGTCAGAACCTGCAGCTGGAGGCGGCTCTGTGCGGACTCCAGCTCTGCTTCCCTCCTCAGCTTCTGCTCCTGCTCCAAAGAGCTGCAGCAACAAGAGAAAGGCAACCCTGACAATCATGGTCCAGGCTGGGAGTGACCTCCAAAGATCAGCCAGTCTGACCCCCCACACACACACTCAGCAGGGACATCCCCAACTAGGATCAGGCTGCCCAGGGCCTCACTGAGTTGAGTATCTCCAGGGAAGGGACCTCAGCCACCTCCCTGGGCAACCTGTTCCAGTGTTCCACCACCCTCATAGTAAAGAGCTTGCTCCTCACATCCAATCTAAATCTGCCCTTCCCTACCTACTTCCCACCTTGAGTCCTGTGTCCAGTTCTGGGCCCCTCAGTTTAGGAAGGACATCAAGACACTTGAACACATCCAGAGCAGGGCAACAAGGCTGGGGAGAGGCCTTGAGCACAGCCCTGTGAGGAGAGGCTGAGGGAGCTGGGGTTGCTTAGCCTGGAGAGGAGGAGGCTCAGGGGAGACCTCATTGCCTTCTACAACTACCTGAAGGGTGGTTGTAGCCAGGAAGGGGTTGGTCTCTTCTCTCAGGCAACCAGCACCAGAACAAGAGGACACAGTCTCAAGCTGTGCCAGAGGAGGTTTAGGCTGGAGGTGAGGAGAAAGTTCTTCACTGAGAGAGTCATTCATCATTGGAATGTGCTGCCCAGGGAGGTGGTGGAGTCCCCACCCCTGGAGGTGTTCAAGAGGGGATTGGATGTGGCACTTGGTGCCATGGTCTGGTCATGAGGTCTGTGGTGACAGCTTGGACTCGATGATCTTTGAGGATCTTTTCCAACCTTTGTGATACTTTGAAGCCATTGCCCCTGGTCCTGTCACAGCAGGCCTTTGGGAACAGTCTCTCCATCCTTGTTGTAGCCCCCTTCAGGTACTGGAAGGCTGCTATTAGGTCTGCCACATGATTCCAACCTCATTTCAGAAAGCTGCAGAATGGCAGGTCTCCCCTCAGCCCCCTTTTCCTCCAGACTAAACATCCCCAGTTTCCTGCTCCTCACCAGCCCTGTTCTCCAGACCCTTCACCAACTTGGCTGCCCTTCTCTGGATGTGCTCCAGCCCCTCAATGGATTGAGAGGCCCAAAACCAAAGCCAGTGCTTGAGGTGTGGCCTCACCAGCACCCAGTTCAGGGAAGTCAAGCACTGCCCTGGTCCTGCTGGCCACGCTGATCCAGGATGCTGGTGGCCTCCAGGGGCACACCTCTGGCTCAACTTCAGCCAACACTCCCAGGCTCTTTTTCTGCTGGGCAGTTTGCAGCCACTCTGCCCCAAGCCTGGAGCATGCATGGGGTTGTCACCAAGCACAGAGCTGGGTGACTTCCCTACAGCTCCTTCACCTGATTTTCTTCTTGCTGCAGCAAGCACACAGGCAGTGCTGGATTCACCTAGGGCAAAGATTCTTCACACAAGTAGCCAGAGCCTGCAGGTTCTTTGTTTTCAGTGAGGAACAAGCCCCACAACCTTATGCCTAGTTCAAGGCCACATGCAGGCATCAGGGTTCATGTTTCTCCTCCAGTGGTGGCTGTGTGCCACAGGGCAGCCACTGCCAGCCAGCTGGGCTGTCACTGCTGTCTGCCTCCCAGCTTGAAGGGGAAGGGCTGCAGCAAGGCTGAGACACAGGCAGCAGTTAGACAACTGCCTCTCCATGAGAGATCACAGCGCTGAGACACCCCAATGCCTTCTGTGCTTTGGAGAAAGCCTTACTTAGCATTTGCTTGGCAGTGTCAGGCCAGTCAAAGCAGCATGACCCTTCTAAAGGTGCAGTTCCAACACCATCAGGCAGTGGCAATCTGGAGAGAAGAGATCTTTTCCCTTTGTGACAGTTACTCCTGAATCATTTCTGATGGATAATGAGCAGGACAGTGAGGTTTCTGTTGCAAGGCAGCACTGAAAGGACAGCAGTGGAGCTAGAGAGGGGTGAAGACAACCCCAATTAAATTCAGGAGAACTCAGCTGCAGCCTTTTCATTGCAGGAGAGTATCTGTGACAGCATCAGGCTGCAAGGAAATTAGTCCTCATTTTCCTATCTGCTTTCTCTGCTTTCAATTCAAAAGGCTACACTGGAGCTGGGAGCAGGGGTGGGGAAGGGAGAGCAGTCACAGCAACGCTTGCTGACCTTGGGGAAGGAAAGCTACACCGAGAGTGTGACACAGCAAGGTGGAAAGTGATTCACCCAGGAGATTTCTGTGTTGAATGGGTGCAGGAGGGGCTGGCAGAAAAGGTCAGCCCCTCACCCCCTCCAGCAGGAACTGCCTCGCTTCCCACGGCCAGCGAGGAATCAGCAACACAGCTTTGGGCAACCACTCTGCACCTTCCCCCCCGGTGGCATTTCAAGACACAGCACAAGATCACTTTTGCTGCAAGGCATGAACTCAAGTCATTCTGTTGGAGAGAACACCCTGGAGCACCTCTGCTAAGAGGACAGGCTGAGGGAGCTGCAGCTGTGGAGCCTGCAGAAGAGGAGACTCCAGCGGGGGACCTTAGAGCTGCCTTCCAAGGGCTGAAGAGATCCTACAACCACCACAGAATGGCTTAGGTTGAAAGGGACTTCAGAGATTATTTACTCCAACCACCCTGCTATGGGCAGGGACACCTCTCAACTAGACACAGCTGCACAAGGCTTCATCCAACCTGGCCTTAAACACCTCCAGGCATACAGGATGGAGACTCCACCACCTCCCTGGGCAGCATATCCCAATGGCCAACAACTCACTCTGTGAAGAACTTTCTCCTCACCTCAAGCTTTAACCTCCCCTGGCACAGCTTGAGACTGTGTCCTCTTGTTCTGGTGCTGGTTGCCTGGGAGAAGAGCCCAACCCCCTCCTGGCTACAACCTCCCTTCAGGTAGTTGTAGACAGCAATAAGGTCTCCTCCCTCACACTGAAGAACTTCTTCCTCAGCTCCAGACTAACCCTGCTCTCCCTCAGCTTCAAACCATTCCTTCTCTCATGAAAAGTCCCTCTGCAGCCTTCCTGTAGGATCCCTGCAGGTACTGGAAGGCTGCAGAGGGACTTTTCATAAGGGTGTCTGGCAAGAGGACAGGAGGGAATGGTTTGAAGTTGAGGGAGGGCAGGGTCAGGCTGGAGCTTAGGAAGAAGTTCTTCAATACAAGGGTGCTGAGACTCGGGAATGAGTTGCCCAGAGTGGCTGTGGATGCTCTCTCCCTGGAGGCGTTCAAGGCCAGGTTGGATGAGGCTCTGAGCAAACAAGTCTAGCTGAGAGGCATCCCTGCCCATGGCAGTGGGGTTGGAGCAGATGCAATCTGAGGTCCTTTCCAACCTAGGCCGTTCTGAGATGCCAGGGAAGCCATGGGCAGCGCAGCGAGGCCACGGTTTAAACCGGCCCCACTCACACCAATCACCAGGGGAATGCAGCTTGCTCCAGAGGAGCCAGCAGATTCAATCAGGAGGTAGAAGCCTGGGGACAGCTTGGAGTGGCATGTGAGCAGTGAGGTGCCACTGCAGGTGGAGACTCTGTACCTCTTCATGCGCTCCTGCTCGGCGGTGTCCAGCGCCTTCAGCGTGCGAGCGTAGAGGACCACGATGTCGGACCGCTTCGCCTTCTTGTTGCACTGCAACACAAGACAGCTGCAGCTCACCTCCAGGAATTCATCAGCTCTCCAAACAAGCTGTGAGAGTAGCATTCTCAAAGCAACCCTCGTGGCCCTGAAGGCAGAGGTCATCTGCTCGAGGACAACTCCACAAGCACAAACAATGAGCAGGGCCCAATTGCGAGAGGCTGCCTCGGGCAGGCACCGGGGCTCCAGCGAGGCTCACGGACCCCACTGCACCTTCACCAAGGCAGCTCCTGCCTCCTCACTACACTTATGCTGCTGAGGCACCACTGACAAGAACTAAAAGTTAAGAAGAGTGTGGCCAGCAGGTCAAGGGAGGCTCTCTTCCTCCTCCACTCCACCCTAGGGAGGCCACACCTAGAGTCCTGGGTCCAGTTCTGGGCTCCCCAGTTCAAGTAAGGCAGGAAACTACTGGAGAGAGTCCAGCAAAGGCTACAAAGCTGTTGAGAGGCCTGGAGCATCCCTGTGAGGAGCAAAGGCTGAGAGCCCTGGGGCTGGTGAGCCTGGAGCAGAGCAGCCCCAGAGGGGAGCTGAGCAATGCTCAGCAGGAGTTAAAGGAGCTGTGGGGGGCAAGAGGCTGGGGCCAGGCTCTGCTCAGTGGTGCCCAGGGACAGGACAAGGAGAAATGGGCACAAACTGGCAGCCAAGAATTTCCATCTGATGATGAGAAGCATCTTTGGTGTGAGGGTGCTGGAGGCCTGGAGCAGGCTGCCCAGAGAGGTGGTGGAGCCTCTTTCTCTAGAGAGATTCCAACCCCCACTGGCCATTGTGCTGCTGGGCAAGCAGCTGTGGGTGCCCTGCTTTAGCAGGGGGGTTGGACTGGATGATCTCCAACTCCCACCATGCTGGGGGGCTGTGATTCTCTCTCATTGGCAAGTAAATTTCAGGACCAAAATAACCAGACAAGGACCTAAAACCCAAGACTCCAGCCCAATCTCTTGTGTTGAAAACCTCACTGTGAGGCCAACGGACAAGGGTTCAGGAAGCCCCAAGGATACCTTCAACTCTTGTTCCCTTACTACACTCCTTCAATCACATCCTACAGCAGCATTCCAGTGTCAGCATGAAACACCAACACTCCACTGATTTCAGGCATTTCAGCCTTTGTGTGTGCCTGGTTGTGACCACTGAGACCTTAGTTTCACCTCAGAAAGAGGGGGACAATCCCTCCTGTTGAGCTGGGACGTGGAAGAAAGGACAGCATCTGCAAGCTGAGTGGTTTGCAAATGTGCTTTGGTGATCAGAGAAGCAGCAGAGAATAGTCAGATCAAGTTCACCTCTGCTGAGGACTAAATTCCTACCTGCCATTAAAACACAGACACTGACACAGGTTGCCCAGGGAGGTGGTAGAAGCCTCATCCCTGGAGGTTTTAAGGCCAGGCTGGATGGGGGCTCTGAGCAACCTGCTGTGGTGTGAGGTGTCCCTGCTCATGGCAGGGGGGGGAGGGTGGAGCTGGCTGAGCCTTGAGGTCCCTTCCAACCCTGACAACTCTGTGATTCTATTATTTAGTAGCACAAAAGCAGGGTGGGCAACAGATCCAGATCAGAGAACATCCCCTCCCCTTGGTAAAGAGCTGCCTTGGGGAGCAGTGAGTGCTAAGGCAGCTGTCCTGGCAGGCAGCAGCAGTCCCTGGTAGGATCAGGAATGCTGCAATTTCACACTAACTTGCACTTGAGTCACTTAGTATACAGAGCACCACAGGCAGCAAGCCTGCACTATTCAGCCAGGGAACACCCAGTTGCAAAGGACAGTGGCTGGAGACCAAGGGGAAGATGATTTAGCTTCCCTCCAGAGCAAGTTCTACCTAAGGAAGTTTTAGTCATTACATCCCTAGAAAGAAAGACAGAAAAAGGGAGTAAAGCTCCCCTTGCAAGTTGTTAGGGTTCAAGGAGAAAGCAGTCACAAGATTCCAGAGAGCAAAGATGCCAAGAACATCTCTGAGAATTGGGCCTGAGCTGGAGTGGGTGAAGAAAAGCTCAGACAGAACTGACAGAGGCAAGAAAAAGAAGGCTTGGGCCTTTGCTATGGCAACACTGATTCTTTAGGTTTTAATCCCAGGAAGTCTCTTGAAGGGAAGGAATCCTGCCCAAAGTCAAGCAAGACTCTGGAAGGTCTCAAAATGAGACAGCCAAAGAAATCCTGGACTCCCAGCCACACACTTGGGAAGCAATAGGACTGGACCTGAGTTAAAAGGTACTCTCTGACCTACTTTTTGCCAACATTCCTGCCTGGGAAAAAAAGGAGTAAGGCAAGGAAGCACATCAGAGAAGTGGAAACCTAATCACAAAACAAGGGTTTGAGTTGGAAGAGGCCTTAATGATCACCTAGTTCCAACCCCTCTGCCATGGGCAGAGACACCTCCTACTAGCCCAGGGTGCTCAAGGTCCCATCCAACCTGGCTTTGAATACTTCCAAGTTTGGACTCCCCACAACTTCCCTGAGCCACTTGATCCAGTGGCTCATCACCCTCATGGTGAAAACTTTCTTCCTGCTGTCTGATCTACACCCAGCTTCTTCCAGTTTGAAGGAAGAGATCAGCATTACCCATGAAAGCAAGCTGCCAAAAGAGCCTTAAAGCAGCAGCACCATCACTTGCAAATGGACAGGAAGAGTCAAGGTGTTTCTGTCTGCCCTCTGCAAGCTACCAAAAGCACCTGAACTGCTTCAAGGCTGCAAAAGCAGATCTGCTGCCAAACAGAAGAGAAAGGTGTGGATGCCCCCTCCCTGGGAGTGTTGAAGTCTAGGTTGGACAGGGCTTTGAGCCAACCTGCTCTAGTGGGAAGTGTCCCTGTCCATGGCAAGAGGGTTGGAACTGGATGATCTTTAGGGTCCCTTTCAACTCAATCCATTCTATGATTCTCAGCCAGATTTCTTGCCCTGGACAGCATTTCCTGATGCTCAGTTAATGGCTTGCAGGAATTGGTTGTTCCCACACTCCAGGACCAGAGTGCAGCATTCTGAAGCCAGTCACAGGTTTAAGCATTTGAGCTCTCCAACTTCTGAGTCTGCTCCTCACAAGCGCTCTGCTTCAGGGAGACAATCCAAGCCTTAAGAGCACTGCTAGACGTTCCTGGCCTAGATACAGCCCCAAAACTTTCTGGCAGCAGAATTCCTCAGGCAGCAAGCAGTCAGGGTGGCCATGCCTGCAGCAGAAGTTAAGCCCTGAAAGGCCCATTTTACCTGGGGGCACTTCCCTGCCTGTCCCTTGAGCCACTTCTCGATGCAGGTGTAACCAAAGAGGTGCCCGCAGCGCAGCGTCGACAGGCGGTGGGCCCCAGCGTTGGTCCACTGCTCCAAGCAGATGGCACAGGTGTCCCCTTCCTCCTCATACAGTGGTGCATAAGGAACTGATGGCTCCAGGTTCTTTACTGGACTGCTCTAGGATTTAAAAAAAGAGAAGTCACACTTCTTCCTTTCAGGCAAATGCAGCACTGACCACGTTGGATCTGCCTCTGAAAGCGTTTTGGGTCATCCTACCTGCTTTTGCTGGACTCCAGCCTGCTCAGCTGCTTCACTTCCATGTTCTGCAGGAGCTTGATGGGGCTCTGCTTGGCCCTGACTGGAAACTAAAGCAAGCAAAGAAATGAGCTGCTGCATAATGAAGGGACCCAAGTTCTGCTTGCCTTGATCTGAAAGCACTGGGGAACGAGGGTAAGCAGGTAGCAACAGCACAGCTTGCATACAAAGGTCCAGAGCAGGGTCCTGGACACCAAAGGACAGGCAGCCTAGGAGTAAATTTCCTTCTACTCACCAGCCTAAACCTCCCCTGGAGCAGCTTGAGACTGTGTCCTCTTGTTCTGCTGCTGTTTGCCTAAGAGAGCAACCTCCACCTGGCTACAACCTCCCTTCAGCAACCCCCACCTCATGACTACTAAACCATGGCACCAAGTGCCACATCCAATCCCCTCCCGAACACCTCCAGGGATGGGGACTCCACCACCTCCCTGGGCAGCACATCCCAATGGCCAACAACTCTCTCTGGGAAGAACTTTCTCCTCACCTCCAGCCTAAACCTCCCCTGGAGCAGCATGAGACTCTGTCCTCTTGTTCTGGTGCTGGGTGCCTGGGAGAAGAGCCCACCCCCCAACTGGCTACAACCTCCCTTCAGGTAGTTGTAGAGACCAAGGTGGTCTCCCCTGAGCCTCCTCCAGAACTTTGTGCTTTCACAGAAGCAGAGCCCCACCATGGTGGGGGTTGGAAGGGACCTCTGCAGACCATCCAGTCCAACCCCCCTGCTAAAGCAGGGCACTCATAGCAGCTTGCCCAGGATCACAGTGGCCAGCTGAGATTGGAAGCTCTCCAGAGAAGGAGACTCCACAACCTCCCTGGGCAGCCTGATCCAGGCCTCCAGCAGCCTCACACCAAATAGGTTTCTCCTCATCTTCAAATGGAACCTCCTGTGTGCCAATTTGTGCCCATTTCTCCTTGTCCTGTCGCTGAGCACCACTGACAGCAGTCTAGCCACAGCCTTTTGGCCCACTCCCTCCACCTGCTGGCCACATTCTTCTTCCTTCAGCCTCAGCCTCTTGCTGAGCATTGCTCAGCTCCCCTCTGGGGCTGCCCTCCTGCAGGCTCAACAGCCCCAGGGCTCTCAGCCTTTGCTCCTCACAGAGATGCTCCAGGCCCCTCAGCACCTCCATAGCCTACTTGATTCTCCTAGTAGTTCTGGGAAGTCCAGAACTGGCCCCAGTACTTCAGCTGTGGCCTCAGTAGGGCAGAATAGAGGGGGGAGGAGAACCTCCCTCCTGTTGGCCACACTCTTCTTCATTAACACAAGTAGACCACTGACCTCCTTAGCCACGAGGGCACATTGCTAACTCATGGTGAACTTCTTGCCCAGCAGCACGTCACCCCTCACCTCTACTGGTACAGGGGGTTATTCCTCCACAGCTGCAGGACCCTACAGCTTGCCCTTGCTGAACTTCATGGGGCTCCTCTCTGCCTACCTGCCCAGGTCTTTCCTTTCATGGAAAGCAGCAGAGTTTGAGCAAGTTGAGTGAAACAAGAGAGGTCTTTTACAGACAGCAAGCATTATGAGCCTTTTCCAACCTGCTAGACACCAGCACCTGTGTACAGGCCTACAGCTGGGCTCAGTGAGGGACAGAACCCCCACATCATTAGGCCCAGAGGAAGACTGACACCACTACACAGAAGCTCTTTTGCCAAGGGGATCCAAGCATACATATTTCATGTGCCCAGAAAGCATTTCCAGTATGCTCTCTGCCCATTCCCCCTGAGTGAAGCAGCTTTCCAGCTGGCCCTCAGCCCAGCCACCAATTCTGCTAGGCCATGTGGTTATGTGCTGGGCCTCTGCTAGCCCTTCTCTTGGAGCATGGGCCAGCTTCATTTGGACTACCACCACTAGCAGGCTGGGGAAAATAAGAGGAGCAGAAATCCCCATCTGCCCCTTATCTCCTGTCAACACAGACATCACTCACACCAAGTAATGGAGGCAGATATTCTCAAGCCAGTATGAGGGAAGGAGAGAGGGAAGGAGAGAGGGAAGGAGAGAGGGAAGGAGAGAGGGAAGGAGAGAGGGAAGGAGAGAGGGAAGGAGAGAGGGAAGGAGAGAGGGAAGGAGAGAGGGAAGGAGAGAGGGAAGGAGAGAGGGAAGGAGAGAGGGAAGGAGAGAGGGAAGGAGAGAGGGAAGGAGAGAGGGAAGGAGAGAGGGAAGGAGAGAGGGAAGGAGAGAGGGAAGGAGAGAGGGAAGGAGAGAGGGAAGGAGAGAGGGAAGGAGAGAGGGAAGGAGAGAGGGAAGGAGAGAGGGAAGGAGAGAGGGAAGGAGAGAGGGAAGGAGAGAGGGAAGGAGAGAGGGAAGGAGAGAGGGAAGGAGAGAGGGAAGGAGAGAGGGAAGGAGAGAGGGAAGGAGAGAGGGAAGGAGAGAGGGAAGGAGAGAGGGAAGGAGAGAGGGAAGGAGAGAGGGAAGGAGAGAGGGAAGGAGAGAGGGAAGGAGAGAGGGAAGGAGAGAGGGAAGGAGAGAGGGAAGGAGAGAGGGAAGGAGAGAGGGAAGGAGAGAGGGAAGGAGAGAGGGAAGGAGAGAGGGAAGGAGAGAGGGAAGGAGAGAGGGAAGGAGAGAGGGAAGGAGAGAGGGAAGGAGAGAGGGAAGGAGAGAGGGAAGGAGAGAGGGAAGGAGAGAGGGAAGGAGAGAGGGAAGGAGAGAGGGAAGGAGAGAGGGAAGGAGAGAGGGAAGGAGAGAGGGAAGGAGAGAGGGAAGGAGAGAGGGAAGGAGAGAGGGAAGGAGAGAGGGAAGGAGAGAGGGAAGGAGAGAGGGAAGGAGAGAGGGAAGGAGAGAGGGAAGGAGAGAGGGAAGGAGAGAGGGAAGGAGAGAGGGAAGGAGAGAGGGAAGGAGAGAGGGAAGGAGAGAGGGAAGGAGAGAGGGAAGGAGAGAGGGAAGGAGAGAGGGAAGGAGAGAGGGAAGGAGAGAGGGAAGGAGAGAGGGAAGGAGAGAGGGAAGGAGAGAGGGAAGGAGAGAGGGAAGGAGAGAGGGAAGGAGAGAGGGAAGGAGAGAGGGAAGGAGAGAGGGAAGGAGAGAGGGAAGGAGAGAGGGAAGGAGAGAGGGAAGGAGAGAGGGAAGGAGAGAGGGAAGGAGAGAGGGAAGGAGAGAGGGAAGGAGAGAGGGAAGGAGAGAGGGAAGGAGAGAGGGAAGGAGAGAGGGAAGGAGAGAGGGAAGGAGAGAGGGAAGGAGAGAGGGAAGGAGAGAGGGAAGGAGAGAGGGAAGGAGAGAGGGAAGGAGAGAGGGAAGGAGAGAGGGAAGGAGAGAGGGAAGGAGAGAGGGAAGGAGAGAGGGAAGGAGAGAGGGAAGGAGAGAGGGAAGGAGAGAGGGAAGGAGAGAGGGAAGGAGAGAGGGAAGGAGAGAGGGAAGGAGAGAGGGAAGGAGAGAGGGAAGGAGAGAGGGAAGGAGAGAGGGAAGGAGAGAGGGAAGGAGAGAGGGAAGGAGAGAGGGAAGGAGAGAGGGAAGGAGAGAGGGAAGGAGAGAGGGAAGGAGAGAGGGAAGGAGAGAGGGAAGGAGAGAGGGAAGGAGAGAGGGAAGGAGAGAGGGAAGGAGAGAGGGAAGGAGAGAGGGAAGGAGAGAGGGAAGGAGAGAGGGAAGGAGAGAGGGAAGGAGAGAGGGAAGGAGAGAGGGAAGGAGAGAGGGAAGGAGAGAGGGAAGGAGAGAGGGAAGGAGAGAGGGAAGGAGAGAGGGAAGGAGAGAGGGAAGGAGAGAGGGAAGGAGAGAGGGAAGGAGAGAGGGAAGGAGAGAGGGAAGGAGAGAGGGAAGGAGAGAGGGAATCAGCCTCTGTGGCTCTGGGCTGAGAAGGACCCAGTGGCTTAGACAAAGCAGAAGACAAGGGAACTCCAAACCCAGCAGAGAGCACATGTTCACACAGCAATAGGTTGCACTTGACAGCTTGAGCTCCTGTCACGTGTGAGAGTAGCTCAGAGCAAGCAGAAGGGATCTGTGCAAAAGGCACCTCAGAGATGGGCCCCTCACAACCAAGGGAGGTGGCAAGGTGTGCTGGCCTGTCAGAACCAAACCTCAGGGCAGAGAGTGAAGCAGAAGGACACTGCACAGAGATTGAAGGGGAAAGAAATAACCTTGCTGTGGTGCTCTCTGGGCACTGATAACCTTGGCCAGCAGGTTAGCTGTTTGTCACTGTTACATAAGCTCTGTGTGTGCAGCACAAAGAATGCCACTGAGGTGTGTGGCAGCCTGTGAACACGAGGCTGGAGCAAGGGCTGTGAGGCAGAAAAAGCTGAGGGAGGGACAAGACAAAAAGCTCTCTGTCCTAAGCACCTCTGCCTCCTCAGCTGTCACAAGAAGTTACAGGAATGAAAGCAGGCTGAGATCCCAAATCACTTGAAAAAAAATCCTGGATCTGAGCCTGAGCTCAGTGCCGATGGCCAAGGAGTGATGGGAAGAGTGGTTGAAACCACATCAGGATGTGCTGCCACGCAGTGAGACCAGGACAGGCTGGAGAGCTGAAAGGCAGCAACCTCAGGCAGTTCAACCAGGGGAGGAACAAGCCCCTGCAGGATAGGTGAGGAATGACCTGCTGGAAAGCAGCTCTGTGGAGGAGGACCTGGGAGTGCTGGTGGGCAAGAAGTTCACCATGAGCTAGCAATGTGCCCTCGTGGCTAAGGAGGTCAATGGTCAACTTGTGTTAATGAAGAAGAGTGTGGCCAACAGGAGGGAGGTTCTCCTCCCCCCTCTATTCTGCCCTACTGAGGCCACAGCTGAAGTACTGGGGCCAGTTCTGGACTTCCCAGAGCCCAGAAGTACAGGGAGAATCAAGTAGGCTATGGAGGTGCTGAGGGGCCTGGAGCATCTCTGTGAGGAGCAAAGGCTGAGAGCCCTGGGGCTGTTGAGCCTGGAGAGGGGCAGCCCCAGAGGGGAGCTGAGCAATGCTCAGCAAGAGATAAAGGGTGGAGGGCAAGAGGCTGGAGCCAGATCCTTGTCAGTGGTGCCCAGGGACAGGCCAAGGGGCATCAGACAAACTGGAACCCAAGAATTTCCATCTGAAGATGAGGAGAAACTTCTTTGGTGTATGGGTGCTGGAGCTCTGGAGCAGGCTGCCCAGAGAGGTTGTAGAGTCTCCTCTGGAGAGATTCTAAAGCTACCTGGCCATTGGGATCCTGAGCAAGCTGCTGTGGGTGCCCTGCTTTAGCATGGAGGTTGGACTTGATGATCTCAAGAGGTGTCTCTTCCAACCCTCACCATGCTGGGACTCCAATCTGCTATGTCCAGTAACACACCTTGACAATACCTAAGAGGGTGTGTGCTGAGCACTGGTCTCTCATACTTGCAGTTGTCCTAACACTTCAGGACTCTTTGGAAGCAGCAGCCTGTATTTAACCTGATGAGAGCAGTCACCCTGCTGCTGCTCTAGGAGCACCTTGCCAAAAAAAGAAGGTGGCAGCAGCCTGCTGCTGTCAGCCATGGGCACAAAGATCCCTTAGCACCATCTGTCGTGCAGCTGGGAAGGAATTTTCCCTCTGAGGTTTGCAGCACAATCAACCAGGTTGGAAGAGACCTCCATGATCATCCAAGTCCAACTGAACTGAACCCTCTACCCCCCCCACCTAACCCAACCCCCCCCTCCACCACCCCCCTAGCCAAACTGCCCCCCTCTACCTCCCCCAGCCCACAACCCCCAGCCCAACCACCCCCATGCCCGCCCAACCCCCCCTAAACCAAGCCCCCCTAAACCAAGCCCACCACCCCTCACCCCCCACTTAACCCAACCCCCAATCCATGCCCCCCTAAACCATGCCCCCTCTAAAACAACCCCTCCATGCCCCCCAAACCACCCTCCCCATGCCAACACCACCCTCCACCCTCACCTAACCCAACCCCCCATGCCCCCTCAAACCACCCCCCTCCACGCCCCCCATACCCCCCCAACCAACCCCCCCATGCCCCCCCTAAACCACTCCCCATACCAACACCACCCTCCACCCCCACCTAACCCAACCCCCACCATGCCCCCCTAAACCACCACCCCATGCCCCCCCTAAACCAACCCCCCCATACCAACACCACCCTCCACCCCCCAACCTAACCCAACCCCCCCATGCCCCCCTGAACCACCCCCCTCCATGACCACCATGCCCCCCCAAACCAACGCCCCCATGCCCCCCCTAAACCACCCCCCCATACCAACACCACCCCCCACCTAACCCAACCCCCCCTCCTATGCCCCCCTAAACTGACCCCCACCATACCCCCCCCAAACTACTCCCCCTAAACCACCCCCCCCCCATGTCCCCCCTAAAGCAACCCTCCCATGCTCCCCCTAAACCAGCCCTGGAGGTGTTTAGGAAGAGCCTGGATGGTGTGCTTGGTGCCCTGGTTGAGTTGATCAGATGGTGTTGGGGGACAGGTTGGCCTTGGCAGCACATTCCCATGGACAATCTCCTTCTGGGAGGACTTTTTTCCTCAGATTAAGCCTAAACCTCCCCTGGCACAGCTTGAGACTGTGTCCTCTTGTTCTGGTGATGCTTGCCTGGGAGAAGAGACCAACACCCACCTGGCTACAACCTCCCTTCAGGGAGTTGGAGAGAGCAAGAAGGTCTCCCCTGAGCCTCCTCTTCTGCAGGCTAAGCAACCCCAGCTCCCTCAGCCTCTCCTCACAGGGCTGTGCCCCAGACCCCTCCCCAGCTTTCTTGCCCTTCTCTGGACACCTTCCAGCAGCTCAACCTCTTTCCTAACCTGAGGAGCCCAGAGCTGGACACAGGACTCAAGGGGTGGCGTGAGCAGTGCTGAGCACAGGGCAGGATGAGCTCCCTGCTCCTGCTGGCCACACTGCTCCTGCTGCAGGCCAGGATGCCCTTGGCCTTCTTGGCCCCCTGGGCACACTGCTGGCTCCTGTTCAGCTGCTCTCCACCACTCCCCCCAGGTCCCTCTCTGTCCCCAGCCTGTAGCACAGCAAGATGAGCTCCTGAACTTGGTCTCTACACAGATCAACTACAGCACAAACCTCCTGAGCCAGCTGCTGGAGGAATCTCCTGGGTTGATGGTGCTGCAGCCTCCACTTCCTCCTCCTCCTCCTCCTCAGTAGTGCTGCTGTCAGAGTCATTCACTTCTATTGTTTCATCTGAGCCCTGCTGCTGGTTGTTCCCTGAAACACCTGAGGGCTCCTGGTGTAGAACAGGTCCTGTAGTTGGCTCTTGTGTCCTCCTGAGTTGAAAGTAACTGTCCAGTGCTGCCCTGGGTCCAGACAAACAGAAAACAACCCCCAGCCAGTTACTCTGGGGAAGGCAAAGGCTCAGCACTTTTCTCCATGCTGGTTTGCAGTACAACTCCCAGGCTCTGACTGCAATGGGAAGACAAAGTGACTGGGTCAGACCTTCCTGGGTAGATGGGCAACCCATACAACTGCCCACCCTAGGAACCATCAGCAAGCATTCCTTCTGCTCACAGCAAAGCTCCATCTCAGTGCCACAATGATGTTCTCCTCTTTTAGGGTGGGTGGTAAGGAGGGGTTGAAGAGGAGCAAAGCAATACCCACCCTAAGGACTGTTCACAGACAGCCTCAGGAACTCCTACCCTAGCCTGACAATCCCAGTCCACACCTGGTTCCCAAAGCCACTGCTATCAGTTTCCTTCACTGCCTACCCTGTGCCTCATCTTTCTGCTTTCCCTCTTCTCTCCTTCACTCCTGGACAGAAACATCCTCCCACTCCCCCCTCCCATCCCCCCCAATCAGTTCAGCTATCATCTCAACTGTCCCTCAGATTCAAAAGGGAACTTTCTCAGTTTGCCTTCTAGCCCTGAGAGCTCCAGTGACCTTCCCAGGCAATCCAAGGGCAAACAGCAGAGTGATGGATGCTTAATCATCTGGGAAGGTGTGGAATTCCTGTTCTCACTTCTTCCCCACATTAAAGGCAGTGCTCCAGTTAATTACAATTTCACCCCTGGCATTTACAAAAGCTACAAAACCCAAATGAAGCAGGACTGGGGATTTCTTTCTGGCTGGAGAGCCCTTTAAAACCCATCACAAATGGTACTACCCCCAAAAAAAATACTGCATTTTTCCTCTCTTTGCCTGGAGGAAACCAAACCAAACCAACCCAACCCCACAGGAAAAAAAACTATCTCACTTTGCACATTTGTGCAGCAGCTGCCACCAGACAACCTGCTCAGGCCATCTCCAAAGCAAAGATGAAATGCAAGCAGAGCACAAGCTCCACTGAGCTGAAGGCTGGCTGGAAGTGCTGAGCATCAGCAGTGCTGCAAGGGAGCACCGAGAGGAACCTGGCAGAGCAGTGGGGATGGTGAGAGCAGCAGCTCTGAAAGCAAGAGGGCTCAGGGGTTCCCCCCACCAAGAAATTATGAAGTGGGAGAGGCTTGAAGGGACCTCTGGGGGTTGAGTCCAAACCCCTTGCCAAAGCAGGGTCAGCCAGGAACACAGCCAGATGAGCCTCAAAAGTCTCCAGAGAAGGAGACTCCACAGCCTCTCTGGGCAGCCTGCTCCAAGGCTCCAGCACCCTCACAGGGAAGAAATTTCTCTTCACCTTCAGGTCAAACATCCTGCGCTCCAGTTTGTACCCACTGCCCCTTCTCCCATCACAGGGCACCACTGACAAGAGACTGGCACCTTCTTCTTGACACCCCCCCCCTTCAGATATTTATAAACACTCATCAGAGCTCCTCTCAGTCTTCTCTCTTCCAGACTAAGTGAGGGGACTCACTTCACCAGGGCAAACCACCCTGCCAGCAGAGATCAGTGTGCTGAGCCACCAAGCTTAAAGGGCATGTGAGCTGCCCAGAACATGGGCACAGCCCAGAGTGAGCCAGACGGTTCCACACTGGTAAGAGAGGTGACAGGAGTGCAGTTCAGGCCCATCTCTGCTTTACCTGGTGCTGACTGTCCTCCGGGAGCCTCCAACCCTCTGCTGCCCGCGAACTCTCCTGACCCGCGGGCGCTGCGTGGCCTGCGGCACAGGTCGAGGGGGATCCAAGGCCCCTTGCGGCCTCTGCAGGCCATGGAGAGCAGCAGGGGCCGGCTGCGAGGCAGGCCCAGCGGCAGCTTCCCCGCTTGCACCGGCGCTCGGGGTGCCAACAGCGGCAGGGAGCACGGCCAGGCGGCTGCCTCCTCCCTCCCCTAGCGCTGGGGTCTGGGACGGCAGCGACGCCGGAGCAGAGGGCTCCGGGGGAAGCCTCCCGGGGTTCTCTGCGGAGTAAGCAGCCACGGGCTGGAGATCAACTTCCATCTCTTCTTGAGCCATTTCTGCAGAGAGATAAAGAGAAGTCCATCAGTCTAGAGAAGTCCATCAGCCTTCAGTTGCAAGTGTGCTCCTGCTTCCAAGCCTGACGGTGGAGAGCAGCAGGTGCAGCTGGCAGGCACTACAAAAGCCTTTTGAATTCACACTCAGAACAGAGTTTGTCCTTTTACAGCAGAGCTAAACCACCCCAAGTCAATACAGGCACCTGAGGTGCCCAGAACAGGCAGCACCATCCCAGAACCCTGCACTCAAAGCCTTTGGTTCAGCAGCAGCTAGCACCAAAGGCACATCCCAACATCGATGGGCTTGGAGGTCTCTTCCAACCTGGTCTGCTCTATCCTATCAACTTCAGTAAGTCTTTAGGTGGATGTGGAAAGCCAAAGGTTTCTTGCTGGCATCATCTACTTGCCAGGAAGTTCATGTGGATCTTGGAGAACAATCTGGAAGCACTCTAGAGATCCTCCATGGTGAGCAGCACTGCACCAACACCCACAAAGGGAAGCTCTGCAGCACAGCCCTCTCACTGCCCTGGCTTTATTCTCAAGCTGCTTGGAGTAAAACTCCATTGTGGTGACAGCTCACTGTGACCCTCACCTGCAGCTCACTGCAAGTGCTGTATATTCCCCAACAGAGAATCCCAGCGTGGTGGGGGTTGGAAGGGACCTCTGGAGACCACCCAGTCCAAGGCCCCTGCTCCAGCATCTAGTTCCTGCCCATGGCAGCAGGGTTGGGACTCCTTCTACCAGCCCAGGTCGCTCAAGGCCTCATCCAATCTGGCCTGGAACACCTCCAGGGAGGGGGCAGCCACAACCTCCCTGGGCAGCCTGTTCCAGTGTCTCCCCACCCTCACTGCCAAGAATTTCTTCCTCATCTCCAGTGCCAATCTCCCCTCTTCAAGCTCAAAGCCATTCCCCCTTATCACACACAGAATCACCAAGGTTGGAAGAGACCTCAAAGATCATCCAGTCCAACCTGTCACCACAGACCTCATGGCTAAACCATGGCACCAAGTGCCACGTCCAATCCCCTCCTGAACACCTCCAGGGATGGGGACTCCACCACCTCTCACCACAAGCTCTTGTAAAAAGAATCTCCCCCCCTGTAAGGCTTTGTTGACCTTTACATAAACTCTAAGTTAAGAATAATTTCATGATGCTTCTCCTCAGTACCAACCCAATCTAAATCAAGCTGAGAAGAGATGTTAAAAGCCACCTCCCCCCCTGAACAGTCACACAGCTGAGCTATGAGAACATCCCACGACCAAGCACCGCTGCTGGAGCACAAATCTGGCATCCAGGATACAGCTGCCACCTGTGATAAGCACAAGAGACCCTTCCCCACAAATTAACACTGAAACCACTGCAAGCACTCACCACCGCGGGTTAACTAACTCCGGGTATTTCTCACTAAGAATAATCCCAGCCAGCCTGATCTAGTGCGGGGTGTCCCTGCCCATGGCAGGGGGGTTGGAACTGAATGATCCTTGTGGTCCCTTCCCACCCTGACTGGTGCTATGAATACCAATGAAACCCGGTTAAACCCGGCAACTTCACCATCAAACCCGAGCCTCCCCGAGAGGGGCAGAGGCCAGCGCTGCCTCCAGCCAGCTGCCTCCCTGCCAGCCGCCGGGAGAGCCCGCGGGGGGGGAGGGGGCTGCACAAACAAGCCCCTTGGGCCCACGGGAGGCACAGGTGGGTGCTGTCAGCGAGCAGCAGAGGCCTCCCTGCGCAGCTGAGCGCTGCACAAGCCTCCCCTGCTGGAAGGGACTCCGCAGCGCTCGCCGACTGCCAACCCAGGCCCCGCTCCTACAGCTCTCCACCAGGGTACGACGCTACGGCTGCTTTAACCCCCCCACAGAACAAATACCCCCCAAACACGACCTAAACACCGAAGCGCGGCGGTTTATTTCTGGCTTTTCGCGCAGCTCAGCTTATCTCAACTCGGCTCCAAGCACAGAAAGGGCGCAGAGGGTTACACTCCCCGCCCCACGCAGCCCAGCCGCCAGGCCCGGACACTAGGCCCCTGGGGCTGAGCCCGCCGCTCTCCCACCCCGGAGTCCAGGCCGCGGCGGAACCCCGCAGCCCGTCGCGGCATCCGGGATCGATGACCTGAAGCCCAGCCGCGCCGCGGGGACTCCGGGCTGGGCAGAGCCACCCTCCGCCGCCCCCCGCTCACCTGCCCGCGGGCCCAACCGCCCTGCTCGAGCTCCGCGCCGCCCCGCCCCCGCCGCCCTACTGGCCAGCTGACATCGCTACACCCTCTGCTATTGGGGGAGCCGGGCCCCTCCCCGCCTTCTCATTGGTTAGTCGCTCTGTCCGTCCGACTGACGGAAGGGAGGGTGAATAGGGCAAGGGGCGGGAAGACAGAGCCTGCTCTGATTGGTCAGAGAGTCTTAGGGCGGGCCGGGCTGATTGGGCTGGTTGACCCTCGCCGGCCGCAAGAGGGCGGGGAAAGCAAGGTGTAGCGAGTTGCCATTGGTTAAGCCGCCGGCGGGGGGAAAAGAGCGGGAGCTCGGAGGCATTCAAACAGCGGCGGTGCTGGGGCGGGGGGAGGGCGGAGCTGGGGCGGTCCGCCGTGCCCCGACGGAACCCGGAGGGACTCGTAGCCCGGAGCTTCTGTGTCCTGTCCCTCCCGCCGCCTTCAGCTGTCAGCCTCCCCTTGAGCCACCTGGGAACCTGTGGCAGGATTCCCTGGGCCACCTGTCTCGGTTCAGAGAGGGAAAGAGACTCAGTTCTTTTGAATATTGCCGTGTCATGAAATTAGAGGCACAAACCAGGCCAAAATATCAACAGCCCTGAGGCTATTTATTACACAAATAAAGTGGATGGATCAGAAGGAGAGAGAGAGCATAGGGAGAGAGAATAGAATAGGGAATGGAATGGAATAGAATAGGGAATGGAATGGAATGGAATGGAATGGAATGGAATGGAATGGAATGGAATGGAATGGAATAGAATAGAATAGAATAGAATAGAATAGAATAGAATAGAATAGAATAGAATAGAATAGAATAGAATAGAATAGAATAGAATAATTAACCAGGTTGGAAGAGACCTTTGAGATCATGGAGTCCAACGTATCACCTAACACCATCTAATCAATTAAACCATGGCACCAAGCACCCCATCAAGTATCTTCCTGAATACCTCCAGGGATGGGGACTCCACCACCTCCCTGGGCAGCACATTCCAATGGCCAATCTCTCTTGCTGGGAAGAACGTCTTCCTAACATCCAGCTTAAACCTCCCCTGGCACAGCTTGGGACTGTGTCCTCTTGTTCTGGTGCTGCTTGCCTGGGAGAAGAGACCAACCCCCACCTGGCTACAACCTCCCTTCAGGGAGTTGCAGAGAGCAAGAAGGTCTCCCCTGAGCCTCCTCTTCTCCAGGCTAAGCAACCCCAGCTCCCTCAGCCTCTCCTCACAGGGCTGTGCCCCAGACCCCTCCCCAGCTTTGTTGCCCTTCTCTGGACATTTTCCAGCAAGTCAACCTCTTTCCTAAAAGGAATTATATTGTCACACCCCTCACCCCCCAAGACAGGTTGAGTCTGTGGAGGAAGGCTGCTGGAGCTTTGGAAAGGAGGAGATGCTGGGTCTGTGAAGAAAGGCTGCTGCAGCTTTGGCATAGAGGAAATGTCGACCTTGTTGTCTGTGCTGTCCTCTGAGCAGCCTCTTCAGCTCCATGAGCTGCAGCAGGCAGAACTTAGGACACAGAGAGAGGGTTCCTCTTGGTCTGCTTCTTCCAGGCTACCTGGTGATGTCTCTGTCATTTTTTGCCTCTCCTGGTGTTCTCTCTGGTTTTCCTCAGAGCAGCACTGCTCCGGGCTTTTCCTTCTCAGCAGCACTGTCCAGGTCTTTTCCTTCTCCCAAGCCAGTAATTGCTCAGATCTTTAACACAGTTTTTAGGTGTGAGTCCAGGTGGTGAATATGCATATTCCAGAGAGTATGGATAGCAGTTGCCTCTGCCCATTGTTTCCAGGGCAGCTGCAGTCTGCTGAGCAATCTTTATCTAGGCACCTTCCAGCGAGTCTGCCCAATACACATCAGCTATTGTCTGGGCAAGCAGCAGAGGTGATTTTATCTGTGTTGAGTCCTATCAGGAGAGCCAAGATGTAGTCTCTCACACCTCTGAGAAGACCCCAGGCAGGCTCCATGGAGGTCTCCAGCACACGGGCACAAGCCTGGTGCACTGCCCTGATGAGTCTCTTTGAGGCGAGGAAGAGGAGCAAGCTGTAGGAGGAAGGCAGGCAGGCAGGCACACTGCTTTCCCCTGGCTCGCTCTCCGAGGCACCTGGCTGCTTTGGGTCACACATCCCTGTTCTCCTGGCTTAGCTTCCTTGGTTTCTCCTCTTCTCCAGGTCTGCCAGCGAGTCCACGATCTCTGCACAGGACAAGGACTGCGTTACCACAACATTTCCGCTGCAGACAGGGAGGTTGCTTGCACCAGGGTTGAGTGAGGCACACAGAGCACAGCCCATCATGGTTTCTCAACCACACTTTCCACACCTCTTGAATGGAAACTGGCCTCGTGGGATGGGGTGGATGAGAATGAAGGAAGCTTTCCCCCCTGCCCTGGAGAGGTGAACTGAGGGAAGGGTACAACCTCTGTGCCCTCAAGCACGACAGAAAAGTTCCTCTGTCTTTTCCTGCTCTTTTTGTTAAATCATAGAATGGTTTCAGCTGGAAGAGACCTTAAAGATCATCCAGTTCTACCCCCCCTGCCATGGCCAGGCTCATCTCCCACTGCCCAGGTTGCTCAAACTCACATCCAAGTTAGCCTTGAACACCTCCACAACCTCCCTGGGCAACCTGTGCCAGTGTCTCCCCACTCTCACTGTCAAGAATTCCTTCCTCATCTCCAGTCTCAATCTCCCCTCTCCCAGCTCAAAGCCACTGTCTCTCATCCTGGCACTCCCAGCCCTTGTCAAAAGGCCCTCCCCAGCTCTCCTGGAGCCACCTTCAGGTTCTGGAAGGTTGTTCTAAGGTCTCCCTGGAGCCTTCTCTTCTCCAGGCTGAACAGCCCCAACTCCCTCAGCTTGTCCCCATCGAGGAGTTTCTCCAGCCCTCTGATCATCTTGGTGGTTTCCTCTGGACCTGCACCAGCAGCTCCACATCATTCTTGTGTAGGAGACACCAGAACTGGACACCATACTCCAGGTGGAGTCTCAGGAGAGCAGAGCAGAGGGGCAGAATCACCTCACTTGTCCTGCTGATCACACTGATGGGGACCAGTTATGCACCTGGACCAGACCCAGACCTACTTCAGAGAGAGTGAAATCTTCCCTGCCATGGAACAGTTGCTGAGACTGCAATTTAATGCTCAAAAGCCCAGGGTAGAAATGCTCCTGCACTCTTGTGGCTGCTCCTCCAGCTTCAGGCTCTGCAGGGACTAACCCAGACACTGCTTGGGTCCCAGATGGGTGCTTCTCTGAGGAAAAAAATCCTACTCTGGTGTGATGCCAGGTGAACAGCCTGGTGTTTGTTGGCGTGGCTAAATATGCTGACTGATTGGGAACAGTCAGCATGGCTTTGCCAAGGGCAAATCCTGCCTGACCAACCTGGTGGCCTTCTATGAGCAGGTGACAAAATTAATAGATGAGAGGAGAGCAACTGCTGTCGTTTGCCTGGAGCTGAGCAAAGCCTTCGACACTGCCCCGCACCACAGCCTGCTCTCCAGGCTGGTGACACATGGGTGTGATGGGTGACCACTAGATGGATACAGAACTGGCTTGATGGCTGCACCCAGAGAGTGGCTGTCCATGGCTCCATGTCCCAGGGGAGGTCAGGGACAAGCAGAGTCCCTCAGGGATCAGTCCTGGGACCAGGCTTGTTCAACATCTCTGTGGGTGCCAGGGACAGTGGCACTGAGTGCACCCTCAGCAGGTTTGCTGATGACACCAAGCTGTGTGGTGCAGCAGACAGGCTGGAGGGAAGGAATCCATCCAGAGGGAGCTGGGCAGGCTGGAGAGGTGGGCACAAGCCAACCTCAGGAGGTTCAACAAGAGCAAGGGCAGGGTCCTGCAGCTGGGTGGAGGCAACCCCAGGCACAAATGCAGGCTGGGCAGGGACTGGCTGGAAAGCAGCCCTGAGGAGAGAGCCTTGGGGGTGCTGGTGGACAAAAAGCTCAACATGAGCTCTCAGTGTGCACTTGCAGCCCACAAAGCCAATCAGAGCCTGGGCTGCAGCAGGAGAAGTGTGGCCAGCAGGTCGAGGGAGGTGATTCTCCCCCTCTGCTCAGCTCTGGGGAGACCCCAGCTGGAGTCCTGCCTCCAGTTCTGGGGCCCCTGTTGCAAGAGGGATGTGGAGGTGCTGGAAGGTGTCCAGAGCAGGGCCAGGAGGATGATCAGAGGGCTGGAGCACCTCTGCTGTGAGGACAGACTGAAGGAGTTGGGGCTGTTCAGTCTGGAGAAGAGAAGGCTCCCAGGTGACCTCATTGTGGCCTTCCAGTATCTGCAGGGGGCTCCAAGAAGGCTGGGGAGGGACTGCTCAGGATCTCAGGCAGTGATAGGACTGGGGGGAATGGAATGAAGCTGGAGGTGGGGAGATTGAGGCTGGAGGTGAGGAGGAAGTTCTTCCCCATGAGAGTGGTGAAGGCCTGGAATGGGTTGTCCAGGGAGGTGGTTGAGGCCCTGTCCCTGGAGGTGTTTAAGACCAGGCTGGCTGAGGCTCTGGGCAGCCTGATGTAGTGTGGGGTGTCCCTGCCCATGGCAGGGGGGTTGGAACTAGATGATCCTTGTGGTCCCTTCCAACCCTGAATGAAACTATGAAACTATGAAACTATGAAATATGAGAGCATCACACCTGAGCAGAAAGAGAGGTCCAGCATTGGGGGGGACTCATTACTACAAAGAGGTCGGTCCAGGAGGGATCCCAAAACACAAAGCCAAACAAATTCTTATGGAAAATAAAGAGGAAACTGAGTGCTGAAGCAGCTGGTTGAGGGGCACCTGTGGGGCAGATGTCCAGGACACTTACCCTCAGCAGAAGGACGTTGGGAAGGGTCAAAGGCTAGGCACTGGTCAATGACTTTCCGTAGGGCTTCAGGACAATCATCCCCAACAGGGGCCTGGTAATGGTGGTTACAGATTTTCTCCATGATCTCCTGGGTAGTGCAGCCTAGGCAAAGTGTGCAAACAGGAGTGTCAGGGTGGAGCTCTCCTCCTCTGTGGGAGGAAACCCAGTGCAGAGCTTTGCTGCAGCCTGTGGCATGCAGCAGCCAGCGGAGAAGTCACCCAAAGTGTGTCTGCAGTGAACCCTCCCATGTTTGACGTGACACTGTCGAGCTCCAGTGGAGCAGGGAGAGGTGTTTATGCTTCAGTGCAGAGGATCATCAAAGCTGAGGCAGGAATGACTTGCATGTTTGTGCTTCCAGCATGCTGCTGGAACGAGGACCAGATACTTCTGTCTCACCTTCAAATGGGATTTTGGAGGTTGCAATCTCCCACAGCACGATCCCAAAGCTGGAAAGAGACAAGCAAGAGCCTCAGCATTCATAGAATCATAGAGTGGTAGGGGTTGGAAGGGACCTCCAGAGATCACTAAACCCCACCCCTGCCAAAGCAGGATCACCCAGGGCAGGTCACACAGGAACACATCCAGGTGGGTCTTGAAAGTCTCCAGAGCAGGAGGCTCCACAACCTCTCTGGGCAGCCTGCTCCAGGCCTCCAGCGCCCTCACAGCAAACAAAATGTTTCCTCATGTTGAGATGGAACTTCCTGGGTTCCAGTTTGAAGCCATTGCCCCTTGTCCTGTCACCAAAAAGAGCCTGGACCCACCTCCTTCACACCCACCCTTAGGACATTTGTAAACATTAATAAGATCCCCCCTCAGCCTTCTCTTCTGGAGGCTAAACAGCCCCAGGGCTCTCAGCCTTTCCTCCTCAGGCAGATGTTCCAGTCCCTTCACCACCCTTGTGGCCTCTGTTGGACTCTCTCCAATTGTTCCTTGTCCCTCTTGAACTGGGGAGCCCAGAACTGGACACAGTACTCCAGATGTGGTCTCACCAGGGCAGAATAGAGAAGGGGGAGGAGGACCTCCCTTGACCTGCTGGCCACACTCTTCTTAATGCAGCCACCAGGTTGCCCTAATGGGGGAGACTGTTGGGCTATGCCAGCCACAAATGGCTCCTTCTGTGTCCAGGTACACCTGGCCCTGCCCCCAGAGCTCAACAGCTGCTCCCCCAGAGACCTGCCTGCTTGTGGCCATCTCTGCTGGAGGGACACACACCTGTATATCTCACAGGGCCTCTTGTAGGGGCAGTTGACGTCACTCAGGTTCTCGGGGGCGATGTAAGCCATCATAGAGACTTGATTCCAGCTCTTCTTGGCTCTCCTCTTGATGGATGACTCCGTTTCACACAGCTCGAATCCTGACAGCTGATTGAGAGAGAGGGAAAGGGAGGAGTGGTAGGAACACAGTCTGAAGGGACTTGTGGCATGGCTGGGGACTGCCCTGGGATGGAGAAACCAGAGCCAGGTGCCCAGGGCTGCAAAAGCTGGTGTGCTGCCTGGCACGTGGCCTCTTCTGGAAGAGAAACCACAGGTGGAGGCTGGTGAGCTGCCCCAGCTTTAGCTCATCCCAGGGTGGTGGCTCAGAAAGGCTCACTTTGCTGATGATCCAGATGACCCAAGGGGTGTCTAAGGTGACAGGGGAGACAGCTCTACCCCAGGTTTTATTCTGGATCATCACAATCAAGTTTCCTTCTCAGGAGAGGTTCCAAACCCACCTGGAGATGATTCTGGCTGACCAGAAATGGCCCTGCTGTGGCAGTGGGCTGAGCTAGATGATCTCCAGAGGTCTCTCCCAACCCCCACCCTGCTGAGATTTTTGTGATCATTCCCAAACAACGTGCCCCAACTCCCCAAAGCTTCTCCAAGCGTGGCCCTTACCTTCACACAGTAATCCCCAGCCACCAGGAACTTGCTACTGCAGATGCAGCCGTGGAGTCGGGACTTCTCCTCTGTCTGGTGCAACCTGGACAGGAACAAGGGTGCCCATGCTGGTGGTGGACTCTTTCCCACCTCGGGGCTCCCTCCTGCTTGGTAGGGGATGGTCTGACATGCACCTGGAGAAGCCAGCAGCTCTCTGCCTGTCCTGGTGGACAGGTTGCCCAGGGAGGTGGTAGAAGCCTCATTCTTGGAGGTGTTTGCAGCCAGGCTGGATGTGGCTGTGAGCAACCTGCTCTAGTGTGAGGTGCCCCTGCCCATGGAGGGGGGTTGGGACTGGATGATGCTTCAGGTCCCTTCCAACCCTGACAGTTCTATGATTCTAAGGACAACTGGCTGTGCTGAAGGGTGCTCCTGAAGCTGCCCTATGGGTGTTGGGGAAGGAGGTTTCTCCCTTCTAGAGCTTTGCAGGCTCGAATCCAGACGTCGGGGCCAGTGCCCAGGGGAGATGGCTGCTACTGCATCCAAACCCACCCCCTGCCTCTTCACCAGCCTCCTGAGGTTGGTCTTTAACGGGGTACCACTGCTTGCTGAGAGACAGCAGGAAGCCAGGCATGGATCTTCAGGTGGACCTACCCACCAAACGCTGCAGGAACTCACCTGTAGAGGCCTCGGGCAGCCCCCAGGGCCATGCGGATGCGGATCTCCCAGGAGAGCTGGGGCTGCTTGCTCAGCACATCCCGCAGCGTCCCGTGCTTGCAGTACTCCATGACGATGGAGAAGCAGGGGCTCCCATCTGCAAGGAGAGACCCTGAGCACCCTGCCTTGGGAGGGGGCCACAAGGAACCATCTGCCACCAGGCAGCACCGGGGCCAGGCAGGGGAGGGTTAAGGCGCCAGCCGCTACCTTTCTCCTCGATGCAGATGCCGTACATGCGCAGGATGTTGGGAGACTCAAACTTCTTCAGGGTCTGGATCTCCTTCACAAAGATGTCCCTCACCTTCCTGCAGAAGGGGACAGCATGGTGAGATCATGGAATCATAGAATCAGTAAGGTTGGGAAAGACCTTTGAGATCATCAAGTCCAACCTGTCACCCAACACCTCCTGACTACTAAACCATGGCACCAAGTGCCACATCCAATCCCCTCCTGAACACCTCCAGGGGTGGGGACTCCACCACCTTCCTGGGCAGCACAGCGTAATGGCCAATCACCCTTTCTATGAAGAACTTCTTCCTAATATCCAGCCTGACTTTCCCCTGGCACAGCTTGAGACTGTGTCCTCTTGTTCTGGTGCTGGGTGCCTGGGAGAAGAGCCCAACCCCCACCTGGCTACAACCTCCCTGCAGGGAGTTGGAGAGAGCAAGAAGGTCTCCCCTGAGCCTCCTCTTCTCCAGGCTGAGCAACCCCAGCTCCCTCAGCCTCTCCTCACAGGGCTGTGCCCCAGACCCCTCCCCAGCTTTCTTGCCCTTCTCTGGACACCTTCAAGAATTTCAATATCCTTCTTAAATTGAGTGGCCCAGAACTGGACACAGGACTCAAGGTGTGGCCTAACCAGTGCTGAGCACAGGGCAGGATGAGCTCCCTGCTCCTGCTGGCCACACTGCTCCTGCTGCAGGCCAGGATGCCCTTGGCCTTCTTGGCCCCTGGGCACACTGCTGGCTCCTGTTCAGCCAGCTGTCAATCAGATCCCTGGGATCAGTGATGAATCTTGCAGCCACTGATCTGAGGGCAGCTGCTGGCTGCCTGCAGAGTACAGGATTCCTTAGCTGACCAATCCCTTAGCTGCACAGAGCAAAACAATCACATTCCAGGGGTGCCAAGAACAATATCCTCATGCTGGCACCCTTGGGTTGGAACCTGCAGAAGAAGCCACCTCCTTGACATGCTGGCACCTCTCCTTGGGAACAGATTTTTTAGCTGATGTATGTGGTTGGATTTTACTGGTTAAGGGATTGAAAACAATGAATGTATAAACAGCCACTCTCAGCAACAGTTAGCTTTGGGTAGGGATCTTCAGTTAGGGCTTTGGGCAGGGACTTCTGCTTCCTGGTAGTTAGCTGCTTCTTCTGGCAAGAGGTTTGGTGTAGGGATGCTGCAAGGGATATGCTCAAGACTTCTAACTGCTTTGTCTCTTAAGGGCTTCCAGGACTTCTGCTCTAAGTGGGACTCTAAGAGTCTGTAATGCTGGGTCTGGAGCACAAGCCCCATGAGGAGAGGCTGAGGGAGCTGGGGTTGCTTAGCCTGCAGAAGAGGAGGCTCAGGGGAGACCTCATTGCTCTCTACAGCTACCAGAAGGGAGGTTGTAGCCAGGTGGGGGTTGGGCTCTTCTCCCAGGCAGCCAGCACCAGAACAAGGGGACACAGTCTCAAGCTGCCCCAGGGGAAGTTTAGGCTGGAGGTGAGGAGAAAGTTCTTCACAGAGAGAGCTGTTAGCCATTGGGATGTGCTGCCCAGGGAGGTGGTGGAGTCCCTGTCCCTGGAGGTGTTCAAAACAGGCTTGGATGTGGCACTTGGAGCCATGGTTGGGTTGCCAGGAGGTGTTAGGTATTAGGTAATGGGTTGGGCTTGATGATCTCTGAGGTCTTTTCCAACCTGGCTGATTCTGTGATTCTCTAACTCACACAGGGTCTGTGGTCAGTGGCCTCTTGAAGGTTTGGATGGCTACAGGGTACTTGAGGTACTCTCCCTCGTAGAGGTCATAGGTGTCAGTGTCCTGCAGGTGCCGGTAGAAGGTGAGGTGGTCCCGCTGGATCTCGGTGATATCTTCCCTTTTACCAACGTTGACCTTCTTCAGGCCTGCTCCCACCATGCACCAAGAGAAGAAGGCCAGGTTAGGCAGGGGTCAGAGGGGAAGGACAGGAGCACAGGGCACCTGGGGGTGCGATGCCTACTTACTCTCCATCACCCGCACGATTTTGTTCAGCTCGTTCTGCATCCAGTCTACCTTGCTCTCCACACATTGCCTGTTGGTGTGGATCTCCCTGGCCACATCTTCAGGCTCCTCAGTACCTGGGGAGAGGAACACACAGAGCTGAGGCTGCTGGATGAACGTGCAGGACCCAGCTGCTCGGTTTTCCCCCAGGGTTTAAACGCCCCTTTGGCTTTCCTTGGCCGTGGCCCTCAAGCCAAAGCTGGGCGGCAGCGGGGAGGAGGCGCCAACAGCTGGTCTCGGGCACACTTACATGCAATCACCTGGTCCAAGAAGGCCCTGTCATCCCTCAGGTCCTCAGCATCCTGCCTGCGACAGGTCTTTGCCTGGAAAGCCTCCAGGAAAGCCTTCTTCTGCTCGGCCTGCAGCAGGAGGGAGAGCCCCTGGGCGATGTCCCCCAGGCTCTCGTTCACCCAGACAAAGTCCTCGACGGCGCTGCGAACTCTCAGGAACTTCTGGATCCAGCTGCTCTGGCTGTATTTCGTCACCAGCTTCTGGGCTTCCCCCAGTGCTTGCAGCAGCTTCCGCAGCAGTTCCTCTTCGTGGTGGGAGATGTGCTTTTGTGGCTGAGCCCTGAGGATCCTGACGGGTTCCAGCAGGACCTGGATGCGCTCCACCAGGCGCTGGCACTGGTGCTTACAGCACTTCACCTGCTCCAGCTGGGCATGGATGGCTTGGGCCACTGAGAGGACCCTCTCCACGATCTCCATGCTTGCAGCAGAGGGCTCAGCTGCAGGGGTGTGGGCTGGTGGAGGTGAGCTTCAGGCACTACTCACAGATCGGCCAGACGCAGCTCTTCCACCCTGAGGAATAACCTTAACATAGCACCAGACCCTGCAGGTCTCCTCCAGCCCCTTGGTCAGAGCCCTGGGAGCAGCGTCCACATGGATCAGTAGGGCCAGTGATGACCCAAGGAATATCCCCCCATGTTAGCAATGACCCAAAGAGCATCTTCCAGGTCAACAGTGGCCCAGGGAGCATCTCCCAAGTCAGCAATGACCCCAAGAGCATCTTCCAGATCAGCAACAACCCAAGCAGCATCCCCCAGGTCAGCAACAACCCATGCAGATTCCCTCAGGTCAGCCATGACCCAAGCAGCATCTCCCAGGTCAGCAATGACCCTAAGAGCATCTTCCAGGTCAGCAGCAACCCAAGCAGCATCCTCCAGGTCAGCAATGACCCCAAGAGCATCTTCCAGGTCAGCCACAACCCAAGCAGCTTCCCCCAGGTCAGCCACAACCCAAGCCGCTTCCCCCAGGTCAGCAACAACCCAAGCAGCATCTCCCAGGTCAGCAACGACCCAAGCAGCTTCCCCCAGGTCAACCATGATCCCAAGAGCATCTTCCAGGGCAGCAACAATCCAAGCAGCTTCCCCCAGGTCAGAAACAACCCAAGCAGCTTCCCCCAGGTCAGCAACGACCCAAGCAGCATCTCCCAGGTCAGCCATGACCCCAAGAGCATCTTCCAGGTCAGCAACAACTCAAGCAGCACCCCCCAGGTCAGCAATGACCCAAGCAGCACCCCCCAGGTCAGCAATAACCCAAGGAGTATCACTCAAGCAACATGCCCAACACTGCCCTCACACCACCCTGGGGTCCTGCCCTCAGAGCCTATAATTTGACCATAAAGATCTCATCTGCAGCCAACTCCTCTCCCTGCTGTCCCTCCTCTCATAAGACCTTTCACACCATCACAGCCCTGGTGTCCTCAGCTTCTCCTTATTTTCTCCCTGTGTTGCCCACTTCAGATTTTGAACCAAACCCTTTCTCTGTGCTCAGCATCCCTGCAGGGACTGGTCCCAGCTCCCCAGTCCATATTCAGGCAGCAGGGACAGAAGGTTACCCCTGGTACAACAGCAGCCGCCACCCACCCCCACCATCGATGCAGCCGGTGTTAAGAGGGGGGTACAGAGCTCCACAGCTAGGAACCAGACAGAAAGGCACCCAGAAGTAAGCTGCTGTCACCCTCCCTTCCTCTTCAGGCTGTCTCCACCACAGCTCCCAAAGAAGCAGCTCATCCACTTGCTAAGAGAAACCCCAGCCCGGTGCGGGCAGATCACTCAGCCCAGCCCCGCCGCTAAAGCAGCGGCACCCACAGCAGCTTGCCCAGGGTCACAGTGGCCAGGGGGAGAATGGGTTGGAAGCCCTCCAGAGAAGGAGACTCCACAACCTCTCTGGGCAGCCTGCTCCAGGGCTCCAGCAGCCTCCCAGGAAAGAAAACCAGTTGGGTTTACCTGGTCGTGCTCTGCTCGCCTCCTCCTCGGCTGCCGGGGCGGACTGGAGGGGCCGGGCGGCAGCGGCGCGGGTTTATAGAGGGCTTGCGGCAGCCGCTGCTGCTGCCGGCAACGGAAGGGGCATTATGCAACCCCCCCTCCGCTCCCCCCTGTCTTCCCACACCACCCTGGCTCCCTGCTTCCGGAAAAGCTGCTCAGGGTGGCAGAGGAAGGGGCTAAGCAGACTAAGTCCTCCTGTGCTGGGCTTTCCCTGCTGGAAAAAGGGATTGCCCAAAGGAAGCACACCAGGCAAAAGGGGATGAGGTGGGACTTTCCACCCCCACCACGACCTCCCCACCCCCCATGTTGAACTTGCTGTTATTGTGAGCATCCCAAACCACTTCCACTGTGCCACCAGCTGCACCAAGGCTTGCCCAGGACACTACAACACCTTTGAGATCATAGTATCATAGTATCAGTCAGGGTTGGAAAGGACCACAAGGATCAGCCAGAATAGTGAAGAGGTGATTTGGAGCAGTCAGCATGGCTTTGCCAAGGGCAAATCCTGCCTGACCAACCTGGTGGCCTTCTATGAGCAGGTGACAAAATTAATAGATGAGGGGAGAGCAACTGCTGTCATTTACCTGGACCTGAGCAAAGCCTTCCACACTGCCCTGCACCACAGCCTGCTCTCCAGGCTGGTGACACATGGGTGTGATGGGTGACCACTAGATGGATACAGAACTGGCTTGATGGCTGCACCCAGAGAGTGGCTGTCCATGGCTCCATGGCCCAGGGGAGGCCAGGGACAAGCAGAGTCCCTCAGGGATCAGTCCTGGGACCAGGCTTGTTCAACATCTCTGTGGGTGCCATGGACAGTGGCACTGAGTGCACCCTCAGCAGGGTTGCTGATGGCACCAAGCTGTGTGGTGCAGCAGACAGGCTGGAGGGAAGGGATCCATCCAGAGGGAGCTGGGCAGGCTGGAGAGGTGGGCACAAGCCAACCTCAGGAGGTTCAATAGGAGCAAGGGCAGGGTCCTGCAGCTGGGTGGAGGCAACCCCAGGCACAAATCCAGGCTGGGCAGGGACTGGCTGGAAAGTAGCCCTGAGGAGAGAGCCTTGGGGGTGCTGGGGGAGGAGAAGCTCACCAGGAGCTCTCAGTGTGCACTTGCAGCCCAGAAAGCCAACCAGATCCTGGGCTGCAGCAGAAGTGTGGCCAGCAGGGCAAGGGAGGTGATTCTCCCCCTCTGCTCACCCTGGTGAGACCCCAGCTGGAGTCCTGCCTCCAGTTCTGGAGCCCCTGTTGCAAGAGGGATGTGGAGGTGCTGGAAGGTGTCCAGAGCAGGGCCAGGAGGATGAGCAGAGGGCTGGAGCTGCTCTGCTGTGAGGACAGACTGAAGGAGTTGGGGCTGTTCAGTCTGGAGAAGAGAAGGCTCCCAGGTGACCTCATTGTGGCCTTCCAGGATCTGCAGGGGGCTACAGGAAGGCTGGGGAGGGACTGCTCAGGATCTCAGGCAGTGATAGGACTAGGGGGAATGGGATGAAGCTGGAGGTGGGGAGATTGAGGCTGGAGGTGAGGAGGAAGTTCTTCCCCATGAGAGTGGTGAAGGCCTGGAATGGGTTGTGCAGGGAGGTGGTTGGGGCCCTGTCCCTGGAGGTGTTTAAGCCCAGGCTGGCTGAGGCTCTGGGCAGCAGGGGGGTTGGGACTAGATGATCCTTGTGGTCCCTTCCAACCCTGAATGATACTATGATACTATGAGTTCCAACCCCCCTGCCATGGGCAGGGACACCCCACACTAGATCAGGCTGCCCAGAGCCTCAGCCAGCCTGGCCTTAAACACCTCCAGGGACAGGGCCCCAACCACCTCCCTGCACAACCCATTCCAGGCCTTCACCACTCTCATGGGGAAGAACTTCCTCCTCACCTCCAGCCTCAATCTCCCCACCTCCAGCTTCATTCCATTCCCCCTAGTCCTATCACTGCCTGAGATCCTGAGCAGTCCCTCCCCAGCCTTCCTGTAGCCCCCTGTAGATCCTGGAAGGCCACAATGAGGTCAGCTCGCACTCAGCTGGAGGATCTTTCTGAGCACACCCATCCCCATGAGGGTCTTTTGGGACCTACCTCCCCACCTCTGCAGGACCCTTTGAACACAAAGGTAAACTTCTTTGCAATGAGGCTGCTGGAACCCTGGAGCAGGCTGCCCAGAGAGGCTATGGAGTCTCCTTCTCTGGGGACATTCCAACCCCAGCTGGATGTTGGGCTCCTGGGCAAGCTGCTGTGGGTGCCCTGCATTAGCAAGAGGGTTGGACTGGCTTCTCTCCAGAGGTCACTTCTAAACCCTCACACCATGCTGGGATTGTGTGGCCTCCCAGCCTTCTAGGAACCGGGCTGCAAGCCTCGGAGCCGGAGGTGATGCTTGAGCTGTGGCACAAGCTCAGGAAGGCTCGCAGGTGGCTTCGTCACGGGGGGCAGGGGAAGCCCGGGGCAGGACGTGACACCATTGCCCAACTTGGGGGAAATGAGCAGTGGCCTCAGCCAGCTTCTGCTTACAGAGAGCCCAGGGTCATGCAGGGTTGCTGGGCTTCCCCACTGCACAGAACTTCTCCCCCACCACCGCTGCTGTGTCTGAGGGCACAGCTTTTGTCAGCACAGGTTGTCCAGACCGGTGACCATGAGGTCACCAGCAGGGCTGTCAGCACCTGGGAAGGGAAAGCAGGGGAGCACAGAATCATGGAATTGTTTGGGTGGCAAAAGCTGCCCACGAGTCGTGATGCATCATCCCTTAGGAAAGTGAAACTGGGAGCCGTGTGAGCTCTTGGTGAACCAGACCTCACCTCCTGCGTTTTTGGGGAGACCCTGGGCAAGCATCAGCTTCCCTGGCAGTGCTGGGGTCCTACCTGGTGCCAGGGCTGGGCCCAGCACTGCCAGGATGCTGCAGGGTGAGATCCCCCACCTTCCACCCTTCATAGACCCCTCTGAGATCGTCCAGTCCAACCCTGTAAGAGTGATCCCAGAATCATCAAGTTCTTTGGTTTGGAAAAGACCTCCAAGATCACCCAGCCCAAGCAGCAACCCAACCCCACCATGGCCATCAAAACATGGCCCCAAGTGCCATGGCCACAGGGTTCTGGTACACCTCCAGGCATGGTGACTCCACCACCTCCCTGGGCAGCCTCTGCCAGGCCCTGACCACTCTTTCAGCAAAGGAATTTCCCCTCATCTGCAACCTAAACCCTCCCCTGGCACAGTTTCAGGCCCTTTCTTCTCCTTTTAGCCCCTGAGACTGGGGAGAAGAGGCTAACCCCAACCTCACTCCGATCTAAACCTCCCAGCCCCAAGGGCTTATATTTGCCAGAGCCTTTGTTGGGTTTTTTTCCCCAAGGTTTTTTTATTTTTCAAAATATACACTTTATTTACAATTCTAGTCTCTAACAGCTTGACACAGCACTTCCAGGCCAAACCTTTAAATATCTGCCGTAAACATTGCAGGAGGGGAAAGGAAAGGGGGGAAAAACGGGGGGGAAGGGAATAAAAGGGAAAAATGGAAGAAGGGGAAAAGGAGGGGAAAGAGGGCAGAGGAAGGCAGGCAGGAGGGGAAAGAGGGCAGAGGAAGGCAGGCAGGAGGGGAAAGAGGGCAGAGGAAGGCAGGCAGGAGGGGAAAGAGGGCAGAGGAAGGCAGGCAGGAGGGGAAAGAGGGCAGAGGAAGGCAGGCAGGAGGGGAAAGAGGGCAGAGGAAGGCAGGCAGGAGGGGAAAGAGGGCAGAGGCAGGCAGGAGGGGAAAGAGGGCAAAGGAAGGCAGGAGGGGAAAGAAAGCAAAGGAAGGCAGGAGGGGAAAGAAAGCAAAGGAAGGAAGGAGGGGAAAGAGGGCAAAGGAAGGAAGGAGGGGAAAGAGGGCAAAGGAAGGAAGGAGGGGAAAGAAAGCAAAGGAAGGAAGGAGGGGAAAGAAAGCAAAGGAAGGAAGGAGGGGAAAGAGGGCAAAGGAAGGAAGGAGGGGAAAGAAAGCAAAGGAAGGAAGGAGGGGAAAGAAAGCAAAGGAAGGAAGGAGGGGAAAGAAAGCAAAGGAAGGAAGGAGGGGAAAGAAAGCAAAGGAAGGAAGGAGGGGAAAGAAAGCAAAGGAAGGAGGGGAAAGAAAGCAAAGGAAGGAGGGGAAAGAAAGCAAAGGAAGGAGGGGAAAGAAAGCAAAGAAAGGAGGGGAAAGAAAGCAAAGGAAGGAGGGGAAAGAAAGCAAAGGAAGGAGGGGAAAGAAAGCAAAGGAAGGAGGGGAAAGAAAGCAAAGAAAGGAGGGGAAAGAAAACAAAGGAAGATGGGGAAAGAAAACAAAGAAGAGGGAAAAAGGGGGGGAAAGGGGGAAAAGAGGAAAAAAGGGGGGGAAAGAGGGGGAAAAAGTGAAAAATGGCAAAAAGGGGTGGAAAAGAAGGGGATAAAAAAAGGAAAAAAGGGAAATCACAGAATCAGGAAAAAACAAAAACCAGACCAAAATCAAAACCACAAAAAGGCTTCTTGTAGCAATTGTGTTCATTGGAGGTTGAGTTTCAAGTAGCCAGTGTCTACAAAAACCATGAACTTGATACATCTGGCAGAGAGATACTGGTTAGAAAAAGGCAACAAATAACCCCCCAAAAAAATCCAGACCTGCAGGATCCCCCACCCCAAGGGCTGCAGGCCAGGAAAATCCTGTGCTGGGATGGGGCCAGGAGGAGGATCCCAGGATATGGAAGCTCCTTGGCACACAGGTTAGGTGATGAGGTTAACTGCAGCGTGCTGGATGCCCCCCCCCCGGGAAGGTCAGGGGCTCTGGGGTGGCTCCAGCAAGGTGCCGGGACAAAGGTGGGCCCCCAGGAGGGGCAGGGGCTCGGGGGTTGCTCCAGCAAGGTGCCAGGGCAAAGGAGGAAGGGTGGCATCAAGGCACTTCATTTGTCGGGCAGCAGACCTGCCCGCGCCTCCATGGCCTGAAGCGGGAGGGCGGCCAGGAAGGGGCAGGAGCCCCACAGCCTCCTTTTCCCTTTTTCCCCACGTCCTTGCCCCCTTGCGGGTGCCCCAGCTGGACCGTGGCACACCGCCGGGGATGCTCCGGGGAGCGGCCGCCGCTGTGCCAGCCCCAGCCTGCGAGGGGTGGAGCCGGCAGCCGGGTGCCACCCCGCGGCCATCAGTCCTCCTTCTCGAAGGTCTCCTCAGGGATGAGCGTCCGGAAAGGGTGATCCCAGAAGCGGGTGCTGATGCCAAAGCCTGTGGGTAAGGGAGAGAGGGCTCAGCCCTCAGCACCACCACCCCTGGCGTGCCACCAGGGACAGGGCACAGCTTGCTGGATGTTAACCGGGGAGGCAGGAGCGGTGATGTTTTGGAGAGGGAGGAAGGGAAGGTGAGGATGAGGAAGAGCAGGGGGGAGCAAGAGGAGCTGGCTGGGCCGTGCCTCCAGCCCCACGGGTGATAGCTTATCTGGATGGGGTGTTTTCTCCTAGGAAACCGGGCAAAGGGCAGGTTGAGCAAGCAGCAGGCTGGGGAAGGTGTAGGGTGGACCCAATAGAGCCTGAGGCCTCACCCTGTGCCTGCCAACGCCTCCCAGCAGGAGGAGATTCTGCCCTGGGGGTGGGCATCCTCATCCTGGCACTGCAGGGGCTCCACCTCCACCCTGGCATCCCTGGGTGTCATTGCTCTCAACAGGAGCAGGAACTTCTTTACTGTGAGGGTCACAGAGGACTGGAACTGGCTCCCCAGAGAGGCTGTGATCTACAGCAGACACCCACAACAGTTTCACCTCCCTTTCCACATCCCTTAATTCCTACCCACCAGCTTTCAACCTGACAGGTTGTGGAGTCTCCTACTCTGAAGGCTTTCCAGCCCCATCTGGATGCAATCCTGTGCAACCTCTGCTAGATTCTATCTCAGTATCACAGAATCACCAGGGTTGGAAGAGACCTCAAAGCTCATCAAGTCCAACCTGGCACCACAGACCTCAGGACTAGACCATGGCACCAAGTGCCACATCCAATCCCCTCTTGGACACCTCCAGGGATTGGGACACCTCCCTGGGCAACACATCCCAAAGACTAATGACTCTCTCTGGGAAGAACTTTCTCCTCACCTCCAGCCTAAACTTCCCCTGGCACAGCTTGAGACTGTGTCCTCTTGTTCTGGTGCTGGTTGCCTGGGAGAAGAGCCCAACCCCCAGCTGGCTCCAACCTCCCTGCAGGGAGTTGGAGAGAGCAATAAGGTCACCCCTGAGTCTCCTCCTTTCCAGGCTAAGCAACCCCAGCTCCCTCAGCCTCTCCTCACAGGGCTGTGCTCAAGGCCTCTCCCCAGCCTCATTGCCCTTCTCTGGACACCTTCAAGTCTCTCAATGTCCTTCCTGAGCTGAGGGGCCCAGAGCTGGACACAGGACTCAAGGGGTGGCCTAACCAGTGCTGAGCACAGGGCAGGATAAGCTCCCTGCTCCTGCTGGCCACACTGCTCCTGCTGCAGGTCAGGATGCCCTTGGCCCTCTTGGCCCCCTGGGCACACTGCTGGCTCATGTTTAGGCAGCTGTCAATCAGCACCCCCAGCTCCCTCTCTGCCTGGCTGCTCTCAGCCACCCTGACCCCAGCCTGTAGCTCTGCCTGGGGTTGCTGTGGCCAAAGTTCTTGTGCTGTTTATAAATTGTAAATCCCTGTCAATATTGTAAATACTGTAGATTTTGAACATCTTTCTTTCCTTTTTGCCCCAGCAGGAGCAGGGAGCTCATCCTGCCCTGTGCTCAGCACTGGTTAAGCCACTCCTTGAGTCCTGTGTCCAGCTCTGGGCTCCTCAGGTTAGGAAAGAGGTTGAGCTGCTGGAAGGTGTCCAGAGAAGGGCAACAAAGCTGGGGAGGGGTCTGGGGCACAGCCCTGTGAGGAGAGGCTGAGGGAGCTGGGGTTGCTTAGCCTGGAGAAGAGGAGGCTCAGGGGAGACCTTCTTGCTCTCTGCAACTCCCTGCAGGGAGGTTGGAGCCAGGTGGGGGTTGGTCTCTTCTCCCAGGCAGCCAGCACCAGAACAAGAGGACGCAGTCTCAAGCTGTGCCAGGGGAGGTTCAAGCTGGAGGTGAGAAGAAAGTTCTTCCCAGCAAGAGAGATTGGCCCTTGGGATGTGCTGCCCAGGGAGGTGGTGGAGTCCCCATCCCTGGAGGTGTTCAAAAAAGGATTGGGTGTGGCACTTGGAGCCATGGTTTAGCAGTCAGGAGGTGTTGGGTGACAGGTTGGACTTGATGAGCTCTGAGGTCTTTTCCAACCTGGTTGATCCTATGATTCAATATTCATTGCATTTCCCTGGTAAATTGTGGGTTTCCTTGTAAATACAGCTTCCATCTGCTTCCTGCTGGGCTGGGCTGCCAGATGGAATGGGGTGGGGAGAGCGGGAGAATTCTTCAACCCACCACAAAAGTCTGACTGTTGACTTTGTAGTAGTGAATCAAATACCTCCTCAGAATCCAGTGGTTTATCTTTACAGGAGTGATTGTCCCCCTCTACTCTCCTCTGGTGAGACCCCACCTGGAGCACTGGGTCCAGCTCTGGACACAACCCAGGTGGGGGTTGGTCTCTTCTCCCAGGCACCCAGCACCAGAACAAGAGGACACAGTCTCAAGCTGTGCCAGGGGAGGTTTAGGCTGGAGGTGAGGAAGAAGTTCTTCACAGAAAAAGAGATTGGCCCTTGGGATGTGCTGCCCAGGGAGGTGGTGGAGTCCCCATCCCTGGAGGTGTTTAGGAAGAGACTGGATGGGGTGCCTGGTGCCATGGTTGAGTTGATCAGGTGGTGCTGGGTGATAGGTTGGACTTGATGATCTCATAGGTCTTTTCCAGCCTGGTTAATTCTATTCCATTCCTATTCTATTCCATTCCATTCCATTCCTATTCCATTCCATTCCATTCCTATTCCATTCCAGGAAGGATCTGGAGGTGCTGGAAGTTGCCATGAGAAGGGCCACAAGGATGAGCAGAGGGCTGGAGCTGCTCTCCTGTGAGGACAGACTGAGGGAGCTGGGGCTGTTGAGTCTGCAGAAGAGAAGGCTCTGAAGAGACCTTCTTGTGGCCTTCCAGTATCTGAAGAGGGTTACAAGAAAGCTGGGGAGGGACTTTTTAGAGTGTCAGGTAATGATAGGGCTTGGAGCAAACCCAGAAGTGGGTAGATTCAGACTGGGTGTTAGGAAGAAGTTCTTCCCTGTGAGGGTGGTGAGAGCCTGGCACAGGTTGCCCAGGGAGGTGGTGGAAGCCTCATCCCTGGAGGTGTTTGCAGCCAGGCTGGAGGTGGCTGTGAGCAACCTGCTGTGGTGTGAGGTGTCCCTGCCCATGGCAGGAGGGGGTTGGAACTGGCTGAACCTTGAGGTCCCTTCCAACCTTAACAATTCTATGCTTCTATGAAATGTAAAGGAAAGAGCTGCAGGCACGGAGTGGGTTCGGACAGCCCTCATCCCTCCCTGGCAGGCCCCGGGGGAGGCGGGGGGAAGGGGTACCTGATTTTTGGTGTTCAAAGTGGTGCTTGACGTGGTAAGCCTTCAGGCCATACAGGTAGGTGCCCTTCTTGGGGGAGCCGTAGTGGAGGTAATAGTGCATCATGTCGTAGACGACGTAGCCGCAGAGCCCTCCGACGAACACCGACAGCCCCAGCACCTCCGGCAGCAGCAGCTGCAGGACGCCGTAGAAGAAGCCGATCACCAGCGAGGCTGGCACGGGAGGGAACACCAGGCGGGAGCTGTCGAAGGGAGACTGCAAGCAGAGCAGGGGGTGTGGGACGGCTGGCTGCCGGCTCCCCTCGCGTCCCCGGCGCGCCCCCACTGAGCGTTTCCCGTGCGGCAGCAGCCACCGCCAAAGTCAGTGCTCTCCAGAGAGGCACCCGGCGGGAGCTGAGGAATGGGAGGCTGCAAGCAGAGACTGCAAGCAGAGCAGGGGGTGTGGGACAGCTGGCTGCCGGCTCCCCTCGCGTCCCCGGCGCGCCCCCACCGAGTGTGGGGATCGGCCACCGCCAATGTCAGTCCTGCCCAGAGAGGCACCCGGCGGGAGGTGAGGAATGGGAGGCTGCAAGCAGAGCAGGGGGTGTGGGACAGCTGCCTGCCGGCTCCCCTCACGTCCCCGGTGCGCCCCCACCGAGTGTGGGGATCGGCCACCGCCAATGTCAGTCCTCCCCTAGAGAGGCTCCCGGCAGTGGGGTCGGCGCCTTGCCCATGCCAAGGTGGCCAAGCAGCTGGTGGCTTTGGTCCCTGGCCTTGCAGATTCACAGACTGCATAGGGTTGGAAGGGACCCTCCAAGAGCAACTTGTCCAAACTCCTTGCAGTCAGCCAGGACACCTCCAGCTAGAGCAGGTTGCTCAGGGACACAGCAAGGCTGAGCGTGAATGTCTCCAGGGACGGGGCCCTGAACACATCTCTGGGAACCTGTTCCAGTGTCTCACCACCCTCATTGTGAAGAGCTTCCTCCTGATGTACAACCTAACTCTGTCCTGCTGTGGTTTCAAACCATTGCCCCTCAACTTATCCCCACAAGCCCTTCTGAAGAGTCCCTCCCCAGCCTTCCTGTAGGTCCCCCTGCAGGTATTGAAATGCAGCTCTAAGGTCTCCCTGGAGCCTTCTCCAAGCTGAACAGCCCCTCAGCAGAGGGCCTTCAGCCCTCTGATCATCTTTGTGGCCTCCTCGGGACCCACTTCAGCAGCTCCATTGCCCTTCCTGTGTTAAAGGCTCCACAGATGGATGGAACACTCCAGGTGAGGTCTCAGCACAGCAGAGTGGCAGGCTGCCCTCCCTCGTCCTGCTGGCCACGCTGCTTTTGGTGCAGCCCAGGGCTGAAGTGGCCTCCGGGGCTGCAGGTGCCCATGGCTGGCTCCTGTCCAGCTTCTCACCCACCAGCACCCCCAAGCCCTTTTCTGCAGGGCTGCTCTCAACCTCCTCATCCCCCTCACCCCGCAGCCTGGCTCGCTCTCTCCACACGGACGATGCCTCCAGCGAAGCTAGAGGGAGCCCCACGGCTTTTTCTTCCCCCCGCCCCCGCTCTGGTCTTCCCCTCTCGCCCTACCGCAGCTCGCAGATTTAACTCCAGCTCCCCCGAGCCCGTCTTGCAGCCCTCACCAGGATTGGGCAAGGGCCCTGCTTGGGGCAAAGATGCCAGGACTCACGTCGAACAGGCACAAACAAGCCCCGCCTGAGCCGAGGCCACCGATTCCCACGGCCCCGGCGGGCGGCGGCGGAGGCGGCAGCTGCGACTCACCTTGTGGTGCTGCCCGTGCAGCAAGAAGTGCAGCGTGATGAGATAGTAGTTGCTAGCGGGTGGCTTCATGTGGAAGACAAAGCGATGGATGAGGTACTCGAGCAGGGACCACAGGAACATCCCCAGGAGGAAGATGAAGGGGAAGTAGTATTTGTGGACGGGGATGGAGTACTCTGCACAAGGAGACAGGCAGCCGTCAGCGGGGCTTGCAGCGCGCAGGGGCTCTGCTCCATCGGCAGCCGGCTGAAGCGCGGCTCTCCCTCCCTTCCTCCTTCCCTCGCTCCTCCCCTCCCTCCAACTCCTGCCCAGAGCTTCCCCAGGGAGCTACCTTCCCAGCACCACTCCAAACCACATTTCCCTTGGACTCCCATTCCTCTTTATGGACGCAGCTGCCACAAGGAGCTAGCAAGGGGGTGGGGGTCTCTTGCATCCCAGATGCCGAAGGGGGCTTGGATGTGCGCTGTCCTCACAAAGCCGCCTCACCCAGCAGGAGGAGGCAGGAGGGACCTCATCTGCAGGGGCAGCACGTGGGAGAGTTCAACAGGGCTGCTGGCATTGAGTCTGCTTTATTTGGGGCCAGGGGGAGGGAGGAAGGAGAGACTTGTTGGGTGCTTTCCCCTCCCCCGCAGAGCATTTTTCAGCCACCTCCTCCTCTCGGGGCCGGCTGCCAGCCCTCCGTCCTCACTGGGAGAATTCACGTCCCCTGCACCCTCACTGGGAGAATTCACGTCCCCTGCACCCTCACTGGGAGAATTCACATCCCCTGCACCCTCACTCGAGGAGTTCACGTCCCCTGCACCCTCACTCGAGGAGTTCACGTCCCCTGCACCCTCACTCGAGGAGTTCACGTCCCCTGCACCCTCACTGGGAGAATTCACATCCCCTGCACCCTCACTGGGGGAATTCACATCCCCTGCACCCTCACTCGAGGAGTTCACGTCCCCTGCACCCTCACTCGAGGAGTTCACGTCCCCTGCACCCTCACTCGAGGAGTTCACGTCCCCTGCACCCTCACTGGGAGAATTCACATCCCCTGCACCCTCACTAGAGGAATTCACATCCCCTGCACCCTCACTAGAGGAATTCACATCCCACCCCCTCAAACCTGCTCGTTTTGAGGGGGGAAAATAACAATTAAATGAAAATCAAACCACCCCTGAAGCAGCAAGGTGCTGAATGCCACAGGGAGTGGAGGGGGGAGTGGGTGCAGTGGGTGCAGGCATAGCTGGCACTGGGTGGCACCTTGCAAAAAAAATAGGGAGTCCAGCAAAACAAAAAGAAAAGAAAGAGAGAAAGAAAAGCACAACAAAGAAGCCAGGGTGCCCTGGGCACGCTTGTTATTCCCGGGGGAGCAGACAGTGGGAGATTCAAGGGCAGGGCCTGGGGCAAACAAGCCCTGCTCTGTGCGAGGCTGGCGCTGCTGAGAGCTGGGTTTGTTTGCTGGCCACGCCGGCATGCAGCCCTGGCCAGCGGTGGGTGGCAGCAGGGGGGGGAAGGCAGGCACCCGAGTGCCAGCGGGGCTTGGATTTGGGGATGGAGGGAAGGGAGGCAAAGGGCTGTGAGCTGCCAGTGGGCTCCGTGCCTCCAGCGATCCCTCCCAGGGGTGGGGGGCACAGAATCACCTGGGTGAGAGGAGGGGATGGAGGCGGGCCAGGGGAGGGGATGGAGGTTGGTGAGCTCAGACTTTGAGGCGGCTGCGGGCTCCATGCAGGGGACATGCTGGTGGCTGGGGCGTGTGGCGAGCATGCAGGGAAGGAGGGATGGGGGAGGGGTGTAGGGGTCTCCCAGCAACCCCAGACCTGGAGCCCCAAGGCTTTGCTGCTCCCGGTACCTGTGGTGAAGGAGGAGAAGAGCCTGGTGTTGCCCTGGGCGAGGGAGGTGTAGCTGACCCAGCTGAGATAGAGCACCACGGGAGCCCACACTATGAACACCACGTACCTGCGGGGGAGAGGAGACACCAGCGGCAGTGAGGCACCCTCCCCCCACCCCGGTGAGGCACCGGCTAGGGCTGGGTGCTGCCCCCCGGGAGCTCACCATGCCGTCTTGGAGAGGGACTCGAGGATATCCGAGTGGAAGAGGCGGATGGGCCGGTCCACGGGCTGGTGCACCCACTCGTCGTACTTCTCCCCCAGGTAGCCCACCTGCCACAGCAAAGGCTTCTGCCAGTCCACCAGGTCCTGAGGGAGCAAAGAGTGGTTGTACCCTCACCCTGGGACTCACTCACAACCATGGTGTCAGGTCCACCAGGTCCTGAGGGAGCAGAGAGTGGTTGTACCCTCACCCTGGGACTCACTCACAACCATGGTGTCAGGTCCACCAGGTCCTGAGGGAGCAGAGAGTGGTTGTACCCTCACTCTGGGACTCACACACAACCCTGGTACCAAGTCCACCCACACCCTGAGGGAGCAGAGTACTTGTACCCCCTTGGGACGCACACACCACCCTGGTACCAGGTCCTGAGGGAGCAGAGAGCACTGGTACCCCCTTGGGACCCACACACCACCCTGGTACCAGGTCCTAAGGGAGCAGAGAGCACTGGTACCCCCTTGGGACCCACACACCACCCTGGTACCAGGTCCTGAGGGAGCAGAGAGCACTGGTACCCCCCTTGGGACCCACACACCACCCTGATACCAGGAACAAAGCTGTGCCACAGCTGCAGGATTTGGGGCTGCAAACCCCTTCCCGTGCCCCATGGTCAGCTGCTTCTGACTGCAGGCAACACTGAGCTCCCTGCAAGCACCTGGGCAAGGCAGATGAGTAAAGCTGGGCACATATCAGCCTCACCCACCCACAAACGTGAGGCTGAGCTCATCCTGTGCCACTGGGTACCTGGTGGCAAGTTCAAGGTGAAGGTGGCTGTAGCCAGACCTGGCTCAGCATCAGGCCCTGATAACAAAGGCTCTTTCCCCAGTGGGAGCTGCCAAGATTAGATAGCGAACAGCAGCACTCCCTGCTCACTGGCAGGACATGGAGCCCATCCCTCTGGCACTGCTTGTGCCAAGGGCTTTTCTCCCTCTGGAGAGGATGTGTGGGGCAGTGAGGAGCAGAACAGAAAAGGATGGGGGGCAGGGGTGCAGGATGGGATCACAAACGCCAGTCCCTGGTCTGGTGGCACTCAGATGGCTGCAAGAGCAAGCAGGGGTGTGTGGGGGTGTGCATGGGAGGGGGACAGACCCAACCAGCAGCACTGCTTCTGCTGCTGCTCAGCATTCCCTAATGCAGCTTCCCCTGGCCTGGCCAGATAAGGTGGTTTCTCAGTCCCACCTGTGCCCTGGGACAGAAACCTTGCTTGCCCAGTTGAGGTCTGGGCCTGGCAGCTCTCCATCAGCTGAGGAGAGGTGGCCACAGGCATTTCTGGGGCTCTGTGACAGGCAGGGAGGGATGTGATCACCCAGGAGGGGAAACAAGCCTGGCCTGCAGCAGATGTGTGGGAGAGCCTCTCCACTGGGTGGGTAGGGGAGATGTTTGAGCAAAAAGGTCACTTTGTGATGGGAGACACACTCTTAAAGGTGGCCAGCAGTGAAATCCAGGGGTGGGTGAGAGGCTGCCCAGAGAGGTGGGAGATGCCCCATCCCTGGAATCATCCCAGGTCAGGTCATATGGGGCTGCAAACAACCTGCTCTATTTGCTGGTGTCCCTTCTGGCTGCAGGGGGGTTGGACTAAGCGACCTTTCAAGGTCCTTTCCAACCCAAACTGCTGCATGATTCTATGATCTTGAGATAAAAGCACACTCCCCAAGCCAGGGCCGTGCCGGGCACGGCAGCCAGATGGTGCCAAGGAAGGCAGGGACACCCAAAGGGACAAACTCCCACTCCTGTGATGTGCTGGGAGAGGAGCTGGCAGGGCAGGGAGCACCCTGCACGCATGGGGATGCCCCTGCCCTGGCCAGGGGATCCCTTGGTGCTCAGTCAAGAGGAAAAAGTGAACAAAACAGTTGGGGGGGGGGGAGGAAAGAAAATACAGCAAGCAAGGTGTGGCTTGGCAGCACTTCCCACTGGAAAGGCACAGTGCTGCCAGAGAAAGCCATCTCCACCCACACTGCTGCTGCAGGGAGCCTCCCAGCGTGGCCACACCTGGGCAATAAAGCACAGACGATGCCTTCCGCACTGGGAGAAGGGGCAGGAGGAGCTGCAGCAGCTCAGCTCCCTCCTGCCACCCTGCCCAGCATCCCGGGGTCCACTGGAAGGCAGCACCTCTGTGGGAAGGAGGTGCCCCAGGGACACTCCAGCAAACAGACTCCCAGCAGGGACCTCTGCAGATCACCCAGTCCAGGCCCCCCTGCTAAAGCAGGGCACCCACAGCAGCTTGCCCAGGAGCACAATGGTTTGGAATCCCTCCAGAGCTGGAGACTCCACAACCTCTCTGTGGGCAGCCTGCTCCAGGCCTCCAGCACCCTCACACCAAAGAAGCTTTTCCTCCTGCTCAGATGGAACCTCTTGGGTTCCAGTTTGTGCTTTGGTGTCCCTTGTCCTGTCCCTCAGCACCACTGAGAAGAGCCTGGCCCCCATCCTCTTGCCCCCAACCCTTCAGCTCTTGCTGTGGACTGATCAGATCCCCTCTGGGGCTACCCTTCTCCAGGCTAACCATCCCCAGGTTGCCCCAGCTGTGCTGGAGCTCTTACCCCCAGCTCTTACCTTCTCCTCATCCACCTTTTTACAGCGGGGATCCATCTGTGTTGGGGGCGGGGCTGCAGCCCCCTCCTCCTCCTCCTCCTTCTCCTCCTCCTCTGCCGGCTCAGGGTCGCTCTGAGAAGAGAAGGAAAAGCCCCAGGGTGAGGGCACCTGTGGGCAGGTGTTGTTGGGGACAGTGATGGCTGGGCCACCCAGGGGCAGGGGCAGAGCAAGCTCAAAGCCTGCCTGCTAAATAAATACGGGGTGGGGGGGCCCGGAAATCTGCTGAATTTCAGTGCCTGAGTTCCTGCAGAGCAGGTTCCTGAGGGACGCAGCTGCCAGCGAGCTGCGCTGCCCTTCGAACCCCGCTCCCGGCATCGCACGCCCGGGGCCTCCTGCAAGCACAAACAGAAGGGCAACCAAGCTGCTGGGGGGCCTGGAACACCACTTCCCACCAGGGACACCCCAGGGAGCTGGGCTGGCTTAGTCTGGAGGAGAGGAGGCTGAGGAGAGACTTCATTGCCCTCTGCAGCTCCCTGAAAGGAGGTGGGAGCCAGGCGGGGGTCGGTCGCTTCTCACATGCAACAAGTGCCAGGGCAAGAGGACACACAGCCTCCAGTGGTGCCAGGGGAGGTTTGGGGTGGGTATTAGGAAAAATTTCTTCCCAGAAAGGCTTCTCAGGCCCTGGCCCAGGCTGCCCAGGGAGGTGGTAGAGTCTCCATCCCTGGAGGTGTGATTCAAAGCTGCCTGGATGCGGCGCTGAGGGAGGTGGTGTGGTGGTGGTGGCTCAGCAGCAGGGGTGGCACTGTGAGCTCTGGGGGAGTGGTTGGGACTGGATCACCCTCAAGGCCTCTTCCAGCTTCAACAGTTCTGTGAGGCTACAAAACCACCAACCCTCACCCAAGCCGGGTTTGTGGAGCACCCTCCCATGGCACTGCTGGGAGGGCACCAGCTGCCAGTGCTTTGGTGCTGCAGGCCCTTGGGCAGCCTCTCCCTCTGCGAATGGGCAGTGCTGCAGCACAGCTCACCCCACTGCAGGCTGGCAGCCTGGCAAGCACCAGAATGAGCCAGCAAAGTGAGTGGCATCACTGGGTTAGTGCTCCCAATGCCTGGCACTGGGCTGGCTCCCTCCTCCCCACCCCACAGCTCTCAAGCCCAGTTTGCTGTCTCAGTCCCAGAAGCTGCTGGGCTAGCAAGAGCCAGGGAGTGTGGCATGGCCACCACCCTGGCTCTGGGCACACAGGGGAAAATGCAGGGAAAGGGAGCTGGCTGCAGGGCAAAAGGACAAAGTGCTCTTTGCATGGTGACACTGGGCCAGGCACCTTCAATATGTGCCCTGCAACACGGGGTGGAGGGCAGGTTTTGGCCAGAGAGGGCATGGCAAGGCCCAGGGGATGGCCAGAGGAAAGCCCAGGCTGCCCTCCTGCTGCCAGGGCTGGCTGGGAAACAGGAGAAACCTGCCTTGGCTGATGCTTGGAAGCAACCATGGCGCTGGCTGCCAGCACCAGCCTCCTGCCCTCAGCCCTGCCAGCTCCAGCACTGGCAGTGCCACCGGCTGGGGGTTTGGTGAGGCCGCCGCGTGCCCATGCGAGCACCAAGCTGCCCATGGCCCCTGGCAGCCTGCCAGCTCCCTGGGCAGGACATGCCAAACATGCCTTTTCTCCCACTTTGTCACCTTGAGTTACCCATTAACCTGGCAGCAGGGTACGGCATGGCCCTGGCACGGTGATGCCCGATGGCGGTTCCAGCCGTGCCACTTGCAGCAAGGAAGGGCTTATAGTTTCATAGTTTCATTCAGGGTTGGAAGGGACCACAAGGATCAGCTAGTTCCAAACCCCCTGCCATGGGCAGGGACACTCCACACTAGATCAGGCTGGACAGAGCCTCATCCAGCCTGCTCTTAAACGCCCCCAGGGACGGGGCCTCGACCACCTCCCTGGACAACACATTCCAGGGTTTCACCACTCTCATGGTGAAGAACCTCCTCCTCACCTCCAGCCTGAATCTCCCCACCTCCAGCTTCATTCCATTCCCCCTAGTCCTATCACTACCTGAGATCCTGGCAGCCCTGGCACAAGCACTGCTCTGAAAGGGATGCTCTGCCTGCTGCTCCAAAAGAGAAGTGGTGCCCATCGTCCCTCAAGGGCATTGCATCCCTCTTGGGAATAACTCCAGCCCCTGGCCTGGGCAGGGGGAGCGGGGGCGCAGGGGGAGCGGGGGCGCAGGGGGAGCGGGGGCGCAGGGGGAGCGGGGGCGCAGGGGGAGCGGGGGCGCAGGGGGAGCGGGGGCGCAGGGGGAGCAGCATCACCTTGCCAGAGTGGCCAGAGTGCCACGCTGGTGATGCCAATGCAGAGTCCTGGTGCTGTTTGCTGGCCACAGACCCTCCTTCCCAACCAGACTCCCAATCCCTTTCCTGGGCTAGCCGGATTTCACACCCCATCCCACTGGTACAGGAGCTGCACAACCCCACCTTCAGGCAGGCCCTTGCCCCAGGGGAGCCAGAAGAGAAGGGCAGGAGGTATTTGCAGCCAGGCTGGACTTGGGCAGGCATCAGTTTCACTGCTGCGGGCCACCACACCTCCCTCTCTGAGGGTCCCCACTACTAGTTTTGGCTTTGTGCCCTCCGTCCTTCGACCAGACATCCCAAAATCCCAGGGGGATGCTTTGAAAGCCAGCCAGGGATGGTCAGCTTACGGTCTGCCTTCTCCCCGGGGGTGCTTTGGAAGAGCAATGTGGTTTTAAAAGGGAGAGAAATGGCTTCTCCGTGCCCTGAGAGAGGAGCCCGTGTCGGCCACCTCCACGCCTGCACCGCAGCCTCACCAGAGGCAGGAAGGATGCTTAAGAAAGCTCAGCTGAACGCAACGCCCTGGGCACTTCTCCTTCCCTTCCCGCAGTGCCCACACACACCTCCGGCTCCCCGGCTCGGCACCTCGGGGCCAGCTCAGGGAGGGGGACGGTGGGGCCCGGACCTCACCTCACCAGCAGCACCCAAGCTGAGGAGAGCAGGTGCCCCCGGCGTGATGCCATCGCCCTACGTGCCACGGCGGCTCCCACCCAGCCCCTTCCACGTCACCACCACCTCTTCCTCTTCCTCTTCCTCCTATTCCTTTGCTGGGAAGCAGGAGGAAGGCTCTCCTCTTACTTGCCCTGGGGCTGGCATCGTAAAGACCGGTAACCGTGGCGCAACCAAGGGTGCAGGCCATGCCTGCGTGCCCCAACTTGCTCCCCAGAGTGCTGGCAAGCTCCTGCCTGCCCCCGGCCTGAGGCTGCCCCACGGAAGCTGACACCCACCAGCACCTGGGTCAGCGCTGGGGAAGGGTCGTCTCTGCCCGTCCAAAGGGCGTTTGAAGGAGGCCGACGGGGTGTTTGCAAGCGCCGACCTCCGCCTGCCACCCTTGGGTGACACAGGTGCTGTCCCCAGCTGTCCCCAGGCAAACAGGTCCTGCCGGGGAGGCTGTGCAAGCGGCCCTGATGTAACGAAGGGGAAAGTCGACGCCCACGACACCCTGCCTTCCCCCAGCCACCGCCCCGCCGAGCGGCAGCGGTGCCGGCCCTCCTGCCGGGAGCCAACGGGGTCAAGTGGCCAGGGCATGGCACGGCGCTGTGACCTGCTAACCCAGCATCCTGCTTGCCCTGCCTGGGCCAGGCAGGGACGCGGGGAGCTCCGCGCCGGTCCTGCGCCGGCTGCGCGGCCACGGGGGCTGCCCCGCAGCCGCAGGGCTCAGGGTGTTGAGCCCAAAACTCCAGCCGTGATGGGAGCAGCTAAGGGCAGGAGGGACAGTAGGGTGTGGGGTGCCTGGCATGTGGGCAGGAGGAGAGGCTGGAGAGCTCCCCTGGCCCGGGGAAGGTGATGCTGCCTGTGGATGGCTGCAGCAGCAGCAGCAGCAGCAGCCTGGACCCAGTTTTTCCACCCGTGCCTGTTCAACCGGTGAGTCAAACCCTGCAGGAGCCCTGCTGCAGCCTCCAGTGGCTTCACCCAGCTCCTGCACTGCTCCACTTGGTCCTGTCATAGAGTCATGGAATGGTTTGGGTTGAAGGGGACCTTTAAAGGTCATCCAGTCCAAAGCCCCTGCAGTCAGCAGGGACATCCCCAACCAGAGCAGGTTGCTCACAGCCCCAAATAACCTGACTTGGAATGGTTCCAGGGATGGGGCATCTCCCACCTCTTTGGTCAACCTGGGCCAGGGGCTCAGCACCCTCAGTGTCAAACATTTCTTCCTCTCTCCACTCTCAATCTTCCTTTTTCAGTTCAAGCCATCACCCTTTGTCCTGTCACAACAGGCCCTGCTCAAAAGTCTGTCCCCAGCTTCCTTAGAGGTCCCTTGAAGCGCTGAAAGGCTACGAGAAGGCTTCCCTGGAGCCTTCTCTTCTCCAGGCTGAACAGCCCCAACTCCCTCAGCCTGGCCTTACGGGAGGGCTGTTCCATTCTTTGGATCATCTCTGTGGCCTCCTCTGGCCCTGCTCCAACAGGTCCCTGACTGTGCTGTGCTGAGGACTCCAGAGCTGGCCCCAGCATTATAGGTGGTCTTAGCAGAGGGGCAGAATCTCCTCCCTCCCCCTGCTGCCCACTCTGCTGGGGATCAACCCAGGAGGCAAGTGCCTCTGGGCTGGGAGCACACCTGGGCAAGCCACATCCACTCCTTACAAGCTGCATGGGCAGCGCAGGCTCAGCAGCACAGCACGAGGACAACCCCGTGAAGCACGGGGAGCCCAAGTGACATCCCCACCCACGATGGCACTGGGCCAGCATCACCACCCCAGCAGCATCGTGGTCCCCTGGCAGAGCCCAGGAGGCTGTGGCTCAGCCCATTAAACTCTGGGTGCAGCAGGACTGCTTAGAGGAGCTTGCATGGGACGGGTCCTAGCGGGGTTCGTAAAGCTGAGCCACCTCTCATCACACCTCCTCCGCAGGACACGCAAGAGGCTGGGGAAAGGGAGCCCAGGCGAGCCCAGCACGCAGGGCTGAGGGTGAGAGGGAAGGGAGGACACCAACCTGGAAAGGGACGAGGGATTTACCGTGAGTCACGGCCACGTCACGCACCCCAGCCGGGCTGTGATGAAAGGCCCTGGTTGCTCCACCTGGAGGGTAATTAGATGATCCAGCTCCCCTCCAGCAAGGCTGTGAAAATCCACTCTCTCGGTTGGGTGATTATCCCTGCTCCCTTTCATCTCCCCTGCACCTTCTCTCTGCACAGACACAAAGTCTGGGGGCTCCTTTGGCCGTGGGCAGGTGAGGCTGGGGGATGCAGGAGGGGGACCCCCGCGTGAAGGATGGAGCTGAGCTCCTGAAAGCTGCAGAGGGGCATGGAGAAGGCCATCAGCATCTCTCCTTTGGCCTTTCCTGCACTGACACGTTTTTTCCCCTCTTCCAAACCCCTCAGAGTCCTGGGGATGAGCAAGGAGGATAACTGGGTACCCACAGGACCATGCAGCCCTTGGAGTGGGGATGGTTCAACCCTGGAACCACTGCTGGGCAAGGAGAGGCACTGGCAAAGCTACACCAGGACTGCACAATGGCTCCTCTGAGGAGCTGCTCTGAGGAGCAGGGGGGATGCTGGGTGCCCAAAGGACCACAGGCTCTTGTGTCCCCTCAGAGTGGGGATGCTGCAGCCCTGGGACTGCCCAGCAAAGCTGAGCCGGGGTCCAGAGCTTGACCAGGGCTATGCAAGACCTCCTTCAAGTAGCTGCTTGCTGCTTGGGGCTCACCCACCCAAAAGGAGCCACAGCAAGAACCCAAGTGTCACCCGAGGGCATCATCTCCCCCACCGACCCCACAACAGGGACTTTAGGGGTTGAGAAGCCCGGCAGAGCAGCTCACACACGGGGAGCACCCTGGCTGCAGCAGCGGCCAAGCCTCACCGGGCAGCTCTGCTGTGCCTCCTCCCTGGCATGGCAGTCCGGGAGGGTTTAACCTAGTGCCAGGTAGCGTCTGCTGTGCCCGCGCCCCGCGTTATCGCTCCGTCTGTTTGCGCTGGGACGGTGGCAATCCCCCTCGGCGCGGGCTGCCGCCTCAGAACCCGTTTGGCCGGTACCTTCCTTCGCCCCAACCCGTCGAGCTCGTCACGCCTGCGAGGAGGCGGTGGCAACGAGTGTCCCAACAGAGGAGGTGCCATCCCCGCTGGGAGCCGGGAAAGGGCCGAACAAAGCCCCGTCTGTGGCACGGCCGAGGCGGCACCGCGGGGAGGAGAAGCAGAGAGAGCAAACAAGCAGAGCGGAGGTACCGGCGGGTCACCGACCTCGCCGGCGTGACCGGAGCCAAAAAGTGGCCACCGGGCCGGCTGAGAGGGCTAGGCTGGCCCTGCTGCTAGGGCACGCAGTGTGCCACCGAGGGCCGGTGACCAGTGGCAGCGGCCGGTGCCAAGCTGCCTCCTGGAAGTTCACCTGGTAGCGGCGGCATCGCTTCCCTGGGCACTCTCCCTTCCGGCTGGGCACGGGGCCGGTGTGGGGACAGTGCTGAGTCACAGCCATCCTTGTCCCACGCCCGGACAGCTCGGGAGGTGGCTGGGCGATTCTCACCAGCAGCAACCACTCATCACCAGCAAGCTCCAGTGCCCAGCACCCTGCTCCGTGGCTGAGCACGGGTGGTGCCAACAAGGGTGGCACGCTGAGGAAGGGTGGCCTGCCCCACCACACAGCCCGTGCTGCACGGTCCAGCTGAAACCAGCCAAGCTGCATGTCCCTGTCTCCTAAACCTGCCTGGAGACACCACCTCCGTGCTGTGCTGGCACCCCAGAGTCACCCATTAGCCCTGGCACAGCCAGGCTGGGCTGCTCCCATGGGATGAGACTCCATAGATACCAGGCTCACACATGGTCCGTCTCAGGAGCCTGACCCCGTTTAGCCTCTGTTCCTCAGCTCCTATAGACCCCAGCCCCACAGATGCTAACAGTCCCACAGACCTGCCCCATGCATCACCCTCTACACCTTGGGCACCGTTCATGTAGGACACTGAGAGCCTCAAACACTCCCTGCCCTGCACATCCCTCATGCTCCATACACCCCAGATCCTGCACAGCCTGGACCCCCAGCACCCCGTGCAGCTCAGGCCCAACACACACCACCCCACATACAATGCAGATGAAGACCTGGGAGCTCTACACAGCCTACATGCTACAGCCCAAAGACTCCATGCCCTGTGACCTCCACACCCTATACAGCCTCTGTGTGCCTGATATGGCCTGGACCCTGCACAGCTTAGACCTAGGGTCTCCTATAGACCCCCTTAAGCCTGCAGAGTCCAGACCCAGCGTGCCCTATTGATCCTGTATGCCTCAGACCCTGCACAGCCCAGACCTTGTACAGCCCTGACCCTGTGCACCCCATACCTGAGGTGCTCCCCAGACAGCTCTGATCTTGCACAGCCTGGGCCTGGGGTGCCCTGTAGACTCTGAATACCCCGGGTCCCACAGAGCCAGGACATAAATATACATCCAGGGCTCAGGACACCCCGGAGCTGAGGTGCCCTATGGACACAGCACACTCTGTACCCAAGGTATCCTGGAGCTGGGACACCCTATAGACTGCACACCCCCGACCTGAGGCACTCTGTGGACTCTGTGCCCCCTGTACCCAAGATATCCCAGACCTGGGACACCTTATAGACCCCATGGCCTGGACCTGAGGCACCTTACAGACTCTGTACACCCCAGACCCGAGATGTCACAGACCTGGGGACCCCCTACAGACTGTACGCCCCGGAGCTGGGCCACCCCGGGGCTGGGACGCCCTACAGACCCGGGACGCCCTGGAGCCGGGTCAGCCCCTCGGAGCCCGCACAGCCCAAAGCGGAGGCAGCCCCGCGGTACCTGCTCGTCGCCGGGCTCCATCTCCCCCACGTAGTACTGCTCGAGCCAGCGGCGAGCGTTAGCCGAGTGCCGGTGGGGCGGCCCGTCCAGCGCGGCGCTCACGTCGGTGCCGGCCCGGCGCCGCAGGAGCTGCTCCCCGCCCGGGTGCAGCCGCACGAAGCTGCTCAGGTCGTAGAGTCGGCGGCGGCAGCGGACCAGGCAGGAGCCCTGGGCGCAGCGAGCCCGCACCTCGGCCGCGCTGAAGGAGCGCGGGGCCGGTGGGGCCGCTGGGACCGGTGGTGCCGGTGCCGCCGCCGCCGCCATGGCCCCGCCGCTGCCCGTCCCGCTGCCCGTCCCCCGCCGCTGCCCGTCCCGTCCGGTCCCGCTGCCCGGCCCGGCCCTGCCCTGCCCGCGCTCTGCCGCCACCTGCCCAGCCGCGCTCGGGCATAAGCCGCCCGGACCCGCCCCCGGGAGCTCGCCACGGCCTCGGGTAGGCGGGGAGGGGAGGGGCTGCTACGGAGGGTCCGCCCCCGGGCAGGTGTCTGGGGGGGGGTACCCATGGCGGGGTGTAAAGGGCATCCACGGGTGGGTGATGGGGGGGGGACACTGGGGGCAGACGGGGAGGGAGGGTGATGGAGCGCACCAGAGAGATGTGGGACACCCGTGGGTGGGGAATGAGGGGAGAGGGGGGATCTAGGGGGGGGGAATGGAAGGGTATGAGGCACTCGTGGGTAGGTGATGGAAGAGTGAGGGGCACCCATGGCTGGGGAATGGGAAGAATGGGGGCAGCCCTGGGGGTTATGGGACACCCCGAGCAGGAGTGGGGGGTGTGGGGCACCCATGGGTGGCATATGGGGCATCCCAGGGGGAAGTGGGGGTATGGGACCCCCGTGGGTGGGTGATGGAAGGAGTAAGGGGCACCCATAGCTGGGGAATGGGGGGAGTGGGGGCAGAGCAGGCATAGTATGGGGTGCCCACTGGTGGGTGATGGAGGAGTAAAGAACGTGAAGGGGTGGGGAATGGGGGGAGATGTGGGTGGGGGAGTGAGTGGTGCAGGACACTCATGGCTGGCTGGGGGCGGGCAGACCAGGGAGCTGTGTGGACTAGGGGAAGGACTGGGGGAAGTGGGACACCCATGAATGGGAAATGGGGGTGAAAGGGGCACCCAGGGGTGGGGAATGGGGGCAGACCTGGAGGGTGGAATCCTGGGAGAATGGGAGTAGGGGAGGAATTAGGCTCCCCCAGAGAAGGAATGGGGCACATAGGCACGCTCTGGGCAGGGAAGTGGGAGCCTAGGCAACCCCCAATGCACCCTGGGGGGGGGCAATGGAGTGTGGGCATTCCTGGGAGGGAATGGGGGGTGTGAGAGCACTGCTGAGGTGGGGGGAGAGATTGGAGGGGTATGGGTGCGCCCCAGTGGGGTAGCTCGGGGGGGGCACAGGGTGCTGCGTGTGTCTCCCAAAGCTCCACGGTGGCCAAAGCAGAGAGAGCTCCAATCCCTGCTCAGAACCCCGCAGGTGAACAGGAGTCCCTGTCAGGGTCCCTGCTGGGGTCCCTCTTAGGGCCCCCCCCTCACCCCAGAGCTACTCTCCACAGGGTGCTGTGTGCCCCCCAGATTTATTTCCATCTTTAGTTACATTTCCCCCGTGGAATTAGTCCAGTGGGGTAGCACCACAGCAGGCGGGGGGGGACGGGACGGGACACCCAGGACCAAGTGGTCCTGAACCCCCTCGAGAATTCCAGCCAAATAAATCACAAAGGACCCCAAGAAAGAACCTTCTCCTCCCCTCTCTCCCCCTTCCCCCGCATTTCTGTGGCAGCCTTCCCCCCAAGCAGCTAGGAAAGGCAGGGGTGCTTTGGGGTGACTACCTTTGACCGCCGGGGCACAGGCTACGTGCAGGCAAACGTCGGCGTCGTGGCTGCAGCCAGCGATTAAGGTGGGGGTTGGTGGCTCAAGGAATGAGGACCCCCCACCCCCTCCCACCCCCGCTGGGGTTGGGGCGCTGTGGGGTGCTGTGGGGCAGGGGAGGGCGGGTGTTAAGCAATGCCTTTAATCAAGACAGATCCCAAACCCGGCGCGGCAGCCGGCGTCGGCTCCACCACCCCATCGGCTCCCGGCATCGCCCTGCCGCCAGCCGGGGGGCAAAAGGCTTTTTGGTTTGGTTGTTTGGGGGGCGGGGTGGGGGGGGTGGGGGGGAGGAGGGAGTAGTGAGTTGATTTTGCACCCTCAGGGGAGCAGGAGGGCTTGGGGGGATGCATATCCTCATCCAGGGCTGCCTCAGCGGATGGGTACGAAAAGGAGACCCCCTAGAGGGAGGCTGTGGGGTGGGGGGCGGGGGATCAAACCCACCCTTTGGATGCTGGGTGGGAGGGCTGGAGGGTGGGAAAGCCCCGAGGGGCTGCCCGGAGCCCCCAGAGTCGGTGCTGGCCGCAGGACACCCTTCTTTCTCGGGGGGTTTCCTGGTACCCTGCCTGAGCTCAGCCCGCCGCCACCCTCCGGCACGGCGGGGCAGGGCGGCTCCTGGGTGGGGATGGAGGATTTCGGGCGAGCGTGGGGGCGAGGCCGGAGTGGAGGCGGACCTGGGCGAGCCGCCGTGGTCAGCCGGAGGACGTTTCACTCACGTCCTCAAGCGGGTGGGCACCCCCAAACCCCAGGCGTGCCCAGGGTGGGCGTGATGGCCACCACCCTATGGTGGGGTGCCGGGAGGGGCAGAGGGGACCACAGCTGGGACCCCACCGTGCCATCCCCGCCGGCTGTGCCATCTCAGCCGGTCCTGCCGGTGTCTGTGGCAGCCCAGCCCCGCCGGAGTGTCCGTCCCGGGGCCGCGGCGGTGCCGGAAGCAGCGGCCCCAGCGCTCGCCAGGCTGTCCCAGCCTGTCCCCGCAGCCGCGGGGGCCGGTGAAACCAGGGAAAGGTATTTCCTTCCCATCCCTTCCCACCCACGCCCCGGCCTGCACTCGAGGGCAAGGAGGGTGAGGGAGGCCACGGCAGGCACCGCGGTGATGAGCCCAGCAGCTGGGGGGCATCTACCACACCCCGCAGGTTTCGGGGTGTCCAGCTCCCTTGGGTGCCGTGCTGGGGGCTCGCTGCTGGTCCCGGCTCGGGGCAGGGAGGGGTTCAGCCTTTGCCAGCCCTGGTTTGCCCTGCACAGAAGAGGGTGCCAAAGCTACTGGGTGCACCAGGGTAGCTCCGCCACCATCCTCTCCCCAGCACATGGGGGCTGCTGTCCCCAGCTCTGCCACGGCACCGGTTTGGGGACATCAGTGAGCCCAGTCTGAGCTGGCCACCCCTCTGTCCTCATGACGGGGGGCTGCTGGCTCCCAGGCGCTGTGGCGAGGCTCGGTACCCTATGCAGGGGACAGGGCTGCCCCAAGGCGGGGTGAGCCGACCCCCCAGCTCTGCGGTGAGGACGGCAGAGCAGGGATGTGCTGAGAGCTGGCGGCACGGGGAGAGGGCCGGTGCTGGGGTGGGTGTCTGCGGCAGACGCCGCTGGAGCAGCATCAGCTTTGCCGCTGAGCCCTCTGCTGTCCCTGTCACCACACCAAGCAGCGGAGAGGAGTGGAGCCAGCTGCTGATCAGCCTGGCCGAGAGCAAGAGCAGCCAAAGGATTTCGGCTCATCAGTTCCTGAACTGGTTTAACGCCCCAGACAGACAGACAGACGCGAAGGGAGATGGCAGGAATGTGCCGCGGGGCGGGATAGGGCCCTGCAGCACTGGCACAGGCTGGCGCTGGGACGGTAGGGCTGCGGCCGCGGGGAAGGAAGGGGCCCACGCAGCAGACACCACCAGGAGAAGCACCCACGGGGAAGGAAAGGTTCTCCCTGGAGCCTTCTCTGACAGCATCGGTCCCGGTGCCTCTGCCCGGCTCTGAGCGCCGAGGATTAAGCTTCCTCCTGGAGGGCTTCGGTGGGGATGGGAAGGGCACCGCACCTGTGGCACCCCCCTGCCAGCCCCACGGAGCACAGAAAGGGTCTAAAAGCTGCTGGTGGCCTGGAGGGCACAGCGTGGGCCGGTGTGGGAGCTTTGTCTTCCTACCCTCCTAGGGAAAGGCAGCCTGGATGCCTTGGCAGCAGCTCTGGGGCTGTGCCCAGCAGGCAGCTGAAGCCAGCCCTGCCAACGCAGGGCAGCCCAAAGGCCAGGAGCGATGGGCTGGGGAGGGGGCAAGGGCAGGCATGAAGAGCAGTGGCATCTCCCTGCTGGGCCAGCAGCAGCGTCGGCAGTGGCCTGGGATGGAGCTTCCCTTTCTGGCAGTGCCCAGCTGCTCCAGCAGCCCTGGCAGACCTGTGGCACTGGTGATGCCCCGAGGGCAGTGGATTCACAGCCGTCTGTCCCATGTGGTGTGTGAGGAGCTGGCTCCTGCCTCACCCAGAGCAGCTCCCATCTGATGCCCCCTCAGTTTATGCAGCAGCAGGAGCCATGAAGGGGGCAGCCCCTGCCCAGCACGCAGGTGCCAACGTGGTTTATGGCTCTGTTCAGCCACCTCCCTGGGCAGCCTGCTCCAGTGGTTGAGAACCCTGGCAGGGAAGGAGTTTCTTCCAACATCCAACCTAAAGCTCCCCTGCTGCAACCTGAAGGCTGTTTCCTCTTGTCCTAAGGCAGCCAGGGTTGGAAGTTCCACCTGGTGAGCCCCACAGCTGCCACTGAACAGATTTGATTCACCAGGCCTGACCAGGGGGGCATTCCCAGAGCTGGTTTGGTGCCTGCTGGCATGCTCTGTGCCAGGATTTGCTTTCCAAGCAGCACCTCTCCCTCTCCCTCTCCCTCTCCCTCTCCCTCTCCCTCTCCCTCTCCCTCTCCCTCTCCCTCTCCCTCTCCCTCTCCCTCTCCCTCTCCCTCTTCTCTGAAGCCTGGAATTGAGTGGGATTTGGCCACATGTGGCAACTTCCTGCACTTTACCAAAGAGCAAGGTGGGCAGGGGGAGAAGCTGCTGGTGGGCAGAGAAGAGAAAGGGACTGGCACGGGTCAGTGGTGCCCCTCTCATCATTGAGGAGTAACAGCAGGCACCAGTACAGCCTAGGGGCAGTCCTGCTGGAGAGCAGCTCCATGGAGGAGGATCTTGGGAGTCCTCATGGCCACACAGTTCTCCATGGGACAGCAATGTGCCCTCATGGCCAAGAGGGCCAATGGTCTTCTGGGGTGCAGCAAGGAAAGCATGGCCAACAGGGCTAGGGAGGTTCTCCTCTCTGTCTGCTCTGCCCTGGTGAGCCCACACCTGGAATACTGTGGCCAGTTCTGGGCTGCCCAATTCAAGAGAGACAGAGACCTGCTGGAGTGTCCTACAGAGGCTGTGAGGATGCTGAAGGGCCTGGAACAGCTCTGCTCTGGAGAAAGGCTGAGAGCCCTGGGGCTGTTTAGTCTGGAGAAGAGAAGGCTGAGAGGGGACCTGATCAATGTCTGTAAGTATCTGAGGGGTGGGTGTCAGGAGGAAGGTGCCAGGCTCCTTTGGGTGGTGCCCAGTGATAGAAGAAGGAACAAAAGGGACAAGCTGGAGCCCAGGAGGTTCCACCCTGACACGAGGAGAGGTTTCTTTGGTGTGAGGCTGCTGGAGGCCTGGAGCAGGCTGCCCAGAGAGGTTGTGGAGTCTCCTGCCCTGGAGCCTTTCCAAACCCACCTGGATGTGTCCCTGTGCGCCCTGCCCTGGGTGACCCTGCCATGGCAGGGGGGTTGCACTGGATGATGCCCGGAGGTCCCTTCCCTACCCTGGGATGGGCTCCAGACAGCGCAGGCAGCGCTCGCTGCTGCTGGCTTGAGCTCCAGCCCTCGCTGCTTCCTTGCCACAGTCACCTCTGCGTGGAGCAGGGCCACTCCCAAAGCCACCACCACCACCACACGGGCTGCAGGGTGTGAGGCACAGGTCTGCAGCATCCAGGAAGGAATTCCACCCCACCCCCCCGCTGCACAAACAGCCCTGCTGAGTGAGGGCTCTTCCCCAAGCGCCTGCCCGGCCGCCCTGCGCCTCCAGGCGTCCCAGATGGGCTCTAATGACAGCCCAGGGGCCACGCTCCCTCGGGCTGACACCTGGAGATGACAGGGCTCCTTTCCCTGCCGACTGACAGCTCCGCTCGAGCATGGGGATGAAAACACTTCCCGGCTGAAGGGCTGTCACGTAGGAGGCTGCAGGGAGGGTGGGGTTGGCCTCTTCTCCCTAGTGCCAGGTGATGGAGAGGAAATGGCCTGGAATTGTGCCAGGGGAGGCTTAGGTTGGAGAGGAGGAGAAATTTCTTTGCTGCCAGAGTGGTCAGGGATTGGCACAGGCTGGCCAAGGGAGGTGGTGGAGTCACCATGCCTGGAGGTGGTCAAGAAATGCGTGGCCACGGCCCTGGGGGCCATGGTTTGATGGCCACGGTGGGGTTGGGTTGATGTTGGACTGGATGAGCCCAGAGGAATTTTCCAACCCAAACACTTCTATGGGTCTGTGAAGGGTGGAAGGTGGGAGATCTCACCTCGCAGCGTCCTGGCAGCGCTGGGGCCAGCCATGGCACCAGGGAGGGAGCCAGATGCTTGCCCAGGGCCTCCCCAAAAGGCAGGAGGTGGGGTTTGGCTCACCAAGAGCTCACACACCTCCCAGTTTTGCTTTCCCAGGGTGGTGTGGCATGGTGGCACCACACAGAGAACGACTTCAGTTGGAAAAGGCCCTTTAAGATCATCCAGTCCAACCATCCTCCAACTCTCCCAAGGCTGCTGCTAAACCCTGGCCCTCAGCACCGCAGCTCTGCCTCTTTGAGCCAGTTCCAGGGATGGGCATTCAACCACCTCCCTGGGCAGCCTCTTCCAGTGTCTGAGAAGCCTTTTGGGGGAGAATCTTCTCCTAATGTCCAACATAAACCTGCCCCTGGGACAAACTGAGGCTGTTTCAGGGCTGGGAGTCCCACAGCTGCCACAATGCTGTCACAGGGCAGAGGTATGCAGCGTGGGACCTCCTGGGAGCTGGCTGGGGGGTGCAATGCTGACCATCATGCTGGGGGGGGGGGGAGAGCTGCTGGGAGCTCCCCACAGTTGGGGAACGTGCAGAGTGACACCAAGAGCCAGCAGAGCAGCACTTAAAAAAATAACTTTAATGTTGAAGTTTCCCCAGCAGCTCTCTGTCCCATGGCAGGACCCCACGGACCGAGTCAGAGCAGAGCCGGGCAGCAGCCACGGCCCCTGAGCCTGGCAGCAGCCACGGCTCCTGCCCCTGCTCAGCAGGCAAGTGTGGGACAATGGCATCAGCACTGCTACAGGCTTGGATTACCTCCAGCAGGCTCACCCCTGCTCACATTTTGCCCCAAACCAAAGCCCAGGCTGAAACCTGCTGTAGGGAGGCACAATCTGCGCCTCAGGGTGGGCACACCACCACCTGGCAGCATCACCCAGCGGGATCCATCTGGTACAGCCTCCGGTGGAAGCTCCCCAGGGAGAGAAGGCACAAACCTTTTGCCTCTGTGAATCCCTCCACCCTTCCCCCACTCTTTTCCCTCTAGAATTGGCTGCCTCCCTAGCTCAGGAGCCCCCTGCCTCCGGCACACCAGCAGCAAGTCTCACATTCTTCATCCATTCCCTTCAGAGAGCTTGGAGGGAGGACGCCAAAAGGAGCTGCAGGGAGCCAGGGTCAGAACAGGAGCTGAGGCTTTCCAAACCCCCACCAGCCATGGAGACTTTCCCAGCCACCTCCAACTTTCCCAGGCATCAGGGTTGTGTCAAAGGGACAGGCAAGTTAAAGTGCATTACATCACCCAGTCAGAGGAGGAGACACCTTAGGAGTAAAGGTAAGGAAACTGCTGGAAGAAGAGAGCCAATCCCAGTGGCCTCAGGGCAGGCAGCAGCCAAGGAGTGGGAAGCTGTTTAGGAAGTCATCCCCAGAAATGCTGTTTCCTTCTTTTGCTTTCTAGGGGAATCTAAAGGATGTAAAGAACACCAAACCCAACCAACCAAGCAACCAAGGACCCTGCTGCTTCCAGAAGTAGCTCTGAGCACAGCCCCACAGACTGTCTGCCCTTCGAGTGCAGTTCCCAGCCCCCCTCCCCTCCCCCAGTGAAAGATTTCTGCTTTCCCTCTGCAGAGACAACTCTTTAGCTCGCTTTGAGCCCTGTCAGCAGCCTCCTGTGGAGACACAAGAGAGCTGCAGGGAGTTTGGCTCTGCCAGGTGAGCTCTTCCCAAAGCCCTCCTCATCCCGAGGCAGAGCAGCCGACGTCCACGCAGGCAGCTGCCGCAGCGGGGGCCGCCTCCGGCCTGCCCGTCCATCGCCAGCAATGGGCAGGGGGAGCTTGCCCAGGCCGGGCTGAAAGCAACCTGGGAAGAGTAGCAAATCTGGAAGCACCTCGCGAAGCTCCCTGCGGGCAGGCCGCTCCAGCCCAGCCGCCGGGGAGCCGCGGGGAGGCGCCGGGGAGCTGGGTGGGCGGCCCCGGCCGGCCGGCGGGCGGGGGCGCTCAGAAGGTGCTCTCCAGCAGGCAGTGGCAGCCGCAGCCGGTGGGGCACACCTCCTGGGTCCGGAACCACTCCATCATGTGGCTGGTGTGGCCCCCGTGGCCGCAGGTCAGGCAGAAGTTGGAGGAGCCCCGCACTGCCACGTGGCAGATGGCACACTGGAAGGTGAAGCCCTTGCAGATGGCGCACTGGGTGCCCCGCACCTCGCTGCGGCAGTGGCTGCAGTACACCCCGAACTCTGCCCCCGGGAGACACACACACACAGACAGACAGTCAGAGGGGGCAGGGCCACGGACAAAGAGCTCCCACATAGCCCCCTCCCCTTCGACAGGTGAGTCCCCAGAACCCACTGCCCAAGAGGCCTGGCTCTCCAGGCTGGGAGCAGTGTCTCAGTGTGGGGTGTCCTACAGAGAGGTCAGCTTCGGTGGTGCCCAGGGCCAGGAGAAGGGGCAGTGGGCACAAGCTGGAAGCCAGGAGGCTCCCCCTGAGCAGAGGGAGAAGCTTCTTTGGTGTGAGGGTGCTGGAGGCCTGGAGCTGGCTGCCCAGAGAGGTTGTGGAGTCTTCTGCTCTGGAGAGATTCCAACCCCCCCCCCCCCCCCCGGCTGTTGTGCCCCTGGGCAAGCTGCTGTGGGTGCCCTGCTGGAGCAGGGGGGTCAGACTGGGTGATGTGCAGAGGTCCCTTCCAGCCCTCACCATGCTGGGCTTCTAGGATCCTGTCTCCATCTGGGAGATTGCTGGGCTGGGGCACAGGCTGGCCCACCAACTACAGCTGGGAGCTTCCCACTGGTCTCCTCTGCCTCACCCCTGTGAAGTTTAACCAGGTGCAAACAAGAGCAGCCTTTGCTGCCCACCACAGAGAGCAGGGTGGACTCCAGCTGTGCCTGTCAGCCATGGAGGGGCAATAGCCACTGCTGAAGCCACCAATTTTCACTCCAGTTACTCCTCAAGAGGAGTCCCTGGTGCCAAAGTGAGACAACTGCTGCTCCCCTGGCATCTCTCACCTGCCTCTCTCCTCCCAGTGTCTCCTTCTCAGGGGCCTAAGGAAGAAGACTTTTGGGCAGCTGTCCTTAAGCAGCAGCTCTGAGCACCTCTGTTGCTGAAAATACTATCACAGACTCACAGGATGGCTTGGGTTGGAGAGGACCTCTCAAGCTCACCCAGTCCAACCCCTCTGCACTCAGCAGGGACCTCTGCAGCCACAGCAGGCTGCTCACAGCCACAGCCAACCTCACCTGGAATGGTTCCAGGGACAGGACATCTCCCACCTCTCTGGGCAACCTGGGCCAGGCTCTCCCCACCCTCAGGGTCAAAACATTTCTGCCTTCTTTCCAGTTTGAATCTCCCTCCTCCAGTTCAAACCATCACCCCTTGGCCTGGCACAGCAAACCCTGCTGAAGAGTCTGTCCCCAGCTCTCTTAGACCCCCCCTGAAGCACTGCAAGGCCCCCACCATAAGGGCTCTCATTTGGGGGATAAATGTTCCATTTGCCCACTTCTTGGCCAGCTCCCCCAAGGCTGGAAATCTTGCCCAATGCAGCCCAGAGGCAGAGATTAAGGGGCTGCATGTCTGGACTCAGAGGGAATGAAGAATTGCTAGCAGCTGAATATCCCCAGCACAGCTCTTTGTGTCCTTTCAGCCTTGCTGGAGACATGTTGCAGCCTACAAAGCCCTGGAGCCAGCCTCACCTCCACCCAGAGCTGTGAAGAAGCCAAACCCATTTGCTGGCAGAGCTAAGGACAATTTTCAGCCCACCTGGGGAACCTAATGAGTTTTAACAAGGACAAGTGCAGAGTCCTGCACCTGGCAAGGAAGAATAAACTGCACCAGTCCAGGCTGGGAGGTGACCTGCTGGAGGGCAGCCCTGTGGAGAGGGACCTGGGAGTGCTGGTGGAGAGGAAGTTCTCCATGGGTCAGCAATGTGCCCTGGGGGCCAGGAAGGCCAATGGGATCCTGAGAGGCATTCAGAAGAGTGAGGCCTGCAGATCCAGGGAGCTTCTCCTCTCCCTCTGCTCTGCCTTGGTGAGACCTCACCTGGAATATTGCACCCAGTTCTGGGCTCCCCAGCTCCAGAGGGACAGGGATCTGCTGCAGAGAGGCCAAGGGAGGGCTCCAAGGATGCTGAAGGGACTGCAGCACTGCCTGGGCAGGAGAGGCTGAGAGCCCTGGGGGTGTGCAGTCTGGAGAAGGCTGAAAGGGGATCTAATAAATGCCTATAAATATCTGAGGGCTGGGGGTCAAGAGGGAGGGGACAGGCTCTGCTCACTTGCACCCTGGGATAGGCCAAGGGGCAATGGATGGAAACTCCAGCACAGGAGGTTCCACCTCAACATGAGGAGCAACTTCTTCACTGGGAGGGTCACAGAGCACTGGAACAGGTTGTCCAGAGAGGATGTAGAGTCTCCTTCTCTGGAGGCTTTCCAGCCCTGTCTGGATGTGTTCCTGTGTGACCTGTGCTGGATTCTCTGCTCCTGCTCTGGCAGGGGGCTTGGACTGGAAGGTCTCCAAGGTCCCTTCCAACTCCTAACATCTGTGGGCCTGGGTGATCTGTGATCCTGGTGAGCAGGCGTTGCCAAGCTCCAGAGGCAGAGGCAGGGCTGGGCTGGGGCAGCTGCAGCAGCCCAGAGGCAGATACTCACCAATCCCTTTGTGGGGATCAGGAGGACAAGAGACAAACTTGAGCACCTCAGCTCGCTTCTCTCGCAGGCCCCAGCGATAGAGGATTTCCCCATAGCACTTCTTAAAGTCATCAAACTGCTGAGTGTTGGCAGGATCCAGGAGCCTACAGAACAAACAGGGGTCACAGATGGCACTGGGTTGGAAGAGACCCTCAAAAGTCACAGTCTCACAGTATCACTATGCTTGGAAGAGACCTCGAGGATCATCGAGCCCAAGCTGGCACCACAGACCTCATGACCAGAGCATGGCACCAAGTGCCACATCCAATCCCCTCTGGAACACCTCCAGGGATGGGGACTCCACCACCTCCCTGGGCAGCACATCCCCAGGGCCAACAACTCTCTCTGGGAAGAACTTTCTCCTCACCTCCAGCCTGAACCTCCCCTGACACAGCTTGAGACTGTGTCCTCTTGTTCTGGTGCTGGCTGCCTGGGAGAAGAGACCAACCCCCACCTGGCTCCAACCTTCCTGCAGGGAGTTGGAGAGAGCAAGAAGGTCTCCCCTGAGCCTCCTCTTCTCCAGGCTAAGCAACCCCAGCTCCCTCAGCCTCTCCTCACAGGGCTGTGCTCAAGGCCTCTCCCCAGCCTTGTTGCCCTTCTCTGGACACCTTCAAGTCTCTCAATGTCCTTCCTAAACTGAGAGGCCCAGAACTGGACACAGGACTCAAGGTGTGGCCTAACCAGTGCTGAGCACAGGGCAGGATGAGCTCCCTGCTCCTGCTGGCCACACTGTTCCTAATGCAGGCCAGGATGCCCTTGGCCTTCTTGGCCCCCTGGGCACACTGCTGGCTCATGTTCAGACAGCTGTCAGTCAGCACCCCCAGGTCCCTCTCTGCCTGGCTGCTCTCAGCCACTCTGGCCCCAGCCTGTAGCTCTGCCTGGGGTTGCTGTGGCCAAAGTGCAGCCCCTGGCACTTGGACTTGTTGAATGCCATCCTGTTGGCCTCTGCCCATCTGCCCAGCCTGGCAAGGTCCCTCTGCAGAGCCCTTCTGCCCTCTCACTGACCAACCTCTGCTCCCAGCTTGCTGTCAGCTGCAAACTTGCTCCAGATCATCCATGAAGATGTTAAAGAGCACAGGGCCCAGCCCTGCTCCCTGGGGCACACCACTGGTGCCTGGCTGCCAGCTGGCTGTGGCACCATTCACCACCACTCTCTGGGCTCAGCACCCAGCAGGGATGCCTCCACCTAGCTCAGGCTGCCCAGGGCCACATCAAGTCTGATCTTGAATGGCTCCAGAGGCCTTAGCCACATCCCCGGGCAACCTGTTCCAGTATTTCACCACCTCCATTGTGAAAAGCTTCCCTGTGATGCCCAACCTGAATCTGCCCTGGGTTGTCATCCACCTCAGTGATTCTCAAGGGCTGTGGCTGTAATCTTCTTCCCAGTGGCTACACAACCAGCTCACGTTGCTACAAGAGCTGAGGGTTACTTCCCACGTGCTGCTGGAGCATTGCTGAGCACCAGCTGGTCTGGCCTTCACTGCTTCTGCACTCAGTGGGGGGACTGCACTCTGGGGTCCCAACCTTGGCCACCTACAGATGATACAAGACTTTTGGGGGGGTGGCTGACACCCCTCAGGCTGTGAGGCCATCCAACGAGAGCTGGCTACAGGCAAAGCTCATGAAGCTCAGTCAGGACCAGTGCAGGGCCCTGCATCTGGGGAGGAACAACAGCAGGCACCAGGACAGGTGAGGAGCTGCCCTGCTGGAGAGCAGCTCCATGGAGGAAGACCTTGGAGTGCTGCTGGGCAGCAAGCTCTCCATGGGACAGCAATGTGCCCTGGGGGCCAAGAGAGCCAATGGGATCCTGAGGGGCAGCAAGGAAAGAGTGGCCAGCAGGGCTGGGGAGGTTCTGCTGCCTCTCTGCCCTGCCCTGCTCAGACCACAGCTGCAATCCTGTGTCCAGTTTTGGGCTCCCCCGGTCAAGAGAGACAGAGACCTGCTGGAGAGAGGCCAAGGGAGAGCCCTGAGGATGATTAGGGGACTTGAGCAGCTCCCCTGTGAGGAGAGACTGAGAGCCCTGGGGCTGTTTAGTCTGGAGAGGAGAAGGCTGAGAAGGGATCTGATCAATGTCTATCAATAGCTGAGGGGTGGGGGGCAAGAGGAGGGAGCCAAGCTCTGGTGGGTGGTGCACAGCAATAAAGCCAAGCACCAATGGATGCAAACTGGAACAGAGAAGACTTCACCTCAACAGGAGGAGAAACTTTCCAGTGAGGGTGACAGAGCCCTGGAGCAGGCTGCCAGGGGGGTTGGGGAGTCTTCTGTGGGGACTTTCCAACCCCACCTGGATGCCTTCCTGTGCAGACTACCCTGGGTGACCCTGCTCTGGCAGAGGGGGCTTGGACTGGATGATCTCTGGAGGTCCCTTCCAACCTCTCAAGTTCTGTGACACTGTGACACCACATGCAAGCCCAGCTGGGCTCATCTGCAGTCTGCCGCTTGAACCACCTGAATGGAAAGGCCCAGGGGCAGGTGTGGTGCTTCACAGCACCAACAGAGACCTGGCTGCAGAGTTCCAGCTGAGCTGGGCACAGAGGAGAAGGTTCTTCCCAGAAAGAGTAATTGGCCCTTGGGATGTGCTGCCCAGGGAGGTGGTGGAGTCCCCATCCCTGGAGGTGTTCAGGAAAGGCTTGGACGTGGCACTTGGAGCCACGGTTGAGTTGTCAGGAGGTGCTGGGTAGTGTGTGATAGGTTGGACTTGATGATCTCTGAGGTCTTTCCCAACCTGGTTGATTCTGGGAGTCCCACAGCCCTGAGGACCCCCAAGGCATGCTGTAGCCTACCTCTTGTTCTTCTCGTGCTGGTCCTTCTCCCGCTCCCGGTGGTCAGGGTAGGTCAGGTTGCCGTAGCGGAAGTCATCCGGGGAGGACTCACACCAGGGCGTGGAGGCCTGCTCTGGGTCCTTGTTTGCTGCAAGCACCAAAGGGGTTGTGAGCATACAGCACCCATGAGCACAGCCTTTCTCAAAAGCAGGATGAGGAGGGAGAGAGGAAGGCCACAGGCAGGCACTGCCAGGGTTTCTCCCTAAGGTATGGGGACATCACCTCGAACCTTCCTGCAGACACCGCCTCGAACCTTCCTGCAGACACCACCCTGCCTCAGCAAACCAGGGGCCAAGCTCCACTTGTCAAGATGGAATGGGAATGGGGATCATGAGGGTGCTGCAGGCCTGGAGCAGGCTGCCCAGAGAGGTTGTGGAGTCTCCTTCTCTAAAGAGAGAGATTCCAACCCCAGCTGGATAGTGCATCCCGGGCAAGCTGCTGCGGGTGCCCCTGCTTCTGCAGGGATGTTGGAGTAGACCATCCCCAGAGGATCCTTCCAGCCCCCTCCATGCTGGGATTCTGTCATCATCAGACAGAGAAATCTAACGTGGAGGGATCCCTTTCGCCTTCCACTTTAGACAGAAGGCATCCAGAGAACCAATCCCATGGAGCTGGCTTGGGAACATTATCTGCATCAGGCCTGGGTTCCTCTTCCCTAGGCAGGGAGGACTCTCACCACCGGGGCTGGTGTGACCTAGCAGGGGCCTCTGCATGCAAGGCACTTCCTCAGGGGCAGGGAGAAGCCTGCTAATGACCACTACAGGACAACAGCAGCTCCCTTAAACCCCCTTCTCTTCACTCCTCCCCACATCACAGATGCTTTCTTATTGCCCTGAAAAGTCCCAGCTTTGGTGCCAAGGGGGTTGCTGCTGCTCCAGGCCATCCTAGAATCCTAGAACAGAATCATTTTGGCTGAAAAAGACCTTCAGGATGATGGAGTCCAACCATTACCTAACTCTACCAGTCAGGAATTGGCCAACAGCCTCAGCTTGGACACTGGGGCCCTTGTCTTTGACACCTTCACAGCTCAGCAGCAAACCTCCTTAGGCCCACAGGTATTCAGGGCACCACGAACTCAACCTGCCTGCCTGCTGCTGTTTTTCCAGTGGCAGAAGCAAGGAGCACAGCATTGCTTTTCCCCTCTGAACCCTCTGCAATTAGCTGGCTGATGACACTGAGGCCAGCCTTGATAAACACTGAATGATCACGGTGACTGGGAGAGGTGCCTGAGGACTGGAGGGAAGTGAATGTCCCTCCTGCCTTCAAAGAGGGCACGAAAGAGGAGCCAGGAAACTGCAGGCCACTCAGCCTGACCTTAATCCCCAGGAAGGGATTCCCAGCTAATCCTGGCAGCCATGGCCAACAAACTCAAAGTGTCTAAAGCACTGGGGGTGTGGCACCACTCAGTGCCAAGGCAGTCACCTTGAGTGCTTGCTCCCTTCTTTTCCCACCCCACAGGAACCATCTAAAACCCAAGCCCAGGAGGGAACCCGGCTTCCCCTCTTTACCAGCCAGGTCTCCATACCTATGCTCCAGCCTCCAGTGCCAAGTCCAGGATCTGACATGCTGGAACAGGAGCCAGAGGAGGTAAAGCTGGGCTGTTGAGAGGCAAAGGAGAGGAAACCAGGTCATCTACAGGAGAGATGCTCCAAAGCACCCAAGAGGAGGGGGCAGGAGACGGCACCCGTACGTATCGGCTGTGGGAGGCCAGGTTGGAGGCGCGCTGAGGGAAGGGCACGGAGGAGTTTGGGCATCCCTGGAGCCTGGACTGGGCTTCAAACACGCTGCAGAGCATGGCCAGGGTCTGCACATCGTGGAGCTGTGAGTAATGAGCCAGCCTGGGGAACAAACAGCACAGAGAGAGGGTGAGGAGCGGGCGGAGCTCAGCGGCACCACCAGAGGAACTAACTGCGAGGGTTCGGAGGCTAGGTGCCTTTACCAACCATGAAGCTACAGACCTCCAGGAGGTCCACAGTGTCCAGGAGGTGGACCACAAAGTGTATTTCATTCCCAGATGTCCTGCATCCCTACAAAACTGGCTGCAGAGTCACTTTGCTTCCCTTTTTTTCCCCCTTCCCTCTCTCCTCCTGGGAGGGCACACAAGCCGTTAGCTCTTGCAGGGGAGGCCTGGTGTTGGCCTTGGCCATGCTGCCCATTAGGCCATGCTGCCCATTGGGCCTGGAGCAGCCTAACTGGGGCCTGGAGCAGCCTAACTGGGGCCTGGAGCTGCCAAGCTGAAATTGTAGCTGTGCCACAGTGGTTTGGTATGGGGGGCAGAGAGGCTTGGTAGAGGTGGGGCACGAAGGCCTGGGTTTGTCAGCCTGGTTTAAAGGGAGGTTTGTGTGAAGCTTTGGCTTGATGGAGCCCTGTGTTGAGCCCAGACTATGGATTTTTGTGTCTTCTATATGCTTGGTACTGGTTTAGGTAGCTATGAACAGCATTTCCATTGGAGCTTTCCAATCCTTTGTCTCAGCCTTCCTCTTTTACCCCTTCTGGAAGAGCTAACAGAACCTCTGTCTGGCTCTGAGCTAAGACACCAACTTGGAGCCTGCTGCATACATTGGTGTGGGTCCTGGCCCCTTGCTCACAGCAGGCACAAGCCTTGCAGGACTGGGTTGTCTTTCCTGTCACACCTTTGAGGAGCCAAGACTTTCTCCTGCAAAGAGCTGTGAGAAAGATGGGAGCTCTGGAGATCCAGCAGTGCTCATGGCCTGATTAGCCCCATAACGAGGTGCACAGGAGTGCTCTGCACTGGGTGTAAAACTGCAGCCATTACTCATCCCCAGCCACCACATTTTTGTTTGGTTCTTGTTTTTTTGGCCAAAACCTTCTGTGTGGAAGCCTCTTGCATCTAGGTGTTGAGGCCCACCACAGGTTTTCTGGCTGGCTGTGAAGTTCCTGGGTTGCTCTGAAGAATCAGAGCAAGGAAGAACCACCTGTCCTCCCCCACCTTACCGCTGCCACAGGGCAGGCAAGAGCTGCATCGAAAGCAAGAGCCTGCAAAACACACCACAGAACTCCAGACAGGGTCTGTCAGTCACTAATTTGTCTCCTCTCCTGAGCAGATTCACAGGCAGGAGGATGTTTGCAGCCAGCACTTGGCTCTCAGAGCAGTGGAATGACTGCCCAGGAATGCCATATGGCAACAGGGAAGGGGAAGGTGAAATCAGCTGCAACCAAGACGCTCATTTAGGAGGTGGGGAGCAGGAAACCAAAATCCTCAAGTCAGGCATTTGTGGGCGTGCTGGAAAGCAGAGCTCCTATGGCACCCTGGCCTGTTGCTCAACTTTAAGCCAAGAAAGATCTGGATGCTGGATGGGAGGCCAAATGCTGCCTCCTGCATGCCATAAACATGCTTCCAGCTTCCTGGCTTGATGCACCTTAGGCCTGAGGTGGGGCAGGGGGTGGGGGGGAGGGGAGGAAACAGCTGCTGTGAAACTACTTCAAATCCACCTCCACAGCTTAGTTGTGGTGGGCTCTGCTTCAGCAAGCTCCCCCCAAGCCCTCCCCAGCATTCCAGCACCTACAAGGACTCCAGTAATTGACGTCCAAAGGGATGTTGTGCCCAAGGTATCTCCAAATCTGGGTCAGACTTCGGTCCGAGACAGAGATCAGTGGCAACCATGGCCAGTGACCAAACCTGGCAGACAGGAAGGAAAAGGCATGTAAGCTGCAATTAACAATAACCAGACTCCCAGGGCATAGGTGTGCACCACTGCACTCACAGACAGATAATCAAGCAGCAGGTTCAGCCTCTGTGTCCCCAATAAGATAAACAGTGACATAAACCTGATGCTTTCCCTGCCTCCCTTGCTTGGAGTTTGGGTTTGAAGAGCAGCCCAGAGTCTAACACACCTACCAGGGTAGGAACTGGAGCTGAGCAAAGCCTTCCACATTGTCCTGCACCACAGCCTGGGCTCCAGGCTGGTGACACATGGGTGTGATGGGTGACCACAAGATGGATACAGAACTGGCTTGATGGCTGCACCCAGAGAGTGGCTGTCCATGGCTCCATGGCCCAGGGGAGGCCAGGGACAAGCAGAGTCCCTCAGGGAGCAGTCCTGGGACCAGGCTTGTTCAACATCTCTGTGGGTGCCATGGACAGTGGCACTGAGTGCACCCTCAGCAGGGTTGCTGATGACACCAAGCTGTGTGGTGCAGCAGACAGGCTGGAGGGAAGGGATCCATCCAGAGGGAGCTGGGCAGGCTGGAGAGGTGGGCACAAGCCAACCTCATGAAGTTCAATAAGAGCAAGGGCAGGGTCCTGCAGCTGGGTGGAGGCAACCCCAGGCACAAATCCAGGCTGGGCAGGGACTGGCTGGCAAGCAGCCCTGAGGAGAGAGCCTTGGGGGTGCTGGGGGAGGAGAAGCTCACCAGGAGCTCTCAGTGTGCACTTGCAGCCCAGAAAGCCAACCAGATCCTGGGCTGCAGCAGGAGAAGTGTGGCCAGCAGGGCAAGGGAGGTGATTCTCCCCCTCTGCTCAGCTCTGGGGAGACCCCACCTGGAGTCCTGCCTTCAGTTCTGGAGTCCCTATTCCAAGAGGGATGTGGAGGTGCTGGAAGGTGTCCAGAGCAGGGCCAGGAGGATGAGCAGAGGGCTGGAGCTGCTCTCCTGTGAGGACAGACTGAAGGAGTTGGGGCTGTTCAGTCTGGAGAAGAGAAGGCTCCCAAGTGACCTCATTGTGGCCTTCCAGTATCTGCAGGGGGCTCCAAGAAGGCTGGGGAGGGACTGCTCAGGATCTCAGGTAGTGATAGGAGTGGGGGGGATGGAATGAAGCTGGAGGTGGGGAGATTGAGGCTGGAGGTGAGGAGGAAGTTCTTCCCCATGAGAGTGGTGAAGGCCTGGAATGGGTTGTCCAGGGAGGTGGTTGGGGCCCTGTCCCTGGAGGTGTTTAAGGCCAGGCTGGCTGAGGCTGTGGGCAGCCTGATGTAGTGTGGGGTATCCCTGCCCATGGCAGGGGGGTTGGAACTGGCTGATCCTTGTGGTCCCTTCCAACCCTGACTGATACTAAATGAGAGTGCATTTTCTAGTCACAAACCTTCCAAGGGTTTAGAGTTGATGCAGGTCTTGGGTTTGGAGGTGTCTGGTGGCAGACAGTTTACTGCTGAGTTACTGTTTGCATGGGAAGGATCTTTAGATCAGCTGTGGGTGTTCCTGAACACCTCTATCATAGGATCACAGAATGGGAGGGGTTGGAAGGGACCTCCCTAGATCCCCCAGTCCAACCCCCCTGCCACAGCAGGGACACCCAGGGCAGGTCACACAGGAACCATCCAGATGGGTCTTGAGAGTCTCCAGAGCAGGAGACTCCACAACCTCTCTGGGCAGCCTGCTCCAGGGCTCACACCAAAAAAGTTTCTCCTTATGCTGAGGCTTCCAGTTTGCATCCACTGCCCCTTCTCCTGTCACAGGACACCACTAAAAAGAGCCTGGACCCTTTCCTCTTGACACCCACTCAGACACTTACAGACAATGATCAGGTCCCCCCTCAGCCTTCTCTTCTCCAGACTAGGCAGCCCCAGGGCTCTCAGCCTTTCCTCCTCAGGCAGATGTTCCAGTCCCTTCCTCATCCCTGTAGCCCTTGTTGGACACTCTCTCCTATATCCCTGTCCCTCTTGATCTGGGGAGCCAAAAACTGAACACAATCCTTCAGATGTTGTCCCACCAGGGCAGAGCAGAGGTGGAGAATAACCTCCCTTGGCCTGCTGGTCACTCTCTCCTTAATGCTCCCCAGGGCTCCATTGGCCTTCTTGGCCCCAAGGTCACATTGCTGGCTCATGGATAACTTACTGTTCCCCTGGACTCCAAGGTCCTTCTCCATGGAGCTATTTTCCAGCAGGTCAAGCCCTAATCTGTACTGGTGCCTGGTGTTGTTCCTCCCCAGGTGCAGGACTCCATGCTTACCCTTGTTGCCCTCTTGGCACAGCCTGGTACAGTTCTACTCCAACAGTTTGAACTCTTTCACCTGAAATGTTTTCCTTTATTTACCATTCTCCACTCTAAAATGGTTCCAACTTTTCAGTCTGACCTTGGATTGGGTTTTCTGCTGTGCAGTAAAACACATGGGGGCAGTTAGAGGATTTGAGGGAAAAGCAGAGCTCTGAGTTTGGCATGACACCCCAAAAACCCCAACAAAACAAAGGAGGAGGAAAGGAATGGGAGCAAGATGCTGGAAAGGCAGCAGAGATCAGAGCTGCCAACACAGAAAGGTAAAGGAACACAAAGCACCAGCACAAACAACACCCAGGAAGAGGAGTCCCACAGCTGTGCACAGTGAAACCAGGCAGAAAGAAGCAGGAGAGAAATTGGACCAGGAGGGGAGTGGGGGAGACATCACTTCCTCCACTGCTCTGCACCACATCTAACTTGCAGCTCAAGCCCCACCTAGGAACAAGGCAAGCTGGAGTTCCATGGGCAGGGAAAACCAAGGAAGAAACAGAGGTCTGCTGGAGAAACCCTGCTGAAGTCATTCCCCCCAGGCTCTGCTCCTAGGTGGGTGAACCAGGCAGCAAGGTGAAGCACAGCCAAAGGGGAACCAGACCTCCTTTCTCTCTCCTGCTCTAGCAGAACCCACCAAGAATCATAGTATCAGTCAGGGTTGGAAGGGACCACAAGGATCATCTAGTTCCAACCCCCCTGCTGGCCAGAGCCTCATCCAGCCTGGGCTTAAACACCTCCAGGGACAGGGCCCCAACCACCTCCCTGCACAACCCATTCCAGGGCTTCACCACTCTCATGGGGAAGAACTTCCTCCTCACCTCCATCTGGATGGTTCCTGTGTGACCTGCCCTGGGTGTCCCTGCTGTGGCAGGGGGGTTGGACTGGGGGATCTAGGGAGGTCCCTTCCAACCCCTCCCATTCTGTGATCCTGTGATGAAGGTGTTCAGGAACACCCACAGCTGATCTAAAGATCCTTCCCATGCAAACAGTAACTCAGCAGTAAACTGTCTGCCACCAGACACCTCCAAACCCAAGACCTGCATCAACTCTAAACCCTTGGAAGGTTTATGACTAGAAAATGCACTCTCTTTTAGTATCAGTCAGGGTTGGGAGGGACCACAAGGATCATCTAGTTCCAACCTCCCTGCCATGGGCAGGGACACCCCACACTACATCAGGCTGCCCACAGCCTCAGCCAGCCTGGCCTTAAACACCTCCAGGGATGGAGCCCCAACCACCTCCCTGCACAACCCATTCCAGGCCTTCACCACTCTCATGGGGAAGAACTTCCTCCTCCCCTCCAGCCTCAATCTCCCCACCTCCAGCTTCATTCCATTCCCCCTAGTCCTATCACTGCCTGAGATCCTGAGCAGTCCCTCCCCAGCCTTCTTGGAGCCCCCTGCAGATACTGGAAGGCCACAATGAGGTCAGCAGGAGAATAGCTTGAGTTTGCTTCTGCTTAGCTCAGTAAGCTTGCACAAGTGCCTGCCCACGTCTAGGAAGAGCCAAATGCCCAGCAGAGGTTCACAGCTCCTCTGGCAGTGCCAGCTCCATTCTCTTCCAGGCACTCCTGAGTCTTGGCAAAGGTTCTGCCTGCTGCAATGGACTAACCCTATGGAAAAAGTAGGGCCACAACAGCCACTCCTCTCCTGTGACCAGCTGAAGGTCAGCCCCACTCTGAGGGGGCTCAGACACTCCTGGGGAGAAGCTAGCTGCACTCAGCACCCAGGGCCAGCAGAGGTGAACACCCATCAAGGGGAAGGATTTACACAAGGAAGGAAAATCCTCCAGCACAATGGTGACAGCAGCCAGGCAGCTCTGCACACAGTCACTCCAGCTGCTGACTCAGAAGCAGGCTACACTCTCTGTTTGCCTGCAGGAGTTCCCTGGAACATGTGCTTCACCCTGCCTGGCAAAGGGCATTCACACTGCCTGCTTGTGGCCCTGGGAAGGAGGTTCTTCATGCCAAGAGTCAGTGAGGTCAGAGAGATCACCCCTGTGACTCTTCCACAGGCCTCAGTTCATACAGCAATCGGCTTGGGTTGGAAAGGACCTTCAAGATCATCCAGCTCCAACCTCCCTGCCATGGGCAGGGACACCTCCCACTAGAGCAGGTTGCTCAAGGCCTCACCCAGCCTGGGCTTGAACACTTCCAGGCTTGGAGCCTCCACAACTTCTCTGGGCAACTTGTTCCAGTGCCTCACCACCCTCATGGGAAAGAATTCCTCCCTAATGCCCAATCTCAATCCAGCTTCTTGCAAGTCTGAAGCCAAGACTCCTCATGTTGTCACTCCAACCCTTTGTAAAAAGTCCCTCCCCAGCCCTCCTGTAGCCCCCTGCACATCCTGGAAGGCTGCTCTAAGGTCTCCCTAGAGCCTTCTCTTCTCCAGGCTGAACAGCCCCAACCCTTCCAGCCTGTCCCCAGAGGGGAGGTTCTCCATCCCTCTGATCATCTTCATGGTGTCCTCTGGACCCCCTTCTTGCACTGGGGGCCCCAGAGCTGGGTGCAGTGCTGCAGGTGGGGTCTCAGCAGATCAGAGGGGCAGAATCCCCTCCCTGTGCTGCTGCTCTCTCTGCTTTGGATGCATTCCAGCACACAGCTGCCTGCTGGGCTGCCACTGACCATTGCTGGCTCCTGGGGAGTTTCTCACCACCTGACACCCCCAAGTTCACCAACCAGAGCCTCCCCAGAACAGCTGCTGAAGCCAGGTGGCTGTTTGCTCTCCAGAGGACAGCACAAGTTGTGTGAGGGTAGCAGAGCATGCTGAGGAAGAGGTCTGATCCCACATACCTGTACCAGATCCCTCCGGCCCACAGCCAAGGCTGAGGCAGCATTCTTCTGGCAGGTCTCCTGGATGTTATTGACATTCAGGCTGAAAAGAAAAGGAGAAGGCTCAGCTCTGGTTGCCATGTCACCTAGGAAGGTGAAGAGGGCTGGGGGGAAAGTGGCACTGGCAGCAGTGAGCAGCTCAGACCTTCCTGATCAACACAAGCCTGCCAGCATGGCCAGGATCCCAGCCCTTCCCTTGCTGTTCAGGGATCACTGCCACCCCTTCTCCCACTGTTCATCTTCACATCAAGCTCCAAACTAGCTGGGATTAACCCTAAGAAGCACCATTTCCAAGGAGGTATCAGACTAAACCCGTGCCAGGATATCACCAGGACCTGTCCCTAGAAGCTGTGTGTGCCATGCCAACGTGGTCCTGCTCCAGCTCAGCTTGTTGGGCTGCTCTGAGTCACCTGGAGATCCACCACGGAGCAGCAGGCTGGCCTTCAGCCTGTTCTCCAGCTGGATAACACACAGAGGGTCTCCAAGAGGCTGGGAAGGTGAGCTGAGGAGCCCCACACAGGCTTTCCTGTTTATTGCCAGAAAGCTTCCTCAAACACTTCACATACATCATAGAATCATAGAACTGTTAGGCTTGGAAGGGACCTCAAGGCTCAGCCAGCTCCAACCCCCTCCTGCCATGGGCAGGGACACCTCACACCACAGCAGGTTGCTCACAGCCACCTCTAGCCTGGCTGCAAACACCTCCAAGCATGAGGCTTCCACCACCTCCCTGGGCAACCTGGGCCAGTGTCTCATCACCCTCATGGGGAACAACTTCTTCCTCACATCCAATCTGAATCTCCCCACTCGTAGTTCTGCTCCATCCCCCCCAGTCCTATCCCTCCCTGACACTCTCAAATGTCCCTCCCCAGCTTTCTGGTAGCCTCCTGCAGATCCTGGAAGGCCATAAGAAGATCTGCTTGAAGCTTTCTCTTCTCCAGCCTGCACCACAGACCCCATGACTAGACCATGGCACCAAGTGTCACATCCAATCCCCTTTTGAACACCTCCAGGGATGGGGACTCCACCACCTCCCTGGGCAGCACAGCCCAAGGGCCAATCTCTCTTGCTGGGAAGAATTTCTTCCTCACCTCCAGCCTAAACTTCCCCTGGCACTGCTTGAGACTGTGTCCTCTTGTTCTGGTGCTGGCTGCCTGGGAAAAGAGCCCAACCCCCACCTGGCTCCAACCTCCCTGCAGGGAATTGTAGAGGGCAATGAGGTCTCACCTGAGCCTCCTCTTCTCCAGGCTAAGCAACCCCAGCTCCCTCAGCCTCTCCTCACAGGGCTGTGCCCCAGACCCCTCCCCAGCTTTCTTGCCCTTCTCTGGACACCTTCCAGCAGCTCAACCTCTTTCCTAACCTGAGGAGCCCAGAGCTGGACACAGGACTCAAGGTGTGGCCTAACCAGTGCTGAGCACAGGGCAGGATGAGCTCCCTGCTCCTGCTGGCCACACTGCTCCTGATGCAGGCCAGGATGCCCTTGGCCTTCTTGGCCCCCTGGGCACACTGCTGGCTCCTGTTCAGCCAGCTGTCAATCAGCACCCCCAGGTCCCTCTCTGTTTGGCTGCTCTCAGCCACTCTGCCCCCAGCCTGTAGCTCTGCCTGGGGTTGCTGTGGCCAAAGTGCAGCCCCTGGCACTTGGATGTGTTCAATCTCCTGCCCTTGGCCTCTGCCCATCTGCCCAGCCTGGCAAGGTCCCTCTGCAGAGCCCTTCTGCCCTCTCACTGACCAACATCTGCTCCCAGCTTGCTGTCAGCTGCAAACTTGCTGATGACTGACTCAATCCTCTCATCCAGATCATCAATGAAGATGTTAAAGAGGATGGGGCCCAGCACTGCTCCCTGGGGCACAGCACTGGTGCCTGGCTGCCAGCTGGCTGTGGCACCATTCACCACCACTCTCTGGGCTCAGCCTCCAGCCAGTTCCTCACCCAGCTCAGAGTGCTGGTGTCCCAGCCAGGGGCTGACAGCTTAGACAGCAATTTGCTGTGGGGGATGGCGTCAAAGGCCTTGCTGCAGTCCAGGTAGACCACATCCACAGCCTGCCCCACAGCCACCAGGCAGAGTTGGATGCCACACAAAAGCAGCGAGGCAAGAACAGAGGAGGAAGGTCAATAAACACACCAAGCTTTCAGGCCTGAAGCACAGCAATGCCCAAGACACCTGCCTCACTCAGGCAAGGCTGCCAGCCCACACTCACATGTAGAGCTCTCCCAGCAGCTTGTGGACAGGCAGCAAGCAGGAGATATCTTGGATGATGACCTTCCCAGCAGCTTTGATGGGGCGGTTGGTGGCGTCTGTCCCTTCCCGTTTGCTTTTCCACCTCCTTGATTTCTGCAGAACAAACAGCAGAGTGTCACCCAGCAGCAGGAGGAGGAAGAGGAGGAGAAGGAGGAGGAGGAGAGCAAGGTTTCCTGGGCCAGGGCACAAAGCACTAGGGTCAGGAATAATGCAAGCAGCACCCAAACCTGCCTTTCAGAAGGCCTGTGTGTGTTACCCTGGAAAACATCCACGACATGCCCAGGAGGAACAAGCATCCCCATCTGTAGGAAGTGAAAAGCAGGTCAAGGCAGCCAGCTCAAGGTCAAACTCACTCAAAAAGTTATTTTGTGAGTTCCCCTCACAAAAGCCAATAAGAGAACAAATCAGCCTGGGCAGGTTTGGCAGGAGGGTGGTTCAATTCTCACTGCAGGTCTGGGGACCTACTGCCCGACAGACCACCGCTGCCTTTAGCCAACAGCAGCACAGAGATGGGGGGGAGGCAGCTTCTGCTTGCTCTCTGCTTCAGGGCAAGCTGACAGCTCCAGCCTGTCTCTTCTGGGCTCCCTCAGTGTCTGAGTACACCCCTGTTTAATGCCAGGCCAGGGCTCCCACCTCCTGCTTTATCAAAAGCTTCCAACGAACAACTGGCAGCTGATAAAGCAGGGCCCAAGTCTTCCTAGCAAGGATCCTTAGCTACCATGCTCACAGCTGGCTCAGGACATCAGGTGGGGAGGAGGAGAAAGGAAAGGAACCAACACAAGGGAACAAAACCAAGAAGCCAAGATGATTCCCAAATACTCCCAGTAACACACACAGAAGCCACCTCAGTGCCAGAGTGCAGAAAGCTCCCCTGGATGCCTCAACCAGCGCTGAGTATTTGGTGGCATCTTGGCCTCTTCCAGCTCCTGGCTCTGGGAGGGCGAGGAGGAGGCTGAGAGGATGTGCAGCAGCACGACAGGGCAGGCAGAAGGCACTGGAGCTCTACGGAGGGAGGGAGGGAGCTCTCTCTGGCTGCTCTGCGGGAGGCTTGGCAATGCTGCTCCCCTGTGGTGTGCTCCCTCACTGACACCCGCAGCCCATGCTCCTGCACCAGCCTCTGCCGGACCTGCTGAGCTACGGACAGGCTCCCGAGGCACCCCTGCTGGGGCTCCTTACACCCCTGCCAGCAAAGCAGACCTCTGCTGATGGCTCCTCAGGGCACCAGAGCTCACACAGAGCAGACAATGGGGGCTCCTAAAGAGCAGGCTGGGCTCCAGGAAGGGCAGGATGTGGACCTGCAGAAGCAGGGTCACCTCTACTGTGGGTGTCCAGCCAGCTCTGGCGTGGCTGGGTGCCAAACTGCCTTTGACCATGACCATGCAATCCTATGAGAACCTGGGCAGCCTTATCACAGGCACAAAATGCCCTTAAACTAAAAGCCCTGACTTTTAAGAACTTAATTCCCCCTTCCCTGCCTGCCTGGCCCAAGGTTAGGCCTGTGTGCTGAGGAGCTTTTGCCATGCTGAGCGTACCACGGGAAGCAAAAAGAAGCAGAGAGTCAGAGATTGGCTTTGGTTGGACAAGACTTCTAAGATCATCAAGTCCAACCATTATCTAACTCTGTGTCAAAGTCTGGTGCTCCTGACATTGCTCTGGTGACCAAGGCTCAGGCCTTGGAGGAGCTGAAAGGGGATTTTTCCAGGGGTGCCCATGTGGCAGAGCACCAGCAGCTCTTCCATCATGGTTCTTCCACTGCTGCTCAGAGTGAAGAGGAGCAGAGTGTGTGTGCTGCCCAGTGTTCAGGACTATCTAAGGTCAGCTCTGGATCTCTTGCCATGGGGCAGGTTAAACCTCTTCTGACAACACCTTCTAGGTGTAGCTCCCCTTCCCATGCTGAAGGATGTAGGCTGTAAGACAGGGTCCCCAAACAATAGTGGCCCCTGCACCTCATTCCCTGTCAGGGCGACCAAGTGCTGTCCCCTAGGTGCAGTGAGGAGCTGCTGTTGCTGTTAAAATACTCCTTGAGCAAAGCCTGGGAGCCTCAGCACAACAACATGCCATCAGGGCATGAGCTCAGGCACTGTCCTGGCAGGGCTACCAGGCTTCTCTGGACAAAAGCTGTGTCTGAGCAGGTAGCTGAACTCAGGCTTGGAGACACAGAGCCACACTCTGCAGGTCTGTCCCCAAGGGATACCTAGAGCTGGGCAGGTAATTTGGAGAGCAACTTGCCACCTCCTGCCCATCTGTAAGCCAGCTGCCCCCAGGACTCACAGGCAACAGAGATTTCCCTCTGACTGAGGCAGCTTCTCTGCCCTGTCGTGGGGAAGAGAGTCAACCTGCTCCTGCCCTCTGCGAGAGCTTCCCCACAAGCATTTCAAAGAGCAGAAACATGGACAACACATCACTTTCCACAGGTCATCCAGCCACTTTTGGAGGAGAATGAGAACAAATGAGGGTGAGAATGGGGAAAAAAAAAAACCAAACAGAAGAAAAAAAAGATCCCATGGATGGTTTCCACTGCTTGCTGTCAGCATAGCACCAGACACATGAAGATGCTGCATGGATCAGAACCTCCTGAAAACTTGGGGCTCCCAACACAATGATCCTGTTCTCTTCCCCTTAGCCCTGGGACAAAAAAGGGAAGCCCTAATTCTGTGGGGTTCCCAGAGCAGAGGTGATGGCCATGTGCCCTGCCAGCACTACACTTCCATGCCACTGCCCCTTGAGCTGTGACAGAAGAAAACCCCAGAGCCACCTGCAAGAGTCACCATTCAAACTGCCTGGTGTTTGCTGTTCAGGTTTGCCTCAGCTACAGCAACACAGTGCTAGGAAAAAAAACCCCATCCTCTGATCAGAAACGTGGGAACCAGGGTGGTAAAGCCCATCACCACTGACAGCAGAAGCTCTCTTTTGAACCTAGTAATTGCTGGCATTAATTACAGGGGTAGCTCTCCATCAGGCAGTGCTTGAGCAGAGGGATTAGTGGAGGCAAGGAGAGCTCTAGCTGGGGTCTGGCTGGCCAAGCTCCACCACAAGGCTCCTCTCTCCCTTCTCCTTTGCCTCTTCTCCCAGGAGAAGCTTCCACTATGGTGTTAGCAGAAGATGTCATTGGGGTAGAATAGAAATGACATCTCTTTCTAGGGGCTGGAGCACAGGGCAGGAGGGGAAGCAGGGAACAGGAGGGTTGGGGCTGAAGCAGAAATCAACATGCGTGCACCAAGCTAACTACTGAGAGCTGAAGGTCAAACATCTTCTGCACTGCCCCCTGCCAGCATGTGTAGCTCTTTCTGCAGCCTACAGCCCTCAGCAAGGAGAACTGCATCTACCCTGCTGCTCCTGAGAGTTTAAGGAGAGGAAGGACAGAAAGAAAACAGCGACAGCGATGGCAAATTCAGACTCAGCAGCTCCTCGGAGCACCAGAAAGAAACCAGAGGGCTGATGACAATCATGGGGCTGGAGGTGACAGCAGGGGGAACAGCACTGAGTAATGACTAAAAAAAGCCAGCCTGCACCTGCACTACCATAACCCAAGGCTGCAGTGTGCTGCAATCTGAGGTGACAACGATGGCAGTAAAATGGGTTACATGTAGAAACAGATAGCCCAAGAATAAGCCACCAACTGCTTCGTAGCAACCACCATCATCGCTGCATACTCAGCAGAAGTTGTTACAAAATGCTGGGTGCCTGCTTGGAAAGGATGCCCACCAGCTGGGGGGGTGTGCCCTTGGATCCTGCTGGGGCAGGCAGAGCTGCCAGGAGCAGCCTGACATCGCTTCAGCCCTTCGTGCAAGCCCTTCGTGTAGGACCTGGTGTTAGTCGGGCAGAGGGGAAGGCTGCAGGTGGACAGGGAGCAGGCTTGACGTGGAGGTGAGGCTGCAAGGAGGCATTTCCAAAAGCCAAGGCTTAAACCAGCTCAAGGCTGGGTTCAAGCTGCTCCTAATGTTGTTCCCCCACCCCATCAACTTTCAAACCTGCTGCCTCCCTGTGGAAAACGATGCTCCTCTGCTCTGAGCTGCCTGCAGATCAACTCCCCCACGCAGGTCATGCAGCACTGCCTGCATTTGCTCCTCCAAAGAATCAACGTTTCACTACACTTCCACCATCTCCCACTCTACCAAGCACCTTCCACAAAGTGGGGGCTACAGAAACAAAACCTGAGGTGCTTTGGAATCAAGTGCCCCCCACCCAGGAGAAATACTTCTTTAGAGCTCCCATGAGCTGGCACCTGCCCTGAAGCAGAGGCATTTCTGAAGTGGAGGCAAGGCATGACCTAGAAAGGAGGAGGAATTCTTTCTTCTGCTAAACTTGCCAAGCTCTTGCTTCCTTGAGCACCATGAGCAATGCTGAGCTCTTCTTCCACAAGGAAAGCACTGGATCTGCACAATCATAGCATCACAGAATGGTCTGGCTTGGAAGGGACCTCCAAAGCTCATCCAGTCCAATCCCCTCTGCAGACAGCAAGGGCATCCTCCACTAGATCAGGTTGCCCAGAGCCAGTCCAGCCTCACCTTGAATATCTCCAGGCATGGGGCCACAACCACCTCCCTGGGCAACCTGTTCCAGTGCTCCACTACCCTCATGGTGCAGAACTTGTTCCTAACATTCAACCTAAATCTGCTCTGCTCTAGTTTGAAACCATTGCCCCTCGTGCTGTCCCTGCAGGCCTTTGCAAACAGTCTCTCTGCAGCCTTCTTGTAGCCCCCTTCAGGCACTGGAAGGTTGCTATTAGATCTCCTCAGAACCTTCTCTTCTCCAGGCTGAACACCCCCAGCTCCCTCAGCCTGTCCTTGTAGCAGAGGTGCTCCAACCCCCTGATCATTTTCGTGGCCCTCCTCTGGACCCACTCCATCAGGTCCAGGTCCTGTCTGTGTTGAGGGCACCAGACCTGGATGCAGCACTCCAGGTGAGGTCTCACCACAGCAAAGTGGCAGAATAATCCATAGGCCTCTCTGTCAGTCTTCACCTCAGATACTACTGCCCAGTTCTGAGAGCATCATTAGCCTCTTCCAAAGGTTATCCACAGACACAATCAACCCTCCAAGGCTTTCCCTAATCCAGGTGCCATCTTTAAGTGTAAATCAAACACAGCTGTAACTTCATCCCATCACTGCTTGCTCTTCCTTCCAAGCAAGCAGTGAGGGAATTAAAGTGCAACCCTTGGAGCACCACCCCAAAAGCTGGAATGTTCTTCCTTGCTTGGTTTTCTTTCCTTCAGCCTGTTCCTGATCCGAGGGAGAACTTAATTTCTTGCCTCCACTGCTCACATCTCTTTATTAGCTCTTTGTGAACAGCCTTGATGGAGTCAAATTAATTGCTTCTGCTTGCTTTCACCTCTTATTTGCTAGTCTAGCCCTAGAGCTTGTGGAGTTAGGAAGGCTTGATCCTATTATACCAAGTTAAACGAGGTGTCAGAGGATCCTGTTTTATTCCCTGCTGCCTTGTGAAGAGATAGCACAAAAGGACAGCAGCTGGGAGAAACCAGCTCCTCACAGAGACACCAGGAAAAACAGACCTGAAAAAAGATCATCTTGAAACTGAAATGGAGTTTGCTAAGCTTTGCCTGTGCTTGGCAGCTGAGTGATGGGAGAGTAATTGCTTCAGCAACGCTGATAGCATCAAGATGCTCACGTGGAGGATGTTCACACTCCGAGGGACGCGTGGACCTGATTAATGGCAACTGGCTGTCAAGGCAGGCTGGGAAAGGCAGGTGCCAGGAGCTGGGAGCACCTGCTTGGGTGGCTGGAAATGCAACCCCTCCAGCTATGGTGCAAGTCTAAGGGCTGGGAGAAGGTCACAAGCGAAGGAGAAATTCTACCCATTGCTCCAGGAAATAAAGACTCTCTGGTGCACTGCTCTGAGAAAAGGCAGCTCCTCAGCCAGATGACAGACCAGTGCCAGCAACTCAACCAGTGTGTTTCTTCCACAGCTCTTCAGTGATCCTCCTTCTCCAGCAGGGCTCTACCTTTTGCAGCCCTGAGGTGCTCCAATGTCAGCCTCATCTGGTGGGTGATGAGGCACCACAATCATGCAGCTCCTCTACAGTCCACCCTCTGTTTGAAGAGGTTGATCCTCCCTTACACTTCAAACTACCCCCTTGGCATCCTTTCCTGATGGCTAGGCCAGGCCAAACAGGCATGTTGTGGGTCAGTATTTGCACCCTTATTCCTCTCCACCAGTGGCACCCTGCAAACTAGTGTCCGTTCCTGCCCACCTATGCATGGAGGCACTCCTCCTGGAGCCCTCGGCCCTGGGGGGAGTGCGAGTCCCCCACCTCTGTGCAGGTTACTCAAAGGCAGGCAGGTGGCATTTTATTCTTGGGCCCTGGAGCAGAAGACAGGGTTATAGAATCAAGGACAGCATTAGCACAGGGCACAGTACCGGGAAGTCGTTAATTGCTTGTATGGACCAACGCCGCCGGGCAGAGCGAGGAGACATCTGCACGTGAGAACGTTTGAGCCCAGGAAAAGGGAAGAAAGACACCAAGAAAATTAAAGACAAAAGGTCAATCAACTCAAATGAAAAGTGCCCTGAACCAGCAGAGTCAAAGATCCCCTTCCCAGTGGTTCTGTTAAGGCAAGCAACAGTTGCAAGCCGCCATCCCCGCTGCCATCCGCACGCAGCCGGGCTGCACGGCGTCGCCTCCGGGCCTGGCACAGCAAAGAGCTGCTGGGGCTGAGCCCCACACCAGTCTCTGTGGAAGGTTTTGGCAGCCACAAACCCCAATTGAGTCTTCCCCGTGGACCTGGGTTACTGCAAGAAGCACTGAACTGCTTCATGTGAGCTCGAGCACAGAATGACTTGACAGCAGGGCATGGCAGCAGAGCACTGAATTGCTTCATGTGGCTGTGAATTGATAGCAGAGCAGAGGACAACACCCTGGTGTTGTCTCCTCATGCCAGGCTCCTGCTCTAACCAGTTTTACTCCTCTTGGCTGAAGAAGAAGGCAAGCAAAGTGCAAATTGCATCATTTCAAACCACATCTGTCCAGCACCATGGCAGAGAAACCTGCAGGAAGTGAAAACATAACCCTCCCTTGAACATCCAGCATCCTCCAGGACTCCATTCACTGGAACCTGCTGTAACTATTCTACTACATTGTAAACAATAAAAGCCACTTGTCCAGGGTGTCAGAAGGGATGGTAAAGACCCTGCTGCTTGGCAGGGCCACGTGGAAATTGTGATTATGGCTTGAGGAACTCATACAGGTTGTGTGAGCAATGGAATTCACTGATTGACTATGCAGAAGAGCTCCAAAGCAGGCAAAGAACTTGCAGGCACTTCACTGAGTACTCAACAGCATTATAGCAACACTAAATGGAGTCTCTGAAAGCACTCAGAGGTGCACTCACTTGAACAGAGAGTTTCTGTCAGGGTTCTGTAAGAGCCAGCACAATAAAAATGGTTATTTGTGTCATGTGCAATGTGGTTTATCTCCAGCTGATGATGGGCAGTCAGGATCGTCAGCCATGCCTTCAGCCTCTGCCTTCCCTTGTATCTCACTGCTGGGACAAGCCTGCAGTTAGGGAACCAAGAGGTGAGGCTGGCTGCAGGGCCCCACAGACATAAGACTTTGTGCTACAGGTTGCTCCTCCACCAAGAGAAGGAGGAAAGGGTTAGTTGGAGGCAATTTGGTACAGCGGAGAAGCAAAACTAAGCTCAGTCCCTACACAGAGACCTGCTCTCCTTGCTGCCAGCCTGCACCCCCATGGGCAGTGGGGTTGAGAGGTCTGCAACTAGGGGAGCACCAGGGGATATCCTGAAAAGCAGCAGTTTAGAGGCTCTGCCAAATTTTCTGATGAGAAGCATGAGGACACTGCTGTCCCCACTCCCATGCACAGCTCAGACAAGGCTGAGCTGCCCCCAGGCTCCCACTGGCCCAACCCTTTCTAACTGAGGGGGTGGGGAGGAAGAACAACACAGTTCTGCCACCTTCCTTAAGAGACACCCAGGTTTGAAATGCTGAGTGGGTTACCACAGCATGAATTCAGCTTTTCCTTTCTGCTGGTCACTATTCTTCAATGGGGTGGTTTTGAGGAGTGAAAAAACAGAGGGAGGAAGAAAGGAGGATGTGTGAATTGAAAGTGAGAAAGAGCTACCTCTGTGTGTCTCTATTTAAATGAGCACAGAGAGGCTTGGGGCCGGCTTTAGGTTCATCTTGGTTTCCTAAGGGGATCTCTGCTGGGTTCAGCAGCTCCTCTGCCTCGATGGGAGCATGACAGATTTCCTGTCTAGCAACAGGCAAATCTATTTCTCAGCTAGCAGGAGCACTGCCAGTGCTTGCCAGATGGGAGTTAAACACCTGGCTGGGGCTGACAAAACGCAGTTGTGAGGCTGGGGGTTATGCAACAGGGAGAGTTTAGCACATACCACTGCAGGGTTTATTTCATGCAAGACCCAAGCTGCAGAGCAAGGAGTTAAGGCTCAGTCTGGGCTTTTGAAAAGCCTCAATGTGAAATGACAGGGTTGGGGAGGGGTGGAAAAAGCCACTTTGATCTAACAGAGGCCACCACATCAGCTCCTGAAGAATCACCACAAGAAAAACCCTTTGCTGAAGAGAGAGAAATAAAATGTCTGGGGTTTTGCAGAACCATTTCATCTGCAAGAACATTTGAGCTAGCTCCCTGCTAGGGCCCTTCCACTTCTTCCAGCCCAGCCTGTGTGAGGAGACAGCTTGGCAGGGGGAAGGGAACACAGGATTTGCCCCTGGTTTTCAGCAGCCCTGGCTACACGCAGGCTTTGTCCTCTTGAGTTTTTCTTCCCCACCTCCTGACAAAACTCTTGTTGCCATCAATACACAAGGGCTGGGTGAGACAGGTCACATGAAATTGCACCAGGCTGCTCCCAGGTGTTATTTTTAGCCTTGTCTGTCATCTTAAGAGAGCTGAGTGCGAGAGACAAGCAGGCTGCAGAGGACAGAGGTAGCTCTTTAAATAAACTCTCCTGCAAAGACTAGAACAGGCTGTAATCCTTCTACCAGGCAGCACCAATTTCTCCTCTCATCCAAAAGAAGCAGGTAAGCAGGACACAGTCCCACAGAGGCTGACTGTCGTGGCCAGCACTGCTGGAAGAGCAAGACCTCTTTTTGGAGCACGGGAAGGGTGAGGGCTCAAGGCTCCTGGGACAGGAGATCCCAAACTCCACTGCAGCAGAGTGTAGAAAGCTCTCAGTTTTTCTTAGGGGCCTGGAAGCTCTCAGGATGGACAGTGGGCAAACTACTTGAATGTCCTCAATTCTCCAGGCTCTTGGTGGAAGCTTGCTGTGGATTTTTGCAAGCCATTTCACCTCCCTGCTGGAGCAGGGTTTGTTTCTGAGCAAGCTGCATGGCTGATTACTCCCTCAGCACCTGCTCCAGGCCCTCAGCTCCTTCAGAACTACCCTAGGGCCAACCCTACAATTACCAATGGGTCTTTCTCATCCATTATGCCCTGGCAGGAAGCAATCCCACGCTTCTCCACAGTCTTGCTTGTGAACAGCAATGACAGCAAGACCTAAACCAGAAGCAGGTGGACTGGAAGGTCTTTAGAGAATCATGTAGGAAAGGATTTGTGTTTGAAACAGTCCAAAAGGACACACAACCCTGAAAGAGACATCTGGAACAGAAACAACCCAAATACATCTCATAATCCAAGAGAGGTGGTCAGTAAGCTGCAGAGAGTCACAACCCTTTGCAGTTACATCCAGCAGGGAGCACAGAGAAAAGCAGAGTTGTCTGTGTGTACTTAGCTGGAGGCTACAACTTCTGAGGTGTGAGCTTTTTAACCCAATGCAAAGGGAGACAGTGGAATGTGCTGGAGGAAGCTGTGATGGTCAGTGCAGAGAGGTATCAAAACAAGCAGGTCAAATGCTAGAGAGGAGCAGTAAAGAAGTTACTCAGAGGAGATAAATCCACGGGGCATTTGTACATCGCTGCCTGGAAACAGATGCAATGCTCACAGCTGTATGAAGGGAATTGAGATCACCAAATAGGAGGTGTCAGCAAAGGTTTTGGGGGGTGGGTTTTGGTTTTGGGCTGGTACTTACCCTCTCTTTGTAGTAGAAGGAGCTAATGGAGACCTGCTCCTTCTCGCTGCGCGTGGGGCTGCCGCTGTACAGACGCAGGTTGCCTGGGGTCTCCGTGCGGATCTTCATCGGGGTGATGAGGCCACTGTGGTAGGCTGACAAAGCTGACAGGGACCTGGCAGCAAGAGAACCAGAGAATCATAGAAGCAACAAGGTTGGAAAAGACCTCAAAGATCATCAAGTCCAACCTGCCACCCAACGCCGCATGACTGCTAAACCATGGCGCCAAGGGCAACGTCCAATCCCCTCTTGAGCAGCTTGGTGACTCCACCACCTCCCTGGGCAGCACATTCCAGTGGCCAACAACTCTCTCTGGGAAGAACTTTCTCCTCACCTCCAGCCTAAACTTCCCCTGGCACAGCTTGAGACTGTGTCCTCTCGTTCTGGTGCTGGCTGCCTGGGAGAAGAGCCCAACCCCCACCTGGCTCCAACCCCCCTTCAGGGAGTTGGAGAGGGCAATGAGGTCACCCCTGAGCCTCCTCTTCTCCAGGCTAAGCAACCCCAGCTCCCTCAGCCTCTCCTCACAGGGCTGTGCTCCAGACCCCTCCCCAGCTTTGCTGCCCTTCTCTGGACACCTTCAAGTCTCTCAATGTCCTTCTTAAACTGAGGAGCCCAGAACTGGACACAGGACTCAAGGTGTGGCCTAACCAGCGCTGAGTCCAGGGGCACAATGACTTCCCTGCTCCTGCTGGCCACACTATTCCTGATGCAGGCTAGGATGCCATGCACCAAGAGAAGACACCTTCGAGGAGCTTTCCCCCACCAAACTGCTCTGCTGAGGGCCAGGGAGGTCTGGGAGCAGGCTCTCTGTGCTAACACCAGGGGCTGGTCCTTTCTGAGGGTCAGTCGCTCACCTGGGTGTGGGCTCCGTCGGGGACACTGCACGGTGCATGGTCATGGGTCTTGTGAAGTACACCAGATACCCTGGAGAGACAGGGCAAGGGCATGAAGATCATCCAGGAGTGCTTCACAAAAGGGCAACCTGGTAGCTAAAGAGCTGGGTGCCTGCCCACTCCCCTGAGTGCTTTCAACCTCCAAGCAGACAGACAATCTCATTCTCCCCCAATCCCCTCCCTGCAAACCCACAGGCAGAGCACCTCCTGTGGAGGTAACTGCCTCGAAAAGCACCAACTCAAGTGGCTTACAGAGGGCAGAGGAAAGACAGTAAATGAGCAAACACACACTCATGGTTTAAAAGTCTTCCTTAGAACTTGCCAAGTCCAGAGGCAAAGTGAGGTGATGTTTAGCTGTGCACGGAAACCACTGCAGCTTGCACCACTCTTCTCTCCCAAAGGTTAACCCCCAGCCACCTAAGGCCAAGCTCCACAGCACCCTCTCACAAGCCCTACCCTGTTTGTTACAGCATCTCAAGTGTCTTCAGCCACCCACTCCTGGAAAGAGTTTCAGGCCTCAGCAGGTTTGCACTGAGCTATTCAAGGCAGCTTTCTAAACATGCCCAAAGTGGGATGTGGTCAGGTCTGGAGGAGGCATGCTTGCATCTGAAACAGCTCAGTGAAACCTGGCAGCTCTCACTCACAACTTGGCCTGGTTTTTTAATGGTGGTGGTTGCACCGTGCCTTTCCTGGAAACCTGGGTGTGATTGTACCTCACAGCTCCTAGTTAGGAGAATCACAGGATGGTAGGGGTTGGAAGGGATCTCTGGAGAGCACTGGGGACAAGCTGCCTTGCCCAGGAAGGTTCACCTAAAGAAGCTTGCTGAGGAACAAGTCCAGGCAGGTTTTGAATGCCTCTAGAGATGGAGACTCCACTACCTCTCTGGGCAACCTGCTGCAGTGCTCCATCAGCTTTGAGTTAAAGAAGTTCCTCCTCATGTTGAGAAGGAACTTCTGATGTTCAGGTCTGCCCCCCTCACCCCTTGTCCTTGCCCACTGTTTCCCAACGACCTTGGGGAAGCTATTTTGGACAACAGGAAGGGTGCAGAATGACCAAAGAGCAACTAGAATACGGCTTCAGCAAGGGGGAAGCCCAATCCCAAATCACAGGAATTGTGTCAAGCCTGAGAGCTGGAATCTGCCCAGCAGGTTGGTGATGGCACTAAGCAAGGCAAACAGCTCTTCCCAGTCCTCTGGAAAAGACCTGTCCATGCCTTTGAGATGCCACAAGCCAAAAGGTCACCTCTTCAACCAGCCCTCTATTTCCAAACCCTAACACCCCACTACTTTTATCACCTCTCAGTTTACCACAACCTTTCTGCTTTAACACCGTTTGCCACGGCCTGGCAGCGACCAAAGCCTTGTGGAGGGGCATGAGCCACTCCCAAGACATGAGAAAGGACCCATAGAATAGAATAGAATAGACTAAACCAGGTTGGAAGAGACCTTCAAGATCATCAAGTCCAACCCATCAACCAATCCAACCCACCTAATCAACTCAACCATGGCACCAAGCACCCCATCAAGTCTCCTCCTGAACACCTCCAGGGATGGGGACTCCACCACCTCCCTGGGCAGCACATCCCAATGGGCAATCACTCTCTCTGTGTAGAACTTCCTCCTAACCTCCAGCCTAAACCTCCCCTGGCACAGCCTGGGACTGTGTCCTCTTGTTCTGGTACTGGGTGCCTGGGAGAAGATCTCAACCCCCACCTGGCTACAAACTCCCTTCAGGAAGTTGGAGAGAGCAAGAAGGTCTCCCCTGAGTCTCCTCCTCTCCAGGCTAAGCAACCCCAGCTCCCTCAGCCTCTCCTCACAGGGCTGTGCCCCAGACCCCTCCCCAGCTTTCTTGCCCTTCTCTGGACACCTTCCAGCAGCTCAACCTCTTTCCTAACCTGAGGAGCCCAGAACTGGACACAGGACTCAAGGGGTGGCCTGAGCAGTGCTGAGCACAGGGCAGGATGAGCTCCCTGCTCCTGCTGGCCACACTCTTCCTGATGCAGGCCAGGATGCCCTTGGCCTTCTTGGCCCCCTGGGCACACTGCTGGCTCCTGTTCAGCTGCTCTCCACCACTCCCCCCAGCTCCCTCTCTGCCTGGCTGCTCTCAGCCACTCTGCCCCCAGCCTGTAGCACTGCCTGGGGTTGCTGTGGCCAAAGTGCAGCCCCTGGCACTTGGATGTGTTCAATCTCCTGCCCTTGGCCTCTGCCCATCTGCCCAGCCTGGAAAGGTCCCTCTGCAGAGTCTCTCTACCCTCCAGCAGATCAACTCCTACCCCCAGCTTGCTGTCATGTCACCTGCAAATTTACTGCTGATGGGCTCCATCCCCTTCTCCAGATCATCAATGAAGATACTGATCAGGCTGGGGCCCAGCACTGCTCCCTGGGGCACACCACTGGTGCCTGGCTGCCAGCTGGCTGTGGCACCATTCACCACCACTCTCTGGGCTCAGCCTCCAGCCACTTCTTCACACAGCTCAGAGTGCTGCTGTCCCAGCCAGGGGCTGACAGCTTGGCCAGCAGTTTGCTGTGGGGGACAGTGTCAAAGGCCTTGCTGAGGTCCAGGCAGACCACATCCACAGCCTGCCCCACAGCCACCAGGCAGTGCCCTGATCAGAGAAGAAGCTCAGATTGCTCAGGCAGGACCTGCCCTTCCTGAATCCATGCTGGCTGGGCCTGAGCCCTTGGCCATCCTGTAAGTGCCTTTCCCCAGGGATCTGTTGGAACAGATCAGTGATGGGGCTCACCTGCACCACAGAACCTGGCTCCTGATGTCCGTGGAAATGGGATGTTGGAGTCCTGGTAGGAGCCATAGGCGTTGGAGACGCGGGCAAAGGTGGGCAGGGGAGGCGTAACGGAGTTGGACAGAGCGTAGGGGTTGCTGGATGTGCTGTCCTCTTGGTTCTGCAACAGAAGTTACCTGAGGTCACACTCCTGCTGCTGCAGGAAGGAAAGCAAGCTGCAGCACTGGGCAGCCTCGTGGGGGGTGCTCATCCTTGAGGCATGGATCCCTGCTGTGACTGGGAAGGCACTTCCAAGCACGTTCACCTCTGAGGAAAGGCCTCCTCTGGTTGCTTGTCCAGGGATTTCTCTCCCACCACAGCTGTGCTGAAACACAGAGCTTAACTTGGGGTGAAAGGGGAGAAAAACAACAGAAAACCTGCCCTGCAGAGTCTGGATGGGACTCTCAAGACAAGGAGCTGAGCTGCAACTGTGTCCTGAATGATGTGAGACAAAGGCTCCTTAAACAGAAACATCACACAGCTGGGAAGGGTCAAAGGCAGGTTGGAAGTCTTGGAGTGATGAGGTGTGAAATATTGGGGGAGCTCAGGCCTATCCAGCTGGAACTCCCAATCTTGGAACTGCCTTAGGACAAGAGGAAACAGCCTCAGGTTGCAGCAGGGGAGCTTTAGGTTGGACATTAAAAGGAACTTCCTCACTGGGAGGGTTGTCAAGGCCTGGAACAAGCTCCCCAGGGAGGTGGTTGAATGCTCATCCCCGGAGGTGTTCCAAAGAGGCAGAGATGTGGTGCTAAGGGCCAGGGTTTTATCAGCAGCCTTGGTAGAGTCAGAGAATGGTTGGGCTGGATGATCTTAAAGGGCTCTTCCAACTGCAACAATTTCCTAATTCTCTGCATTTTGGCAGAAATCTGCATTCATTTGGATAAAGACTGCTGCAGCTCATGTCTGAAGGGATTCTTCCCAGGCAGCAGCACTTGGCTTGAGTCAGCACACTTCCACCCCATGGAGCAAGCTCCCCCTCTTACAACACCAGGGCTGAAACCAAACAGAATGAAGCCCTTCCATGTGAAGACAAACAACAAAAAAAAGGCCTTTTTATTCATGATGGCTTGATGGCTGCACCCAGAGAGTGGCTGTCCACGGCTCCATGGCCCAGGGGAGGCCAGGGACAAGCAGAGTCCCTCAGGGATCAGTCCTGGGACCAGGCTTGTTCAACATCTTTGTGGGTGCCATGGGCAGTGGCACTGAGTGCACCCTCAGCAGGTTTGCTGATGACACCAAGCTGTGTGGTGCAGCAGACAGGCTGGAGGGAAGGGATCCATCCAGAGGGAGCTGGGCAGGCTGGAGAGGTGGGCACAAGCCAACCTCAGGAGGTTCAACAAGAGCAAGGGCAGGGTCCTGCAGCTGGGTGGAGGCAATCCCAGGCACAAATGCAGGCTGGGCAGTGACTGGCTGGAAAGCAGCCCTGAGGAGAGAGACTTGGGGGTGCTGGTGGACAAAAAGCTCAACATGAGCTCTCAGTGTGCACTTGCAGCCCAGAAAGCCAATCAGAGCCTGGGCTGCAGCAGAAGTGTGGCTAGCAGGTCGAGGGAGGTGATCCTCCCCCTCTACTCAGCCCTGGTGAGACCCCAGCTGGAGTACTGTGTCCAGTTCTGGAACCCCTATTGCAAGAGGGATGTGGAGGTGCTGGAAGGTGTCCAGAGCAGGGCCAGGAGGATGAGCAGAGGGCTGGAGCACCTCTCCTGTGAGGACAGACTGAAGGAGTTGGGGCTGTCCAGTCTGCAGAAGAGAAGGCTCCCAGGTGACCTCATTGTGGCCTTCCAGTATCTGAAGGGGGCCTACAGGAAGGCTGGGGAAGGACTTCTCAGGATCTCAGGTAGTGATAGGAGTAGGGGGAATGGAATGAAGCTGGAGGGTGGGGAGATTCAGGCTAGATGTGAGGAGGAAGTTCTTCCCCATGAGAGTGGTGAAACCCTGCAATGTGTTGTCCAGGGAGGTGGTCGAGGCCCCGTCCCTGGGGGTGTTTAAGGCCAGGCTGGCTGAGGCTCTGGGCAGCCTGATGTAGTGTGCGGTGTCCCTGCCCATGGCAGGGGGGTTGGAACTAGATGATCCCTTGTGGTCCCTTCCAACCCTGAATGAAACTATGAAACTATGATGAATAAACAAAAATCTCCCAGAAAGGAAATCTGAAGAGGCCTCTCCAACCCTCTCCTGCATGCTAAAAACAGTCACTCTGGGATGCTTCACCCACACATAGCCCCAATACCTGACACTGGGATGCTGAGTAGGCATCACAGATCTCTTGAACTAAGGGCACAGTGTGACTTGGATGTATCTGCAGCATCATCCCTGGGAAAAAAACCAAACCATGACCCTAGAATAGGATCTTTGAGTAGAACTAAGGAGGTTAAGTCATCTGCCTTTCAGAGAGGAATGAATGCATCCTCTTCTCTCTCAGATGACAACCATGCCCTGGCACTCAGTGAGATACACACAGTGCTGGGAAGCCAGCATGGACCCCCCCTAAGGTGCTCCAGCCCCCAAGCCACTGCTGCTAACTAACCCAAGTATCAGTGAGTTAAGAGTTCCCCAAAGCAGCAAACCTTCAGGCAGGACCAAAGCCACATCTAATCATCTGCTCCTTTCTTCATCATTAACCAGAGGTGCTTAATGGCCAGGCACAGGGAGGGGGTGTCTATTTACACATCTAATGAGCCTGGACTCTCTCTGCAGGCTCAGGAGTGTGGGAGGTGGGAGAAGAGAACAAAGTAGGGCAGAAAGCCCATGCAGCTCTCCGTACCACAACAGACTCCAGCCAAGAGACCAACTGACGCAGGCAGGGCTCCAGGCAGCTCTGGTTCCGCTTCACTTTCTGCAGGGAAGTGTCCTTCAGGATCTGCAAGAGGTACAACATGCAGCTGCAGTCCTGGATGCATCCACACTTGATTCACAGATTGGATTGGCTTGGAAGGGAGCATCAAAGGGCAACTGAGAGGGTTGGGGCTGTTCAGTCTGGAGAAGAGAAGGCTCCGAGGAGACCTTCTTGTGGCCTTCCAAGATCTGCAGGGGGCTGCAAGAAAAGCTGGGGAGGGACTTTGGAGGGTGTCAGGGAGGGACAGGACTGGAGGGGATGGGGCAAAAGGACAAATGGGGAGATTCAGATTGGATGTTAGGAAGAAGTTCTTCCTGAGGAGGGTGGTGAGACACTGGCCCAGGTTGCCCAGGGAGGTGGTGGAAGCCTCATCCCTGGAGGTTTTGAAGGCCAGGCTGGAGGTGGCTGTGAGCAACCTGCTGTGGTGTGAGGTGTCCCTGCCCATGGCAGGGGGGTTGGATCTGGCTGAGCCTCGAGGTCCCTTCCAATCCTAACAATTCTATGACCTTGTCCAAGCCTCCTGCAGTCAGCAGGGACACCTCACACTAGAGCAGGCTGGCCATGGCACTGTGGGACATGGTTTGATGGCCATGGTGGGGTTGGGTTGACTCAATGATCTCAGAGGGCTTTTCCAACCAAACCAATCCTATGATCCTGTGATACACATCACACTGGAGCTAAGCAGCAGTGAAGAACACATTTAACAAGCACCAGTGGAGAAAGGCAACTTCTGGGCAGCAAAGCCAACCAAAGCCTCACCCTAGGAGCTCCACAGCATGGATCTGTTGTATGTCTCCAGCAGGGTCAGGTGTTTTATTGTGTCCCTCGTCTACCCACCAAGTGCCCAGGTTCATAAAGCCACTGTAGGCTCCCCACACACACCTTCAGCAGCTTTGCCTTCATGGAAGCAGTGATTGAGGTGGGGTTGATGAACTGGAAGGAAGGTGCAGCATTGTTGGGATACTGGACTGGGAACATCACCAGCATCCTGACTCTGTGGTTGCCGCAGTGCACCGACACCGTACAGCTCCGACTCACCGCATCCATCTGTGTGAGGAAAAGGAATTGCTCTGCAGTTACAGCTCCAAGGACCTTCAAAACCCAAGAGTGGATTGAATTCATGCTGAAGGGCTGATTCCTCTGCACACCCCTAAGACAAAATCATGCTGTTTGTGGAGGCAGTGAGCTCGGGGAACAAGCAAACTGCCCCAGGCGGATGGGGACAGACTGGGCTCCACCAGCAGAGTGCTGTGGGGAGCTCTAGGCCCAGCACAGCAGTAACAGGCAGCATCTAAGATCTCAGAAAACTACATCAGGATCATGCCATGAGCTGTGAAACTACAGGGGTGGGAAAAGGAGACAAGCAGCAGCCCCAAGCCTCCCATTCCAGTCCAGTGCTCTGCCTCCTGCCAGCTCGGTCACGCTGTTTGGAGTGCAAGGGAGATGCCAGAACTGAGAGAGAAAGTGCAGGACAGAGAGGGCTCAGCAGATGGGGATCAGAAACAGCTGAAATGAGATCAGCTGCGTGTAGTGGAACAAGTCACTTTGCACTCTGCAGTCTAGGCAGGGAGGAAAATGCTGTCCAGCCTCCTTAGGCCCAGTGCCAGTGTACTTACTGTGCTGAAATACTTCCCTTACTCCCAAGCGTCAGGGATTATCCTCTTTCCTGCTACCCCTGGCCAAGAGGATCTTTCCAGCTCAAAATAAACCTTGTTTACAGACAGCAGTCACTGCAGCAAAGAAGGCTCCCCCCACCAAGCTCTGGTGGGCCACAGCCAGCCCACACCCCCCCTCCTAACAAGCCAGGCCAAAGGCAGCTCCTTACCTCTACGTTGACGTTTCGGATCTGCACGTTGATCAGGGAAAACTCCTGCTGCAGCGTTTGAGGCAGCCCCAGCTGGTCACTTTTCTTTCCCACCAGGGGGTCATTCAGGAAATCTTCTTTTAAGGCTGACAGCAAAGATGGAGAAGAGGATGGGACAAGCTGTAATGGACAGACTGCTTGGCACATGATGCCAGGAGGCAGCCGAGCCAGCTGGCTTCCCTCTGCTCTTCTGTGGCCTTTACCTGGCAAAGACCTTAGAGCTGGAGGGTCTCAGCTGGTGTTTGGAGGCAGGGTCCTGAGCCTTGCTCTTCAAAAACTCACACCTGTCTGCACACAGGTTTCCTAGGAAGGTTACAGAAGCTGCCTGTCCCCTGTACAGCCCTAAATAGGCTGTCTTTACTCAGCTGAGAGTCCTTCTCCAAAGGCACAAACAGCTGAACTGGAGCCCCTAGGTTCAGTGGGAAAGGACTCCTGGCGGACTTCTGCTCTTGGGGACTCACCTCCTAGCACTCTTGGCTTCCATGGAATGCTTCCAAAGCACAGGAAGGCTTTGGGAGACAGAAAGTGGTATTTCTAAGCCCCAGCAGAGGCTTCATTCATTTGTAGCAGCATTTAATGTTGCAAAGCACTCCAGTGCTTTCATGGTCTTTAAAACCTCATCTAAATGCTGGGTCTAGCTTTCCAGTTCCACCACCAACTGTCTTCAGGAAGACAGTAAGCCCTGAAAGCCAGAACTCCTCCAAACAGCCAGGCAAACACTGCAGGATATGGTTAGATAGCAAACTTGAGTGGGTTTCAGAAGAGCTGGTCACTGACTATGGCTGTGCCTGGCTTCTGCTTTGACTCTTGCTATGAAGCTCCAACCTGAAGAGAAGGCTCCAAGGAGACCTTCTTGTGGCCTTCCAGTACCTGAAGGGGGCTACAAGAAAGCTGGGGAGGGACTTTGCAGGGTGTTGGGTAGTGATAAGACTGGGGGGGAATGGATCCAAGCTAGAGGAGGGTAGGTTTAGATTAGACATTAGGAAGAAGTTCTTCCCCATGAGGGTGGTGAGAGACTGGCACAGGTTGCCCAGGGAGGTGGTGGAAGCCTCATCCCTGGAGGTTTTTAAGGCCAGGCTGGATGTGGCTCTGGGCAGCCTGCTCTAGTGTGAGGTGTCCCTGCCCATGGCAGGAGGGTTGGAACTCAATGATCCTCAGGGTCCCTTCCAACCCTGACAATTCAGTGATTCCATTAGGGCAGGGGCAGCTCCTGCTGAAGGGGATTTTGCTGGGGCATCACTTCCTGAAAGGACTAAATGTGTCTTCTGATGATGGCTCCAAGGACACCAGCCAAGTCCTAATTATCCAGCTGCCATCCTCATGCTCACAGTATCACAGAATCCCAGCACAATGGGGGATGGAAGGGACCTCAGGCAATCACCCACTCCACCCCTCCTGCTAAAGCAGGGCACCCACAGCAGCTTGCCCAGGATCACAATGGCCAGGGGGGGTTGGAATCTCTCCAGAGGAGACTCCACAACCTCTCTGGGCAGCCTGCTCCAGGCCTCCAGCAGCCCCACACCAAAGTTTTTTCCTCCTGTTCAGGTGGAACCTCCTGGGTTCCAGTTTGTGCCCACTGCCCCTTGTCTTGTCCCTGGGCACCACTGACGAGAGTCTGGCCCCATCCTCTTGCTCCCCTGCCCTTCAGCTACTGCTCAGCAGTGCTGTGTTGATTTTTGCAGACTATTCCTAGCAGAAACACAAACCCCTGTCCTTTTTTGATGAGAGTTTTCCTACAAGCTCCTGGCTTTGCTGCTGGGCCAAACCCCTCTGGCCTTAGTGCTGCCCAGTGGGGTTGCTGGACCTGGAGAGGTAGGATGCTTCACAACCCATCCCTGTTTGTCATTTCCTTGGAGTGCTCAGATACACACCACAAAAAGAGGCTGAACAAGGGATTAAAGGAAGATCAGTGGCTGTCAGGGAAGATAATTATTTCTAGCTTAAGACTTAGTGAAAAGCCACCTCTGGGCTTTCCAATAGGAGCAGCCTTCTCCTTTTGTCTTGTCCTCCCATTCCCTTCCAATTAGTTTCTAATCTCCCCCAAGCCCACATGTGTGTCTGGGTTCCTCAAGCTCCTTTCTAGGCAGCAGCCAGAGAGCTGTGAGCTGAAGCAGCAGCTGGTGGGCTTGCTGATTTATCTGCTCTTCAAAGATTCCCCCAAAAGGGCTTGACTAATAGAACACAGAGCCTTGGTCTGCAGCTGAAAAGCAGCCACCTCCAGGGTGAAACAGCAGCAGGCCACAATAGCTTTGAGGCTGGAAAGAACTCAGATTCCTACCTATGGACTTCCTCATGCATTGATCCTGCACTGGTGGCAAAACCTGCCCTGCTACAGAAAAGCCATTTTCATTCCCTTGGGCCACAAAGGAAACCTTCACCAAAGCCAGATCTGCTTCTGCTCCCCCCTGCCCAGAAACCACACAGGACATACTACAGGGGGTGGCCTCATCAGGGACAGTGAAAGAGTGAACCCTCCCCTGCTCTGAGGTGGAGCAGGAGAGGCTGTGCTGCTCATGGGGAGCACAGGTAAGCAGGGCTTGTTCCATCATAAAGTGAAAACTTCAGGCAGTCAGAGGTGCTGGCAACTTCTAGGAGCTTGGTCTGCTGCCAGATAGGACAAGTGGCACAGAGGAACTTCACTGGGCAGCAAAGCGCCAGTGAGGAAGAGATGTCTTCCCTAAGGGACATCACAGCTGGCTCCTCTGTTCCAAGCACAGATCTTAGACCTCTTCCTCCTCTCCTGTTTGTTTGCAAGTCAAAGGGAGAATCCAAGCACTTTCCTGCAAAGCCCTCCTCACATGGGGATCCATTGCAGCCCTCTGCTCCAAAACCCAGAAGGGAAGTGTGAACTTTGACACAAAGGCAAGGGAGCAGAGCAGCCAATTCTTCTTCCCTAGCTTCTCTCACATGCACATCACCACTAGCAGTCAATTCTTCTTCCCTAGCTTCTCTCACATGCACATCACCACTAGCAGTCAATTCTTCTTCCCCAGCTTTTCTCACATGCACATCACCACCATCTTCTGTTCACTGACACTCTTCAAACACTCTGAATGTTTAACCTGCCCAGAGCCTTAACCACACAAACCTTCTTTCCCATCCCTCCCTTGTATGCCTCCTGTTCCACAAGGCAAAACAAAGCTCTGTCTTAAAGCCCATCCACCCATCTGGGACTCAGAAGTTGGAGACACCATCCCTCCCCCTTCTGCTCTGCCAGCATTCAGCCACCTCTCATTTATACAGGAAGAACTCACAAGCTCTGTCCAGGAGACAAGACACAGAGTCACAGAATGTCAGGGGCTGGAAGGGACCTTGAAGGATCATCCAGTCCAACCCCCTTGCTGGAGCAGGAGCACCTAGAGCAGGGCACACAGGAACACAGCCAGCTGGGTCTTGAATATCTCCACACAGGGAGACTCCACAACCCCCCTGGGCAGCCTGGTCCAATGTTCTGTCACCCACACAGGGGGATAAAAGTTCTCCTCCTGTTTCCATGGAACTTCCTCTGCCTCAACTTCCACCACTGCCCCTTCTGCTGGCATTGGGCATCACCCAGCAGAGCCTGGCTCCAGCCTCTGGGCATCACCCTGCACAGCTTTAGCAAGAGCAATGAGGTCACCCTCAGGCTCCTGTGCTCTGAGCTAAAGAGCCCTCAGCTCCCTCAGGCTCTCCTCAGCAGGGAGATGTTTCACTGCCTTCAGCAGCTTTGTGGCTCTGTGCTGGACTCTGTCAAGCAGTTCCCTGAGGTCCTTCTTGAACTGAGGGGCCCAGAACTGGACACAAGATTCCAGATGCAGCTTCACCATGGCAGAGTAGAGGGGGAGGAGAACCTCTCTCAACCTCCTCACCACAGCCCTTCTAATCCACCCCGGGTTGCCCTTAGCCTTCCTGGTCACAAGAGCACCTTGCTGGCTCATGATCAACCTCCCATCCACCAGGACCCCCAGGTCCTTTTCCCCTTCACTGCTCTCCAACAGCTCAGTCTCCAACAGAGGCTCCAAGGGGTTGTTCTTTCCCAGGTGCAAGCCTCTCCCCTTGCCCTCGGTGAACTTCTTTCCATTTCTCCCTGCCCAGCTCTCCAGGCTCAGTCTGGTTGAATGGCAGCACAGCCCTCCTGTGTCAGCCACTGCTCCCAGTTTGGTGTCCTCAGCAAACTTGCTGGCAGTGCTCTCTGTGCCTTCATCCAGGCCACTGATGAACATACTGAATGATCCTGGTGCCAGGACTGACCCCTTCAGCATCTCCACGTTAGACCAATTCACACAGTGACCCCAGCAGAGAAGTGCTTAGGTACCAGGTGTGAGGTAAGCTGCTGGTGCCAGAGTGCCCTACCCACAGGCTCCCCTCTTCTGCTGGCTCCTCTCTCAGCTTGACCTGGAATTCTCTTCCTCAGAGCCAGAACTGACTTTCCAATTACCTTCTTTTTGGCAGGAAGCCACAACTATGACCTGAAGATGATGCAGTTAGCATACCACTAGTGACAGGGAAGAGCTCTGGTTTACAGGCAGAATGGAATGGAATGGAATGGAATGGAATGGAATGGAATGGAATGGAATAGAATAGAATAGAATAGAATAGAATAGAATAGGACTAAACCAGGTTGGAAGAGACCCTCAAGATCATGGAGTCCAACCTATCAACCAACACCATCTAATCAACTCAACCATGGCACCAAGCACCCCATCAAGTCTCCTCCTAAACACCTCCAGGGATGCTGACTCCACCACCTCCCCAGGCAGCACATCCCAATGGGCAATCACTCTCTCTGTGTAGAACTTCCTCCTAACCTCTAGCCTAACCCTCCCCTGGCACAGCTTGAGACTGTGTCCTCTTGTTCTGGTGCTGCTTGCCTGGGAGAAGAGACCAACCTCTGCCTGTTTGCAACCTCCCTTCAGGTAGTTGTAGAGAGCAATGAGGTCTCCCCTGAGCCTCCTCTTCTCCAGGCTAAGCAACCCCAGCTTCCTCACAGGGCTGTGTTCACCAACTTTGTTGCCCTTCTCTGGACTCATTCCAGCAAGTCAACCTCCTTCCTAACCTGAGGGGCCCAGAGCTGGACACAGGACTCAAGGTGTGGCCTAACCAGTGCTGGGTACAGGGCCACAATGACCTCCCTGCTCCTGCTGGCCACACTCTTCCTGATGCAGGCCAGGATGCCCTTGGCCTTCTTGGCTGCCTGGGCACACTGCTGGCGCCTGTTCAGCCTACCATCAACCCTCTCTGCCTGGCTGCTCTCAGTCACTCTGCCCCCAGTCTGTAGCACTGCCTGGGGTTGCTGTGGCCGATGGGCAGCCCCTGGCACTTGGATGTGTTCAATCTCCTGCCCTTGGCCTCTGCCCATCTGCCCAGCCTGGCAAGGTCCCTCTGCAGAGCCTCTCTGCCCTCCAGCAGATCAACTCCTGCTCCCAGCTTGCTGTCAGCTGCAAACTTACTGCTGATGGACTCAATGCCCTCTCATCCAGATCATCAATGAAGATGTTAAAGAGCACAGGGCCCAGCACTGCTCCCTGGGGCACAGCACTGGTGCCTGGCTGCCAGCTGGCTGTGGCACCATTCACCACCACTCTCTGGGCTCAGCCTCCAGCCAGTTCCTCACCCACTGATCTTTGAAACAGCACTAGTCTGTGCTGGGCCTACAGCACTCTCTGGGCATAAACTTGAATGTCAGCAGTTCCATCTAAACAGGAGGAGGAACTTCTTTCACCTAAGGGTGATGGAGCACTGCAGCAGGCTGCCCAGAGAGGTGGTGGAGTCTCCAGCTCTGGAGACAGTCCACATCTGCCTAGACATGGTCCTGTGTTACCTTCTTTAAGTGAACTCACCATGGCAGGGGGGGTTGGGCTGGATGATGTCCTGAGGTCCCTTCCAGCCCCTACCACTCTGTGGTACTGTGATTTTTTTTCCTCCCTTATACCAAGATGCATCCCCTCCCCAACACAAGCTGAGCTGCTGTCTGAAGTTCCACAACCCATCACTTGTCTCACCTTCCTCATCCCCATGCCCAGAGCTCTGCTGGGGCTCTGAGTCCTGGGGGTGAAGGGTCTTGTCTGGCTCTGGCAGATGAGAAATGCCATCGATGAGGTCCTCAACTCCATCCAGGATATCGTTGGCGCAGAGCTGGAAGGAACAAACACAACCACGTGCTAGGAACAAGTTCTGCACCAGGAGGGGGGTGGAGCACTGCAACAGGGGGCCCAGGGAAGGACTTGAGACCCTGTCTGTGGAGATATTCAAAACAAGGCTCTGGGACAGCCTGGTCTAGTTAAGGAGAAGAGAAGGCTCCCAGGTGACCTAATTGTGGCCTTCCAGGATCTGAAGGGGGCTACAGGAAGGCTGGGGAGGGACTGCTCAGGATCTCAGGCAGTGCTAGGACTAGGGGGAATGGAATGAAGCTGGAGGTGGGGAGATTGAGGCTGGAGGTGAGGAGGAAGTTCTTCCCCATGAGAGTGGTGAAGCCCTGGAATGGGTTGTCCAGGGAGGTGGTTGGGGCCCTGTCCCTGGAGGTGTTTAAGGCCAGGCTGGCTGAGGCTCTGGGCAGCCTGCTGTAGTGTGGGGTGTCCCTGCCCATGGCAGGGGGGTTGGAACTGGCTGATCCTTGTGGTCCCTTCCAACCCTGACTGATACTATGATACTATGACTGGATGACCTTGGGAGGTCCCTTCCAACCCAAACTATTCAATGATTCTATGTTGCATAACAGGAATGAATCATTACACAGCTCCTTCCTGCAGGGAGCTGGATTTGGAAGGCAGGTCTGTCCACACAAGTCATGACTTAGATCTTAGTATTGCTTCTGTGACCAAGGCAGGTGGGAACAGGTTGCCCTGGGAGGTTGTGGATGTTCCCTCCCTAGAGGTGTTCAAGGCCAGGTTGGATGAAGCCTTGAGCAACCTGGGCTGGTGGGAGGTGTCCCTGCTAGTGGGGTTGGAACTGGATGATCTTTAAGCTCCCTTCCAATGCAAACTATGATTCTATGACTCTTCCACTTTCCAGCACCCTCAAGCTCTGTTACCTCAGGCAGCCTGGCTACATCTCCTGCTCCCTTACAAAGCCATTAGAGCTGAGAGGGTCAGTCTAAGACACAGAGTGCTGACTTTAATCAAAACTAAAGCTGTTCTGACTTCAATTCCCTGAATGAGTTTGTCCAAGGTGGTTTCATCTTTTCAGATCAGATCTGAGAGCAGCACACTTTCTGCTTTGGACATTCACCTTCCAGGCACCCAGGTACATATTAGAGGCTCCAATGCTCCATGAAGAGCATGAAGACTTTCATTTTAGCTTCAGCACAAGGAAACAGGGAAGGTGAAGAGAAGAAACAAGAAGGGAGGAGAAAGCATAGGGGTAGGATGTAGCAAATCTCAGCACTGGTCAGCAGCAAGATGCCAGCATGTTGCAGCTTGATCCAAAGAGAAGGCCAACAGAGGGAGAGGAAAGGCTCTGACATGGCTGAACAACTGATTTAAAGACAGGTAAGAAATCAAAAGTTCACAGATCTCTCAGGAAGGAGCCAAGGGGCATGGTACAGACCTGCAGGACCTGTGCTGGGACACATGCTTCTCAACACACTCATTAAAAACCTGGAACAGGAGGTGAATAGTGACCAGGTTTGCTGGGGCCAACCAAGCCTTTTTTCAGGGTAGTACCAAGAGCAGCTGACTGCAAACAAGCACAGAAGGACCTTACAGGAGGAACTATTAAAATGAAAGAGGAACACAGGTAGGGGGAAGGGACAGTGAGTTCAGGATGACTTAGGGAACAAGATGCAGAGCAGCACATCTGCCAGCTTGAAAGAGTTGGGGTTGTGCAGGCTGGAGAGAAGAAGGCTCCAGGGAGACCTTCTGGTGGCCTTCTGTATTTCAAGGGGCTTCTAAGAAAGCTGAGGACAGACTTTTGAGCAGGGCCTGTTGTGACAGGACAAGGGGTGATGGTTTGAACTGAAAGAGGGAGATTCAGACTGGAAAGAAGGGAGAAATGTTTTGACACTGAGGGTGAGGAGAGCCTGGCCCAGGCTGCCCAGAGAGGTGGGAGATGCCCCAGGGCTGGAACCATTGCAGGTCAGGTTGTTTGGGGCTGTAAGTAACCTGCTACAGTTGCAGATGTCCCTGCTGAGTGCAGAGGGGCTGGACTGGATGAGCTTTAAAGGTCCCTTCCAACACAAACTGTTCCATGAGTCCATTCTATGCTCCTAAGTGAACCAAGCCCTTTTGACTTGGAGGCAGCTGAGGAGGGACACAATGGAGGTCTCCAGCAGCACAGACAAGGTGGCTGCTTGTTTCAGCTTCAGGGTGAAGGAGCAGGTTGCAAGATAAACATGTGGAAAGAGCTGGGTTTCCACACATTGTGCAGAAAAGGCATCAAACTCCTTGCTGATGTTTCAGGGGACCAAAATCTAGAGGTCCAAGGAAAGACAGAACCCCTCTGAAACTCATCAAGCTCTGTCAAAGACACTCACTGAGCTTCCAAGCTTCAAACTGCAGGAGGCTGGCAGGGCATTGGAGAGTAACATCACTGCAAACCTGCCTTGTTCTCCTCCCCTTCCAAGCCATCCACAGCTGAAGATGAGACAGGGCAGTGTGGGCCATCATGGCCATATGAACCTCAACTCTGACCCAGCACAGGGGGGCTAGTAACTGTGCCAGCAATTTGGAACTGCTGCCAGACAGCACAGCAGGATTCACACTGCCTGCACCAGCCTAAGAGGAAAAGGGAACAAGGGAGGGAGCAGAGGGCACAATTCCTACGTTTGCCTGATGCCTGGAATGCCAAGGGAAGGGTCATACAGTCTGGCAGCCAAGGAGTTGGCAAGGCCAGCAGTAACTGATCTCCACCCTCCCTAAAGGACTTCTAACAAAGGAACCCCAAAGGTTTTGGGGCACAAACACAGAGAGGCCTCATCACAGGTCTCTGTGCCAGAGCTGAAGAAGGAAGTGCAGTGGCAGCTGGCAGCTCTAGTATACCAGAGGAGGGAGTGGGAGAAGGGAAAGGAGGTGAAGGCAGCCTGGCAGAAGACTGTGAGAGCCCAAGAGGAGGAGGCTTACATACCCTCTGCAGCTGAGAGTCGATCCTCCACATCCGCAGGGTCTGGTCGCGGGACCAGGTCACCAGCTGGTAGTCTTTGGAACCTAAGAAGGACAAGAGACAACTTTACAGACCCCACTGAAAGCAAGAGAGCCCCAAGCTGAGTGCAAACATTCAAGCAAGCCAGCAGGAACAGCCAGTGGACAAAGGCTGAGTTGAGTCTCTTTTCTCTGCTTGGTGCTGAGCTGGCTGCAGCAGCCTCGATGCCTCCCTGCGCCGCAGTGACCACAGCTCTAACTGGGGGGGCAGCTTGCAGCAAAACAGCACCAAATGGGCTGCAAGGTCACCAAAGAGGAATCAACAGGAGCTACTGCAACACTTATTGGAATCACAGAGCCCCACCAAGGTGGGGGTTGGAAGGGATCTCTGGAGATCATCCAGCCCAACCCCCCTCCTAAAGCAGGGCACCCCCAGCAGCTTGCCCAGGAGCGCAATGGCCGGGGGGGTGTGGGGTGGTGTTGGAATCTCTCCAAAGAAGGAGACTCCACAATCTCTCTGAGCAGCCTGCTCCAGGCCTCCAAAACCCTCACACCAAACAAATTTCTCCTCATGCTCAAGCAGAGCTTCCTGGGTTGCAGTTGGTGCTCACTGCCCCTTGGCCTGTCCCTGGGCACCACTGACAGGAGTCTGGCCGAATCCTCTTGCCCCTCACAGCTCCTTTAGCTCTTGCTGAGCATTGCTCAGCTCCCCTCTGGGGCTGCTCTTCTGCAGGCTCTCAGCCCTAGGGCTCTCAGCCTTTCCTGCTCACAGAGCTGCTCCAGGCCCCTCAGCATCTTTGTAGCCTCTTCTGGATCCTCTGCAGTAGTTGCCTGTCTCTCTTGAACTGGGAAGCCCAGAAGTGGACCCAATACTCCAAATGTGCTCTCACCAGGGCAGAGCAGAGGGGGAGGAAAACTTCCCTCATCCTCCTTCACATGCCACAGGAGACCATTTGCCTTCTTGGCCACAAGGGCACACTGCTGGCTCATGGACAACTTGTTGTCCACCAGCACTCCCAAGTTCTCCTCTGACGAGCTGCTTTCCAGAAGGTCACCCCTCACCAGCCCTGCTGCAGGGGGGGGCTTCCTCCCCAGGTGCAGGACCCTACACTTGCCTTTGCTGAACTTCCTGAGGTTCCCCTCTGCTCAGCTCTCCAGCCTGGCCAGGTCAGGCTGACTGGCAGCACAGCCTCATGGGGTGTCAGCCACTCCTCCCAGCTCTGCATCACCAGCAAACTGGCTGAGAGTCCACTCCGGTCCCTCCCTGCAGGTCACTGATGGAGATAGTGAACAAGAGTGGAGCCAGCCCTGACCCCTGGGGAACACCACGAGCTACAGGCCTTCAACTAGGTGGTTCTTATTATTTCTGCTAAGTATTTCAGTTCAAACATGGATGCTGCACAGTAGTTCCCCTGAAGTACTCCCTGTTGATCTGGGATGGTGTCTAACATTCATGCCAGTTGTTTCTATCTCTGAATAGAAGCAGGGACACAGCTGAGACCCTGATTGCTTTGTATGCTAACTGCCAGGTCAAGAACTATCTTTCAGTTCATCCTATCTGTTTCAAGATGCAGAGGATCTAAGCCACCTAAGCCATGACCTAAGAGAAGCTGGTTCCACCCTTCCTCTTTCTTTTTCCTTCTGAAAGATGTGGGTGATGCCAAGACAAGTCCAGGCTGTAATGAAAGACACCCAGCCACATGCTCTCTCCCACCAGATAAAGGGACACAGACCTATTTATGCCCCTGTTTAAGCCTTGGGATGCAGTTAAAGTTTCCCTTGTCCAGCAGCTGCTCCACTTAAGCATTTGCTGCTGCACAGCTGCTGCCTCCACCCCTCTGCTGAGGCACAGGGCCTGTGTCAATACAGCATGGCAGACTCTGCACAAGGAGACTTGTGCTGTCTTGGTGATCTCTGCATTGAAGCAGGCAGGAAATGCTTCACAGAGCCATAGAACTGGTGAGGCAGAGATCTTTTGAGGTCACTCAGCCCAACCATGCACACAGAGCTCACAATCTTACCCTGCTACTAAGCTGATGCCATTAAACCAAATCCCTCAGCACCATATCCAGGCAGCTTTTAAACGCCTCCAGGGATGGTGACTCCAGCACCTCCCTGAGCAGCCTGGGCCAGGGCCTGAGAACCCTTTCTGGGAAGAAATTTCTCCTAATGATTAAGTTCCCAGCCTGAGGGAGCTGAGGGCTCTTTAGATTGGAGCAGAGGAGCCTGAGGGTGACTTCATTGCTGTTGCTAAAGCTGTGCAGGGTGAGTGCCCAGAGGCTGGAGCCAGGCTCTGCTGGGTGATGCCCAATGCCAGCACAAGGGGCAGTGGTGGAAGCTGAGGCAGAGGGAGTTCCATGGAAACAGGAGAGCTTTTTCCCCTGTGTGAATTGGTCTAACGTGGAGATGCTGAAGGGGTCAGTCCTGGCACCAGGATCATTCAGTATGTTCATCAGTGGCCTGGATGAAGGCACAGAGAGCACTGCCAGCAAGTTTGCTGAGGACACCAAACTGGGAGCAGTGGCTGACACAGGAGGGTTGTGCTGCCATTCAACCAGACTGAGCCTGGAGAGCTGGGCAGGGAGAAATGGAAAGAAGTTCACCGAGGGCAAGGGGAGAGGCTGGCACCTGGGAAAGAACAACCCCATGGAGCCTCTGTTGGAGACTGAGCTGTTGGAGAGCAGTGAAGGGGAAAAGGACCTGGGGGTCCTGGTGGATGGGAGGTTGATCATGAGCCAGCAAGGTGCTCTTGTGACCAGGAAGGCTAAGGGCAACCCGGGGTGGATTAGAAGGGCTGTGGTGAGGAGGTTGAGAGAGGTTCTCCTCCCCCTCTATTCTGCCATGGTGAAGCTGCATCTGGAATCTTGTGTCCAGTTCTGGGCCCCTCAGTTCAAGAAGGACCTCAGGGAACTGCTTGACAGAGTCCAACACAGAGCCACAAAGCTGCTGAAGGCAGTGAAACATCTCCCTGCTGAGGAGAGCCTGAGGGAGCTGAGGGCTCTTTAGCTCAGAGCAGAGGAGCCTGAGGGTGACCTCATTGCTGCTGATAAAGCTGTGCAGGGTGATGCCCAATGCCAGCTCAAGGGGCAGTGGTGGAAGTTGAGGCAGAGGGAGTTCCATGGAAACAGGAGAGCTTTTTTCCCCTGTGTGGCTGACAGAACATTGGACCAGGCTGCCCAGGGGGGTTGTGGAGTCTCCCTGTGTGGAGATATTCAAGACCCAGCTGGCTGTGTTCCTGTGTGCCCTGCTCTAGGTGCTCCTGCTCTGGCAGGGGGGTTGGACTGGATGATCCTTCAAGGTCCCTTCCAGCCCCTGACATTCTGTGACTCTGTGTAATACCCAACCTGAACCTCCCCTGGCACAACTTGAGGCTGTTTCCTACTTGCTGCATGTAACCTTGTGTGCTTGATTGCTGCTGCTTGAGATGAGCATGACTTCCAGCCTCAGATACACAGCCATTAACTCAGCTAAGACCACACAGCTGTGGTCTTCAGCTGCTTCAGTGGTCATTCACAAGCTGTCTCAGACTGCAACTCCAGATCCTCACCTGGCTCTGCATCACTCTCCTCTTTCTGAAAGAGCAAAAGCAAGGTAGAGGTGAGTTCATGCTGGGGGGGAAACTTCAACCCACCACACCTAAGTGAGTTGCCCCAGCAGAGGGCTTGGTGGCAGAGGGCTGGAGCAGAACTTTGACATGGCACTGCAAAGCCATACCAAGAGTGGCATCAAAGCCAGACATGTGTGTTCTGTGGCTGGCAGCTGAGGGGCTGGAAGCAAAGCTGTGCTCTGTGTGGTTACCCAACCTCTGAGATGGAATTTCCTATATTTAGCTGCCTAGGCTGGAACATGTAGCCAGGCCTGACCTCTAAGAGCAGCCTCTCTTATCCCACGCTCTTCCACCCCTGCCTGTGCTAGCAGACAGATGAGGTGAGCCCCCTAGGTCTGGGGTCTGCTGGGTGCTTCTGCTCCAGGCAGTGATGTGAGGGGTTGAGTGGTCAGCCCAAAGCTCTGAGCACCTGCGCTCTGCACCCCTCTAATCCCTTGTGCTATTCATTCTGAAAGAGCCATTTCAAAAGAGACTCACAGGAGCGTGGGAGCAATGAAGAGTGGCCACTGACCCACTGGGCTTTGTTAGCATGGCAACAACAGGGCAACCACTTAGTATCATCATAGCATCATTCAGGGTTGGAAGGGACCACAAGGATCATCTAGTTCCAACCCCCCTGCCATGGGCAGGGACACCCCACACTACATCAGGCTGCCCTGAGCCTCATCCAGCCTGGCCTTAAACACCCCCAGGGACGGGGCCCCAACCACCTCCCTGCACAACCCAGTCCAGGCCTTCACCACTCTCATGGGGAAGAACTTCCTCCTCACAACCAGCCTCAATCTCCCCACCCCCAGCTTCATTCCATTCCCCCTAGTCCTATCACTCCCTGAGATCCTGAGCAGTCCCTCCCCAGCCTTCCTGTAGCCCCCTGCAGATACTGGAAGGCCACAATGAGGTCACCTGGGAGCCTTCTCTTCTGTAGACTGGACAGCCCCAACTCCTTCAGTCTGGCCTCACAGGAGAGGTGCTCCAGCCCTCTGCTCATCCTCCTGGCCCTGCTCTGGACACCTTCCAGCACCTCCACATCCCTCTTGCAATAGGGGCTCCAGAACTGGAGGCAGGACTCCAGCTGGGGTCTCCCCAGAGCTGAGCAGAGGGGGAGAATCACCTCCCTTGCCCTGCTGGCCACACTTCTCCTGCTGCAGCCCAGGCTCTGGTTGGCTTTCTGGGCTGCAAGTGCACACTGAGAGCTCCTGGTGAGCTTCTCCTCTCCCAGCACCCCCCAAGACTCTCTCCTCAGGGCTGCTTTCCAGCCAGTCCCTGCCCAGCCTGCATTTGTGCCTGGGGTTGCCTCCACCCAGCTGCAGGACCCTGCCCTTGCTCTTGTTGAACCTCCTGAGGTTGGCTTGTGCCCACCTCTCCAGCCTGCCCAGCTCCCTCTGGATGGATCCCTTCCCTCCAGCCTGTCTGCTGCACCACACAGCTTGGTGTCATCAGCAACCCTGCTGAGGGTGCACTCAGTGCCACTGTCCATGGCACCCACAGAGATGTTGAACAAGCCTGGTCCCAGGACTGATCCATGAGGGACTCTGCTTGTCCCTGGCCTCCCCTGGGCCATGGAGCCATGGACAGCCACTCTCTGGGTGCAGCCATCAAGCCAGTTCTGTATCCATCTGGTGGTCACCCATCACACCCATGTGTCACCAGCCTGGAGACCAGGCTGTGGTGCAGGACAGTGTCAAAGGCTTTGCTCAGGTCCAGGTAGACAACATCAGTTGCTCGCCCCTCATCTGTGGGGCATCTACTTCTGTGGGCAGTGCCATAAAGCAAGCATAAAGCAGCTGCAGCCTGTGGGGTGGGGAGGGGCTGGAAAGGGGGTGGGAGCTCCTCCAAGGAAAGACAAGGGTCAAATGGGGAGAGCACAAGCGGTGGAGCCAGGGACCAAGCTTCCACAGGTCTGCTTAGCTGAGGGCCACAGTGGAGGGGAAAGAACACATCCAGCCCTGGACTCACCTTCCTTCTGCTTCCTCCACTGGAACTCCAGCACCACATCATCATGTCCCACAAAAGTGTGGACAGGGGTGTTCAAGTCAAAGACATTCCAGAGGAGGAGACTGTTCTCCCGACGCAGCTGGGGGACCATCACTGTCACCAGCCCGTTGCTGAAAGGCTTGAGAGAGACAAACACCCTTCCAGTTAGCCTTGGGGAGCTCTGCTCCCAGCCTGCTCTCACCATGCCCTCATCCCTTCCTTGTCCTACCAGGAATGTGTGGGCTTTGAAAGGAGCTCAGCACAAAACAGAAGCAGGCCTGGAACTGCAGGGGGGGACCAAAGCAGCTGGACCAGTGCTTCCCAACAGAAAAGATGTCATGACTTGGGGACAGCCAATGCAGAGCTCTTGTCTCCACTGCTTCCCTCTGCTGCTTCCTCACTTCTCAGCATTCAGGCTGCAGGGATTTCACCCTTGGCTTTTCCTATATCACAGGTTGAGAACTGCTGCCTGGGGACTGAGGCCCAGCAGCTGCTCAGGGTCACAATGCTCAGAGGAACACTGGAAGCCAGTCTTCCCATCATGGGACAGGGGGTCAAAGAGTCAAGGCACAGCGCTGGTTTCAGGCCACATTCAGCTGTCTGGAGAGCCAAGAATGGATGTGACTGATGGTAAGAGCCTTAGCTTCACATGGCTGGCTGCTTGCTCTCTGAAAGGCAACAGCTCTTGGGTTTGATTATGCTGCAAGAGGCCACTGTGGCACACTTGGAAGCTTTGGGAGTAAAGGAGGCACTCAGAGAGGGAACAGCTGCTGCATTGCTCTGTGCAACAGGCACCAGTACTGGAACTGAGAGCTAAAACAGGACAGTGAGAGCAGCAGCCACCTTCTGAGCCTCCTGCTCCCAGAGTCAACCACCTGCCAGGAGGATGATGCCCAAGGCTGGCATGGGTTGGAAGGGACAATAAAGATCAACTAGTTCCAACCCCCTGCCAAGGGCAGGGACACTTCCTACTAGACCATGTTGCTCAAGGCCCCATCCAACCTAGCTTTGAACATGTAAAGGCCTGGAACCTCCACAGCTTCTCTGGACAACCTGTTCCAGGGCCTCACCAGCCTCACAGGGAAGAATTTCTTCCTAATGCCTACTCTAAATCCAGCTTCTTCCAGTTTGAAGCCACTGTCTCCCATCCTGTCACTACAAGCCCCTGTCAAAAGTCCCTCCCCAGCTCTCCTGTAGCCCCTTTCAGGTACTGGAAGGCTACCTGAAGGTCTCCCTGAAGCCTTCTCTTCTCCAGGCTGAACCACCCCAGCCTGTCCCCACAGGGAAGGTGCTGCAGCCCTCTGATCATCTTTGGGTCCTCCTCTGGACCCACTCTAACATTTCCACGTTAGATCTCACACTGCCAGCCCTCCCTTCTCCTCCTCCTCACACTGCCAGCCCTCCCTTCTCCTCCTCCTCACACTGCCAGCCCTCCCTTCTCCCCCTCCTCACACTGCCAGCCCTCCCTTCTCTTCTCCTCACACTGCCAGCCCTCCCTTCTCTTCTCCTCACACTGCCAGCCCTCCCTTCTCTTCTCCTCACACTGCCAGCCCTCCCTTCTCCCCCTCCTCACACTGCCAGCCCTCCCTTCTCCTCCTCCTCACACTGCCAGCCCTCCCTTCTCCCCCTCCTCACACTGCCAGCCCTCCCTTCTCTTCTCCTCACACTGCCAGCCCTCCCTTCTCTTCTCCTCACACTGCCAGCCCTCCCTTCTCCCCCTCCTCACACTGCCAGCCCTCCCTTCTCCCCCTCCTCACACTGCCAGCCCTCCCTTCTCTTCTCCTCACACTGCCAGCCCTCCCTTCTCTTCTCCTCACACTGCCAGCCCTCCCTTCTCCCCCTCCTCACACTGCCAGCCCTCCCTTCTCCTCCTCCTCACACTGCCAGCCCTCCCTTCTCCCCCTCCTCACACTGCCAGCCCTCCCTTCTCCCCCTCCTCACACTGCCAGCCCTCCCTTCTCCCCCTCCTCACACTGCCAGCCCTCCCTTCTCCTCCTCCTCACACTGCCAGCCCTTCTTTCTCCTCCTCCTCACACTGCCAACCCTCCCTTCTCTTCTCCTCACACTGCCAGCCCTCCCTTCTCCCCCTCCTCACACTGCCAGCCCTCCCTTCTCCTCCTCCTCACACTGCCAGCCCTTCTTTCTCCTCCTCACACTGCCAACCCTCCCTTCTCTTCTCCTCACACTGCCAGCCCTCCCTTCTCCTCCTCCTCACACTGCCAGCCCTCCCTTCTCCTCCTCCTCACACTGCCAGCCCTCCCTTCTCCTTCTCCTCACACTGCCAGCCTTTCCTCCCTTCTCCTCCTCCTCACACTGCCAGCCCTCCCTTCTCCTCCTCACACTGCCAGCCCTCCCTTCTCCTTCTCCTCACACTGCCAGCCCTCCCTTGTCCTCCTCCTCACACTGCCAGCCCTCCCTTGTCCTCCTCACACTGCCAGCCCTCCCTTCTCCTTCTTCTCACACTGCCAGCACTCCCTTCTCCTTCTCCTCACACTGCCAGCCTTTCCTCCCTTCTCCTCCTCCTCACACTGCCAGCCCTCCCTTCTCTTCTCCTCACACTGCCAGCCCTCCCTTCTCCTCCTCCTCACACTGCCAGCCTTCCCTCCCTTCTCCTCCTCCTCACACTGCCAGACCTCCCTTCTCCTTCTCCTCACACTGCCAGCCTTCCCTCCCTTCTCCTCACCTCACACTGCCAGCCCTCCCTTCTCCTCCTCCTCCTCACACTGCCAGCCCTCCCTTCTCCCCCTCCTCACACTGCCAGCCCTCCCTTCTCTTCTCCTCACATTGCCAGCCCTCCCTTCTCCCCCTCCTCACACTGCCAGCCCTCCCTTCTCCCCCTCCTCACACTGCCAGCCCTCCCTTCTCCCCCTCCTCACACTGCCAGCCCTCCCTTCTCCCCCTCCTCACACTGCCAGCCCTCCCTTCTCTTCTCCTCGCACTGCCAGCCTTCCCTTCTCTTCTCACACTGCCAGCCCTCCCTTCTCCTCCTCCTCACACTGCCAGCCCTCCCTTCTCCCCCTCCTCGCACTGCCAGCCCTCCCTTCTCTTCTCCTCGCACTGCCAGCCCTCCCTTCTCTTCTCCTCGCACTGCCAGCCCTCCCTTCTCCTCCTCCTCACACTGCCAGCCCTCCCTTCTCCTCCTCCTCGCACTGCCAGACCTCCCTTCTCCTTCTCCTCACACTGCCAGCCCTCCCTTCTCTTCTCCTCGCACTGCCAGCCCTCCCTTCTCCTCCTCCTCACACTGCCAGCCCTCCCTTCTCCTCCTCCTCGCACTGCCAGACCTCCCTTCTCCTTCTCCTCACACTGCCAGCCCTCCCTTCTCTTCTCCTCGCACTGCCAGCCCTCCCTTCTCCCCCTCCTCACACTGCCAGCCCTCCCTTCTCTTCTCCTCGCACTGCCAGCCTTCCCTTCTCTTCTCACACTGCCAGCCCTCCCTTCTCCTCCTCCTCACACTGCCAGCCCTCCCTTCTCCCCCTCCTCGCACTGCCAGCCCTCCCTTCTCTTCTCCTCGCACTGCCAGCCCTCCCTTCTCTTCTCCTCGCACTGCCAGCCCTCCCTTCTCTTCTCCTCGCACTGCCAGCCCTCCCTTCTCCTCCTCCTCGCACTGCCAGACCTCCCTTCTCCTTCTCCTCACACTGCCAGCCCTCCCTTCTCTTCTCCTCGCACTGCCAGCCCTCCCTTCTCCTCCTCCTCACACTGCCAGCCCTCCCTTCTCCCCCTCCTCACACTGCCAGCCCTCCCTTCTCCCCCTCCTCACACTGCCAGCCCTCCCTTCTCCCCCTCCTCACACTGCCAGCCCTCCCTTCTCCCCCTCCTCACACTGCCAGCCCTCCCTTCTCCCCCTCCTCACACTGCCAGCCCTCCCTTCTCTTCTCCTCGCACTGCCAGCCTTCCCTTCTCTTCTCACACTGCCAGCCCTCCCTTCTCCTCCTCCTCACACTGCCAGCCCTCCCTTCTCCCCCTCCTCGCACTGCCAGCCCTCCCTTCTCTTCTCCTCGCACTGCCAGCCCTCCCTTCTCTTCTCCTCGCACTGCCAGCCCTCCCTTCTCCTCCTCCTCGCACTGCCAGCCCTCCTTTCTCTTCTCCTCGCACTGCCAGCCCTCCCTTCTCCTCCTCCTCACACTGCCAGACCTCCCTTCTCCTTCTCCTCACACTGCAAGCCTTCCCTCCCTTCTCCTCTCCTCACACTGCCAGCCCTCCCTTCTCCTCCTCCTCACACTGCCAGCCTTCCCTCCCTTCTCCTCCTCCTCACCCTGCCAGCCCTCCCTTCTCCTGAGGACACCCCACTGCACATTTGGTTCCCCTGGGGCCTTTCCAGCCCCAGGCCAGATTTTCAATGTCAAGTTCATAACTGATGGTAAACATCCACTTAATGATGTCCTGCAGTAGAACAGGTGAGAAGCCCTTCAGCCCTTCTTTCTTGTGGACACCTCCTTTGGCCAGCAGGGCTGGTGGGAGCCCCTCACTCACCGTGTATCTTGCCTTCCAGACAGGCACCTGGCAGGGAAGGATGTTGAGGTATTTCCGAGGCTGACGGTAATCCCAGAACTTGAATAAAGAAACAACAAGCAGGAAGACAAGGTAAAGGCAGGAGGAGTCAGCTGGCTGTGCTTCCCAGGCTGCAGTTTCATAGTTTCATAGTTTCATTCAGGGTTGGAAGGGACCACAAGGATCACCTAGTTCCAACCCCCCTGCCATGGGCAGGGACACCCCACACTACATCAGGCTGCCCAGAGCCTCAGCCAGCCTGGCCTTAAACACCTCCAGGGACAGGGCCCCAACCACCTCCCTGGACAACCCATTCCAGGGTCTCACCACTCTCTTGGTGAAGAACCTCCTCCTCACATCTAGCCTCAATCTCCCCACCTCCAGCTTCATTCCATTCCCCCTAGTCCTATCACTACCTGAGATCCTGAGCAGTCCCTCCCCAGCCTTCCTGTAGCCCCCTGCAGATACTGGAAGGCCACAATGAGGTCACCTGGGAGCCTTCTCTTCTCCAGACTGAACAGCCCCAACTCCTTCAGTCTGGCCTCACAGGAGAGGTGCTCCAGCCCTCTGCTCATCCTCCTGGCCCTGCTCTGGACACCTTCCAGCACCTCCACATCCCTCTTGCAATAGGGGCTCCAGAACTGGAGGCAGGACTCCAGCTGGTGTCTCACCAGGGCTGAGTAGAGGGGGAGAATCACCTCCCTTGACCTGCTGGCCACACTTCTGCTGCAGCCCAGGAGCTGATTGGCTTTGCGGGCTGCAAGTGCACACTGAGAGCTCCTGGTGAGCTTTTTGTCCACCAGCACCCCCAAGGCTCTCTCCTCAGGGCTGCTTTCCAGCCAGTCACTGCCCAGCCTGCATTTGTGCCTGGGATTGCCTCGACCCAGATGCAGGACCCTGCCCTTGCTCTTATTGAACTTCATGAGGTTGGCTTGTGCCCACCTCTCCAGCCTGTCAAGGTTCCCCTGGATAGCCTCCCTTCCCTCCAGCCTGTCTGCTGCACCACACAGCTTGGTGTCATCAGCAAACCTGCTGAGGGTGCACTCAGTGCCACTGTCCATGGCACCCACAGAGATGTTGAATAAGACAGGTCCCAGGACTGATCCCTGAGGGACTCTGCTTGTCCCTGGCCTCCCCTGGGCCATGGAGCCATGGACAGCCACTCTCTGGGTGCAGCCATCAAGCCAGTTCTGTATCCATCCAGTGGTCACCCATCACACCCATGTGTCACCAGCCTGGAGAGCAGGATGTGGTGCGGGACAGTGTCGAAGGCTTTGCTCAGCTCCAGATAAATGACATCAGTTTGCCCCATGGCTTGCAGAGGTTAAAAAAACCAGAGCCAAAGGCATGCCAGGGTGCCCACAGCACGATTAGCAATCCCATTCGTTAGCGGCAGGGATGGCCCCAAAGGAGGAACGGCAAACTAGCAGCATCTGGCAGCACCTCCCCAACAATGAGTGGCTTGGGGCGGGGGGGGGGAGGGAGATTCACAGTGATCATGGCTTGAGCAGGGAGACAAGGCAGCCTGCTTGAGCTTTCAGAGCTCCAAGGTATCCCTGTAGGCTGCCAGCCAACGTGCCAGCCCAGGCTGGAGGCAGGCCCACCCCGCGGCCGCTGCTCATTTGGGAACGAAGGATCTAACCTTTTGCTTTGCTGGAACAGGCATCCACTGCTCTTGCCTCAGAGCTCAGCTCAGTGGGAATGAGCTCCATTTGGCTGACATACAAAGCAGGCTGCTTCCCCCCCCCCCACCCCATCTCCCCAAGGAAAAGGCCCTGCCTGGCAGTTCTTGAAGGCAGCCTCTTATTGATAACCTGATTTGACATGACGCTGGGAGCTCCAGAAGCTCAAGCGTGTCTCCCCCCCACCCAGAGTTGTTGTAATCAGCCTGAGGCTGGCAGTGCTGCCTTTTGGGGAGTAGGGTCTTCTGGCACCTGTGGCCAGCTGCCCTCTGGCAAGCAGCAGGCAGGAGTGGCTGTTTTCAGCTTCAGTGCTGCCCAAACCACCACAGAGAGGTGGCAAACAGATGTCTGCCCACCCCATGATGACTTCTCTGCCGCTCCTGCACGCCCCTGGCTCAAACACACACAACAAACCCAAGGATCCAGCACCTGCCAATGGCAAGCACTCCTCAAATCTTCAGCAGTGATAGAAGGGGATCTGCTCCACCATCCTGACCTCTCCCAAGCAGGAGTCCCAGAAGCAACACTCACCCTGACAGAGTTGTCCTGGCTGGAAGTGGCCAGCGTGTACTCATTGTCTGGATGCCAATCCAGACCATGGATTTTGGAGAGGTGAGCTGCCAAGTACTCCACTGCAGTGCTGGGTTTCTGCAAGGAGAGACATTTTCCTTCTCAGAACAGGACTTCTGATACTTGGTTTAGGTCTTTAGCATCAAAGAAGACACTTCAGCAAGGGCAAGAGGGGGAGAATGCCCTCCTGGAGGCACTTCAGTGAGGGCAGCAGAGGCAGAATGCCCTCCTGGAGGCACTTCAAGGGCAGCAGAGGGAGAATGCCCTCCTGAAGACACTTCAGTGAGGGCAGCAGAGGCAGAATGCCCTCCTGGCGGCACTTCAAGGGCAGCAGAGGGAGAATGCCCTCCTGGAGACACTGCAGCAAGGGCAGCAAAGGCAGAATGCCCTCCTGGAGACACTTCAGTGAGGGCAGCAGAGGCAGAATGCCCTCCTGGAGACACTTCAGTGAGGGCAGCAGAGGCAGAATGCCCTCCTGGAGACACTTCAGTGAGGGCAGCAGAGGCAGAATGCCCTCTTGGAGGCACTTCAGGGGGGGCAGCAGAGGGAGAATGCCCTCCTGGAGACACTTCAGGGAGGGCAGCAGAGGGAGAATGCCCTCCTGGAGGCACTTCTGTGAGGGCAGCAGAGGCAGAATGCCCTCCTGAAGGCACTTCAGCAAGGGCAGGAGAGGCAGAATGCCCTCCTGGAAACACTTCACGAGGGCAGCAGAGGCAGAATGCCCTGCTGCTGGGAAAAGGCAAACAGCTCAGCAAAAGGAGCTGCAGGTCCCCTGAAGGTCTGCCAAATTCCAGCCCTGAACCACCCTTCTCATTTAGTGGAAGAGTGAAGTGCCATGAGATTGCAAGCAGGAGAAGGAGGCCATCTACCTTCTCTCTTCACTCTTGTGGACTCCCAATTCTCTCTAGTTTATATCATCTCCCAAGCGAGATTTGAGGTCAAGCAGTGGATGTATTTTCCCCCCCTCTCAGTACTTCTCTGTGAGCAGAGGGCTGTCTGCCTGCCTGCCCTGGGTAGGAGGGAATGCCCACAAGCTGCTCAGACCCCTCTCAGCTCACCCTTTTGTCCCAGATTCGGACGTCCCCGTCGTGGCTCGTGGCTAAACAGTTGGCATTTTTCTTGTTCCATTTGACCTGGGAGGCTCCAGCTGCAGGACAAACAGAGCAGGTCCACACAAGCAGTTAGACATCAGGTAAGTGGCACAGCAGATCCTTGGGACCTGTGCTTAGAGCTGCTCTGCTTAGCACAGGAAAAGGCAGCTCCGAGGAAGGAAAGCCTAGGAGCCAGCGTGAAGGGTGGCAGGATGGCCCTGCTCACTGCAGAGGGGTTGGACTAGGTGACCTCTGCAAGCCCTTTCCCACCCAAACCAGTCCCTGATTTGCCAGCAGATCCAGAGAGGGGATTCTGCCACTTTGCTCTGGTGAGACCTCACCCAGAGTGCTGCATCCAGCTCTGGAGCCCTCAATATAGGAAGGACCTGGACCCGATGGAGAGGGTCCAGAGGAAGGCCACAAAAATGCTCAGGGGGTTGGAGCTGGGAGTGGTCAGCCTGGAGAAGAGAAGGCTCTGGGGAGACCTAATAAACAACCTTCTAGCACCTGAAGGGGGCTACAAGAAGGATGCAAAAAGACTGTTCCCAAAGGCCTGCATGGCCAGGGCCAGGGGCAATGGCTTCAGACTAGAGCAGAGCAGATTGAGAGGAGCAAGTTCTTTACTCTGAGGGTGGTGGAACACTGGATCAGGTTGCCCAGGGAGGTGGTTGAGGCCCCAGCCCTGGAAATATTCAAGGTGAGGTTCAACAAGGCCCTGGGCAACCTGATCTAGTTGGGGATGTCCCTGCTGAGTGCAAGGGGGTTGGACTGGAGGAGCTTTGGAGGTCCCTCCCAAGCCAGACCAGTCTATGATTCTATGATTTGACAAACATCATCAACTCCTGATTCCTCAGCAAGGTGTTTGTGTCCTGAAAACCTCACAGGCAAGAAGTGTTCCACTGACATGCTTGAGAGATCCTCAGCACCATTTGTTGGACTCAATTCAAATCCTCATGCCTGTCAGCTCAGGTGCAGCAGCTTCCTCCAGGCAAGAGCTGCAGGTTCATCATCTCCTCCCAGACTGGAAACAGGAAATAGGTGGCCCAGGGGAGGTGGTGGAGTCACAACCCCTGGAGATGGTCAAGAAACTTGTGGCCATGGCACTTTGGGCCATGGTTTGATGGTGATGTTGGGTTGATGGTTGGACTGGATAACCAGGGAACTCCAGGCCAGGCAGTCTCACCTCTGTGCCTGGAAAGATCATGGAGCAGATCCTCCTGGAGGCACTACTCGCTCAAAAGAATAGTGAAGAGGTGATTTGGAGCAGTCAGCATGGCTTTGCCAAGGGCAAATCCTGCCTGACCAACCTGGTGGCCTTCTATGAGCAGGTGACAAAATTAATAGCTGAGGGGAGAGCAACTGATGTCATTTACCTGGAGCTGAGCAAAGCCTTCAGCACTGTCCTGCACCACAGCCTGCTCTCCAGGCTGGTGACACATGGGTGTGATGGGTGACCACTAGATGGATAAGGAACTGGCTTGATGGCTGCACCCAGAGAGTGGCTGTCCATGGCTCCATGGCCCAGGGGAGGCCAGGGACAAGCAGAGTCCCTCAGGGATCAGTCCTGGGACCTGTCTTATTCAACATCTCTGTGGGTGCCATGGACAGTGGCACTGAGTGCACCCTCAGCAGGTTTGCTGATGACACCAAGCTGTGTGGTGCAGCAGACAGGCTGGAGGGAAGGGATCCATCCAGAGGGAGCTGGGCAGGCTGGAGAGGTGGGCACAAGCCAACCTCATGAAGTTCAATAAGACCAAGGGCAGGGTCCTGCAGCTGGGTGGAGGCAATCCCAGGCACAAATGCAGGCTGGGCAGGGACTGGCTGGCAAGCAGCCCTGAGGAGAGAGCCTTGGGGGTGCTGGGGGAGGAGAAGCTCACCAGGAGCTCACAGTGTGCACTTGCAGCCCAGAAAGCCAACCAGAGCCTGGGCTGCAGCAGGAGAAGTGTGGCCAGCAGGGCAAGGGAGGTGATCCTCCCTCTCTACTCAGCCCTGGTGAGACCCCACCTGGAGTACTGTGTCCAATTCTGGAGCCTCTATTGCAAGAGGGATCTGGAGGTGCTGGAACGTGTCCAGAGAAGGGCCACAAGGATGAGCAGAGGGCTGGAGCACCTCTCCTGTGAGGACAGACTGAAGGAGTTGGGGCTGTTCAGTCTGGAGAAGAGAAGGCTCCCAGGTGACCTCATTGTGGCCTTCCAGTATCTGAAGGGGGCTCCAAGGAGGCTGGGGAGGGACTGCTCAGGATCTCAGGCAGTGATAGGACTGGGGGGAATGGAATGAAGCTGGGGGTGGGGAGATTGAGGCTGGAGGTGAGGAGGAAGTTCTTCCCCATGAGAGTGGTGAAGGCCTGGAATGGGTTGTCCAGGGAGGTGGTTGGGGCCCTGTCCCTGGAGGTGTTTAAGGCCAGGCTGGCTGAGGCTCTGGGCAGCCTGATGTAGTGTGGGGTGTCCCTGCCCATGGCAGGGGGGTTGGAACTAGATGATCCTTGTGGTCCCTTCCCACCCTGAATGAAACTATGAAACTATGGATGACCTCAGAGGGCTTTACCAGCTAAAACACTTCTACGGACTCCCACCTGGCTCTGTGCAAGCTGCTTCCAGGTGCTCATGGATGGCTACATTTGTCTCCTTAACACCCTCTCTAAGTGGCTGATGCTGTACAAGGATCTCTTACTCAAGTACAAGTGTAGGAGAAGGTTGAAGTGCAGGTGGACCTTGTGTCTGGTCAGCTGAAAACAGGTGGCCAGAAGGTGGATCAGAAGGCCCAGTGGTCAAAATACACCACAGAAGTCAAAAGACATCAAGGGCACTGTAAAGACACTGGATGATGGCCTAGATAATGATTAAAATGATACCAGGAGGGTCTCAGTCAAAGGTCTGAAAGCAGAAGTTGGTTGGTTACATCCCCTAAGCAGCTTCAGATGATGTGGATTGGTCAAATACTGCCAGAGGAATGCATGTTCTGCTCAGCCTTCCCCTGCCACTGCTCTCAAAACATTTTAAACTCATCAGGAAGGTGAAAGCCCAGGAGAAAGCTGACCAGATCTCAGCCTGCTGCTGCTCCTCACCTCCACTACCCACCTCCTGCTGCACAGTGAGCAGATTCATCCTGACAACCTGGCAAAAAGCTCATCCAGGGGGGGAAAAAAAAAACCACCACCCTGCAAATAGGCTGCCAGTTAATTGAGCTGATTCACTCCCTGAAGGGTACCCAAATGTCTAGACCAGTGCTATACAGAGCTAGGCAGGGGAGGCAGGAAGCTTCCTGGGGAGCTCAGCGCTGCGCTGGCTCTGCTGACCCATGAACCCTCCCCGCTGGCAGCAGAGCCCAGGGCTGCTCCTCGCTGGCTCAGGAAGGGTTTTGCAGCACAGAGATGAGAGGTTTGCTGACTAGGGGGGGAGAAAGGGAGCTACTGCAGATGTGTGGCCTAAGGAGACTGAAGCAGCAGAACATAAGAGATCTATGCCATGAGGATTGCTGAGTTACTGGGGCCAGTAGCTGAGGCAAAGGCCATTTTGGACTGCCGTGCAGCACCTGCCAGCTGGTGGCTTTACAGGCCACTCACACTGCCACCAGCTGTGGCTAGCACCTTTCCAGAGCAAGCACAGCACCTTGGTGTCACTGCTGTAGGTGCCCTGGGAAGGGCCAGTTGGTGTCCCCAGCCCCTCAGGGGGCAGGCTGGCACTCAGCAGTGTCTAACACCACTGCTCGGGGGCTGATGTGGTTTCTTTTGGTTGATTTAAAGCAGACACAAAGGGACAGGGACAAATCACAGGCAGGCAACACAGGGCAGCAGCAGGGAAGGAGCTTATGTCCAGAAGGCACAAACACCACAGGCTGTCCACCAATTTCAGGACCCCCACTGGCCTCCACGGCTGGGAGCCTCCCAGGGCTCCACATGCCCCTTGAATTCTGCCCTGTAAAAGAAGCCAGGAAGTGGAAGCTCTCAGGCTGCTCCTGCATGGGGCAATCACAGGGGGTGGCACTCCTGTGTTCTGTCAAGTCTCAAAGCATGAAGGGAGGGAGGACTACCAGCAGGGGCACCTAACACTCAGTGGAGGCATGACACAAGCCTCTGCCACACGCATGCCATACTTACCTACTGCTGAGAGGGAGACTGTAGGCTTCCTGGTGTCTCTGAAACACAACATGGCTCATGTGAGCACCCACAGCCCAGCACAGCCCAGCCCAGCAGGCCCAGCCCCCCCAGATTGCTCCTTCCTATTGCCAGGATCCATTTGCTGGCTGCCTCTTGGCAGCTCGTGTGCCTGCTGCTTACCAGAACGCACCACGGGAAATGCAAGAAAGCAAGAGGTGAGCAGCTGGAGGACAGCAGCCCCCCTGCCTTGCCAGCACAAGGTCAGGACACAGGATGGACTTGGAGAGGACTGGAAGGAGGAGAAATGTGCAAAGTGTGGCATGTGGCAAGCCACCAGTGTGCACTCCCAGCCCGTGGCCTGGGCTGATCCCCAGCAGCGAGGGCAGCAGGGGCAGGGAGGGAGGGGATTCTGCCCCCCCTGCTCTGCTTGAGATCCCACCTGCCATGTGGGGGCCAGCTCTGGAATCCTCAGCACACAGAGACACAGACCTGTTGAAATGGGGCCAAAGGAGGCCACAGCAATGATGGGAGGGCTGGAAGCTGCCTGCTGTGAAGCCAGGCTGAGAGAGCTGGGGTTGCTGAGCCCAAAGAGGAGAAGGCTCCAGGGAGACCTTAGAGCAGCCTTCAGGTATTTGAAAGGGGCTACAGGAGAGAGGGAGAGGGGAATTTGACAAAGGCATGGAGTGGCAGGATGACAGTGACCTGGAGTGAAAGGCTTCTTCAAACTGGAAGACTAATTGGTCTAAACATTAGGAAGAGATTCTTGCCCATGAGGGTGGTGAGGCACTGGAATAGGTTGCCTGTGGAGGCTCCAAGCCTGGAAGCATTCCAAGCCAAGCTGGATACCTGCTAAGGTCCCTTCCAACCCAGAGCAGGTGAGGAAACTGGGCTCACAAAGTCTTGCTGCAGGAGGCAACAGAACTGCCTTTCCTAGGAGGACTGAAAGGCAGGAGTTGATCTGCTGGAGGGTAGAGAGGCTCTGCAGAGGGACCTTGCCAGGCTGGGCAGATGGGCAGAGGCCAAGGGCAGGAGATTGAACACATCCAAGTGCCAGGGGCTGCACTTTGGCCACAGCAACCCCAGGCAGTGCTACAGGCTGGGGGCAGAGTGGCTGAGAGCAGCCAGGCAGAGAGGGACCTGGGGGTGCTGGTCGATGGTAGGCTGAACATGAGCCAGCAGTGTGCCCAGGCAGCCAGGAGGGCCAAGGGCATCCTGGCCTGCAGCAGGAACAGTGTGGCCAGCAGGAGCAGGGAGGTCATTGTGCCCTGTGCTCAGCACTGGTTAGGCCACACCTTGAGTCCTCTGTCCAGCTCTGGGCTCCTCAGTTTAAGAAGGACATTGAGAGACTTGAAGGTGTCCAGAGAAGGGCAACAAGGCTGGTGAGAGGCCTTGAGCACAGCCCTGTGAAGAGAGGCTGAGGGAGCTGGGGTTGCTTAGCCTGGAGAAGAGGAGGCTCAGGGGTGACCTCATTGCCCTCTACAACTACCTGAAGGGAGGTTGGAGCCAGGTGGGGGTTGGTCTCTTCTCCCAGGCAAGCAGCACCAGAACAAGAGGACACAGTCTCAAGCTGTGCCAGGGGAGGTTTAGGCTGGAGGTTAGGAGGAAGTTCTTCACTGAGACAGTCATTCATCACTGGGATGTGCTGCCCAGGGAGGTGGTGGAGTCCCCATCCCTGGAGGTGTTCAAGAGGGGATTGGATGTGGCACTTGGTGCCATGGTCTGGTCATGAGGTCTGTGGTGCCAGCTTGGACTGGATGATCTTTGAGGCCTCTTCCAACCTTAGTGATACTGTGAATAAAGTGGGGCACTTCCAGGTGCCCTCACTGCAGGGCTGCCTCCCACAGGTGTCATCAGACAGCTGCTTCAGCAGGATGATTGTCTGCTGGAGGCCAGCAGCCCCCTGACCATGCTGCCCCAGCAAGCTCACAGGCCTTACCAGCACAGGAGGGAGGTGGAGGCTGTTCAGAGGCTGCCTGAGCAAGGATTTCTGGGACAAGGGAATACAGGCAGAGAAAATTATGCAGGGCACAGCAGAGTTAAAGCAGGGCTCATGATAACAACCTTCAGGGAGCTCTGGTTTTCACTTGGCACTGAGATAGCATCGCAGGAAAAGACAAGCAGCAGTCCCTGGCCTTTGATTACACATTAGTAATACATTGTCACCCTCAAGCACCGTTTAAGGAAGGATCTAAAGAGCTTCCGAGGAGCTCAACAAGCCTGAGGGCAGCCTGGTGCAGTAGGGCTGTGTTGCTATCCTCCTATTCTAACTGAGCAAAGGAGGCAGAGAGGAACAAAGTGACTTGCCAGGGGTCAGAAAGAGCTGCTGCATAGCCAGGAAGAGAACCCAGCAGTCCCAGTGCCAGCTCCTTGCTTTTCAGGTGGGACACATGGGCTGTGGGGAGATCTGTGACCCTGCAGAAGCACCAGGGACCACGGGAAGGCACAAGCAGGAAAAGGTTGGCTTGGCTCAGCAACAGTGTGGCCAGCAGCACCATGGAAGTGATTGTCCCCCTGGACTGGCCGCTGGTGAGGCCACACCTCAAATCCTGGCTTCAATTTTGGGGCCCTCAATACAAGAAGGACATTGAGGGGCTGGAGCATGTCCAGAGAAGGGCAAAGCAGCTGGTGAAGGGTCTGGAGAACAGGGCTGGTGAGCAGCACCTGAGGGACCTGGGGTTGTTTAGTCTGGAGGAGGAGAGACCTCTGGCTGGCTGAGGTCTTGCTCTCTACAGCTCCCTGAAAGGAAGAGGGAATGAGGTGGGGTTTGGTCTCCTCTCCCAAGGAACAAGAAACAGGACAAGATGAAAGGGCCTCAAGTTGCAGCAAGATAGGTTTAGAATGGACAAAAGGAAAATTTTCTTCCCTGAAAAAGCTGTCAAGGCCTGGGACAGGCTGCCCAGGGCTGGGTTTGAAGCCCCATCCCTGAAGGGCTTGAAAAGCCATGGAGATGTGGTGCTGAGGGACAGGGTTTAGTGGTGACCTGGCTAGTGCTCTACTTGATGACCCTTAAAGGGCTCTGCCAACCAAAAGGATTCTGTGATTCCACTTTTGGCAGCCAGGAGCACGACCATGGCTCAACTGCAACTCTCTGTTGTCCTTCCTTGACTCCCAAGTGGCTTGAAAAGAGGGCAACAGGAGCCCTCTTTGAGATTAAGACTGGGAGCTGGCCAACGTGGTGCCCATCCACAAGCAGGGCTGGTTGGATAAGCCAGGGAATTCCAGGCCTGGCAGCCTGACCTCAGTGCCAGGCAAGGTTATGGAACAGATCATCTTGAGTGCAATCACACAGCACTTCCAGGATGGCCAAGGGCTCAGGCCCAGCCAGCATGGATTCAGGAAAGGCAGGTCCTGCCTGAGCAACCTGAGCTCCTTCCATGCCCAGGGGACTGCCTGGTGGCTGTGGGGCAGGCTGTGGATGTGGTCTGCCTGGACTGCAGCAAGGCCTTTGCCACCATCCCCCACAGCAAGCTCCTGGCCAAGCTGTCAGCCCATGGCTGGGACAGCAGCACTCTGAGCTGGGTGAGGAAGTGGCTGGAGGCTGAGCCCAGAGAGTGGTGGTGAATGGTGCCACAGCCAGCTGGCAGCCAGGCACCAGTGGTGTGCCCCAGGGAGCAGTGCTGGGCCCTGTGCCCTTTAACATCTTCATTGATGATCTGGAGGAGGGCATTGAGTCCATCAGCAGTAAATTTGCAGCTGACAGCAAGCTGGGGGCAGGAGTTGAGCTGTGAGAGGGTAGAGAGGCTCTGCAGGGAGACCTTGCCAGGCTGGGCAGATGGGCAGAGGCCAAGGGCAGGAGATTGAACACATCCAAGTGCCAGGGGCTGCACATTGGCCACAGCAAGCCCAGGCAGAGCTACAGGCTGGGGGCAGAGTGGCTGAGAGCAGCCAGGCAGAGAGGGACCTGGGGGTGCTGGTTGATGGTAAGCTGAACAGGAGCCAGCAGTGTGCCTGGGCAGCCAAGAAGGCCAAGGGCATCCTGGCCTGCATCAGGAAGAGTGTGGCCAGCAGGAGCAGGGAGGTCATTGTGCCCCTGTACACTGCACTGGTTAGGCCACACCTTGAGTCCTGTGTCCAGTTCTGGGCCCCTCAGTTTAGGAAGGAGGTTGACTTGCTGGAAGGTGTCCAGAGAAGGGCAACAAAGCTGGGGAGGGGTCTGGGGCACAGCCCTGTGAGGAGAGGCTGAGGGAGCTGGGGTTGCTTAGCCTGCAGAAGAGGAGGCTCAGGGGAGACCTCATTGCTCTCTCCAACTCCCTGCAGGGAGGTTGTAGACAGGCAGAGGTTGGTCTCTTCTCCCAGGCAAGCAGCACCAGAACAAGAGGACACAGTCTCAAGCTGCACCAGGGGAGGTTTAGGCTGGAGGTTAGGAAGAAGTTCTACACAGAGAGAGTGATTGGCCCTTGGGATGTGCTGCCCAGGGAGGTGGTAGAGTCACCATCACTGGAGGTGTTCAGGAGGAGACTTGATGGGTTGCTTGGTGCCATGGTTGAGTTGATTAGGTGGGTTGGACTGGTTGATGGGTTGGACACGATGATCTTGAAGGTCTTTTCCAACCTGGTCTGGTCTATTCTATTCTATTCTATTCTATTCTATTCTATTCTATTCTATTCTATTCTATTCTATTCCATCCCATTCCATCCCATCCCATCCCATCCCATCCCATCCCATCCCGGGAAGCAGAAGGCAGCCCTGCAAGCAGAGCCCCCACCACCCATGCCTGCTGTGCTGCTGAACCTGGAAAGGAGCCCAGCAATTCCCCTGCAGCGCTGAAACATGACTGAGCCTTACTTGATGTCCCAGATGTAGATGTAGGTGTCCACAGAGCTGGTGACCAGCAGGTCTGGCTCAAACACAGCCCAGTCCAAGTCACTGCAAAGGCAACAGCACAGGAGGTGAGCAAGAACAAGAGCACACCTGGCTTGCGCCGACTTCCCACAGCCTCCCAGGCCAACCTCTCTGATGAGTTCAGGGCCACTCCACACCACCTCCTGCAGCTCCCCAAGTACAAAGCAAGATCTTCATCATTTTTTTCCCCCGCTAAGTAAATTCCAAGAGGCAATGAAATGCCTCTAAGTAAATTCCAGGGAAGCATGTTCCCAGCCCTGAACTTTACAGCTGCTGTCTGTGTGCTCCTTCCACCACAGGCAAAGGGACACTGTCTCAGTGAGTCCTCAGCTACCCCACACTCTTGGCACCAACCCCTGTGCCTTCCTCTTGGGCTCCCCAGGGGCACCCAGGATGGCACCAACCCCTGTGCCTTCCTCTTGGGCTCCCCAGGGAGGGGCACCCAGGATGGCACTAACCCCTGTGCCTTCATCTTGGGCTCCCCAGGGAGGGGCACCCAGGATGGCACTAACCCCTGTGCCTTCCTCTTGGGCTCCCCAGGGAGGGGCACCCAGGATGGCACCAACCCCTGTGCCTTCCTCTTGGGCTCCCCAGGAAGGGGCACCCAGGATGGCACCAACCCCTGTGCCTTCCTCTTGGGCTCCCCAGGAAGGGGCGCCCAGGATGGCACCAACCCCTGTGCCTTCCTCTTGGGCTCCCCAGGGAGGGGCACCCAGGATGGCACCAACCCCTGTGCCTTCATCTTGGGCTCCCCAGGGAGGGGCATCCAGGATGGCACCAACCCCTGTGCCTTCCTCTTGGGCTCCCAAGGGAGAGGCATCCAGGATGGCACCAACCCCTGTGCCTTCCTCTTGGGCTCCCCAGGGGCACCCAGGATGGCACCAACCCCTGTGCCTTCCTCTTGGGCTCCCCAGGGGCACCCAGGATGGAACCAACCCCTGTGCCTTCCTCTTGGGCTCCCCAGGGAGGGGCACCCAGGATGGCACTAACCCCTGTGCCTTCCTCTTGGGCTCCCCAGGGGCACCCAGGATGGCACCAACTCCTGTGCCTTCCTCTTGGGCTCCCCAGGGGCACCCAGGATGGCACCAACCCCTGTGCCTTCCTCTTGGGCTCCCCAGAGAGGGGCACCCAGGACACAAACAGCCTCCAGGGAGTATTGTTAAGGGCTGCCATTAATTCCCACAGCGAGGTGCTGGGCTGGAAAGAGTTCTTCACCTGCATTTCCAGCCCATCCCTAAAATGCAACCCTCAAAGCAGAGGCAGAGAGCTCCCCTGCCCCACCAGAACAGGCTGGGAGCTTGGAACTTGGGGATGACCTGCTTTAATTCAGCTGCCATCACACAGAAACACAGCTGGGATGCCATTTAACAAGCCTGCTGCTGTTTGCCAGGTGATGGCTGCTGTTTCTCACAAGGACAGCAGCCCATGCCAGTGACACCTGAACCATCAAAGGCTTAGTAGATACACTGAGGGGAGCCATGAGAAGGTGAGTTGCTTCCCATGGGACATCTGTCTCTAGTAGAGGCCAGAAAAGTGAGTAAAACCAGGCTAAGGCAGGGCCCAAGAGGGGCCAGCACTGCAACATTCACCTTCTATGAAGCCACCCATCCTGGAACCTCCTGTCCCTAGAACCTCAGGAGGTTCAGCAAGGCCATGTGCAAGGTCCTGCACCTGGGTCAGGGCAGCTCCTGCTATCGACCCAGGCTGGAAAGCAGCCCTGTGGAGAAGGACTTGGGGGTGCTGGAGGGTGAAAAGCTGGAGATGAGCCAGCACTGAGTGCTGCCAGCCCAGAGCCAGCTGTGTTGATCCCCAGCAGTGCGGGGAGCAGGGGCAGGGAGGGGATTCTGTCCCTCTGGTGCACTCCTGCTGAGACCCCTTGTCCACAGTGCTGGAGCCAGCTCTGGAGGCCTCAGCACAGGAGAAACATGGACTGCTGGAGAGGGACCAGAGTAAGCCACAAAGGTGATCCAAGGGATGGAGCACCTCTCCTATGAGGCCAGGCTGAGAGAGTTGGGGTTGTTCAGTACGGAGAAGAGAAGGCTCCAGGGAGACCTTCTGGTGGTCTTGCAGGACTTAAAGGGGCTGACAAGAAAGCTGGGGACAGTCTTTTGAGCAGAGCCTGCCGTGACAGGACAAGAGGTGATGGTTTAAAGTAAAAGAGGGAGATTCAGACTGGAGAAAAGGAAGAAATGTTTGACACAGAGGGTGGCAAGACCCTGGCCCAGGCTGCCTGGAGCGGCAGGAGCTGCCCTGTCGCAGGTCAGGTTGTTTGGGGCTGTGAGCAACCTGCTCTAGTTGTCCTAGCTGGCAGCCAGGCACCAGTGGTGTGCCCCAGGGAGCAGTGCTGGGCCCTGTGCTCTTTAACATCTTCATTGATGATCTGGAGGAGGGGACGGAGTCCATCAGCAGTAAATTTGCAGCTGACAGCAAGCTGGGGACAGGAGTTGATCTGCTGGAGGGTAGAGAGGCTCTGCAGAGGGACCTTGCCAGGCTGGGCAGATGGGCAGAGGCCAAGGGCAGGAGATTGAACACATCCAAGTGCCAGGGGCTGCACATTGGCCACAGCAACCCCAGGCAGAGCTACAGGCTGGGGGCAGAGTGGCTGAGAGCAGCCAGGCAGAGAGAGACCTGGGGGTGCTGGTTGATGGTAGGCTGAACAGGAGCCTGCAGTGTGCCCAGGCAGCCAGAAGGGCCAAGGGCATCCTGGCCTGCATCAGGAAGAGTGTGGCCAGCAGGAGCAGGGAGGTCATTGTGCCCTGTATACTGCACTGGTTAGGCCACACCTTGAGTCCTGTGTCCAATTCTGGGCCCCTCTGTTTAGGAAGGAGGTTGACTTGCTGGAAGGTGTCCAGAGAAGGGCAATGAAGTTGGTGAGGGGTTTGGAACACAGCCCTGTGAGGAGAGGCTGAGGGAGCTGGGGTTGCTTAGCCTGGAGAAGAGGAGACTCAGGGGTGACCTCATTGCCCTGTACAACTCCCTGAAGGGAGGTTGTAGCCAGGCAGAGGTTGGTCTCTTCTCCCAGGCAGCCAGCACCAGAACAAGAGGACACAGTCTGAAGCTGCACCAGGGGAGGTTTAGGCTGGAGGTTAGGAAGAAGTTCTATACAGAGTGATTGCCCATTGGAACGGGCTGCCTGGGGAGGTGGTGGAGTCCCCATCTCTGGAGGTGTTCAGGAGGAGACTTGATGGGGTGCTTGGTGCCATGGTTGAGTTGTTTAGATGGTGTTGGATTGGTTGATGGGTTGGACTGGATGATCTTGAAGGTCTTTTCCAACCTGGTTTGTTCTATGTATTCCTTGTTGAGTGCAGGGGGTGGGGTTGGACTGGTTGACCTTTAATGGTCCCTTCCAACCTAAGACTCTGTGCCTTCCAGCCCTCTTGCTCCTCACCTGATGACACGTGTGTGTCCTTGCAGGGCCGTGCACACCTCCCCGTTGCCTTCCTTCCACTTGTACAGGTCCACTCGCTGATTGCTCTGCAGTCAGAAGGGAGAAAGGAGATAACCTCAGCAAACAACAGGGGGACAGCAATCCTTATCTCAGCATCAGCTTCCCTTCATTTTCAACAGTCCCTGCTAGCAATGAGTCATGCTGGGATTAGCCAAGTCCTTGCCCAAAGCAGGAGAGCAGAGATGAACCCTCCGGGCTGCAAGGACTCTCACAAGCCTGCCCTTTAATTACACCCACTTAAAACTGCAGATAAACCAGACAGGAAGAGGGGGGGATGGGGTGGGGAGGGAAAACAGTCCCCTTGCAAAATGTTTCCATGAAATGATGTTCTCAGGGCTTTTCTGTCCTCACAACATGCTGCAACTGCACGCCAGAGGCAGCCAAGTTCTCTCTGCAGGAAGACTCTGCCAGCCTGCTCAGACTCACAACTGGAGCTGGCAGAGAGGGAGAGGGGGGGAGGTGATGGATCACCACTGGCTCTCCTCAACTCTCCCTCCATTATCCCTGTGGGATAATCAAGGCCACTGTCAAAACACAAACACCACAGCCTAATGGCTTCAAGGTCACTTCCTCAAGGGTACTTCCAGCCCTGCCAGCCCAGGAGAAAAAGCCTTAAGTGCTTATCACTAAGTGTAAGCCACAGGGGCAAAGCAGCTCAATCAATGACAACATTATTTAGGGCTTCTTCACTCCTTCCAGGAACAAACCCTCCCCTCCAAGGCAGCCACACACAGAGCCACTTGCAGCTAGTTACTGCTTGAAGTTCATTGTTCTGCTTCAGTTACGGGTCACTTCAGCCCAGGCTGACTGATCTTTCTGGGGAGAAAGACTGCCTTTTGGGGTGCACCTGGAGCAACAAGGACAGTGGGTCCTGGAGGAAATTGGTGGTGGTCTTTGGTGACTTCAAAACTGGGTCTCTGTTAGCCTCTTGCTTTCAAACTTTCCCAGAGAAGAAGGTAAAGGGAATAAAGGAAAGGCTTAATTAACATTTTCTGTTGGTCACAGGTTTCCTGGGAGTTTGAATGTGCAGATGGACAAACCCTTCATCCTCCCTGAAATGATGAAGTCTTCTCCCAGCTCAGCAAGAAGAGAGGGCATTGCTCTAACAGCTCACAGCAGGGCTGCACAACAGCTCAGGGCAAGGAAGACTCCTTGTGTGTTTCTCCTTGGCAGAAGGATTGGGGGGGGGGGGGGAGAGTGAAATGACTCAACTGGATTTATGCAGGCCTCCAGAGTTGATGCTACAAGATGGAGCTCCCCAGAACTTTCTCAGGCTCTTAGGAGGCCATCTCAGGTGGAAAGTGTTGCCTGTAGGACACCAGTGGTGTCCCCCAGGGATCAGTGCTGGGCCCCAGCCTCTTTAACATATTCATTGATGATCTGGAGGAGGGGATTGAGTCAGTCAGCAGCAGATTTGCAGATGACACCAAGTTAGGGGCAGATGTTGGTCAGTGAGAGGGCAGAAGGGCTCTGCAGAGGGACCTTGCCAGGCTGGGCAGATGGGCAGAATCCAATGCAATGGCATTCAACAAGTCCAAGTGCCAGGGACTGCACTTTGGCCACAGCAACCCCAGGCAGAGCTCCAGGCTGGGGGCAGAGTGGCTGAGAGCTGCCAAAGAGAGAGGGACCTGGGGGTGCTGATTGACAGCTGCCTGAACATGAGCCAGCAGTGTGCCCAGGGTGCCAAGAAGGCCAAGGGCATCCTGGCCTGCATCAGCAAGAGTGTGGCCAGCAGGAGCAGGGAGCTCATCCTGCCCCTGTACACTGCACTGGTTAGGCCACACCTTGAGTCCTCTGTCCAGTTCTGGGCTCCTCAGTTTCAGAAGGACATTGAGAGACTTGAAGGTGTCCAGGGAAGGGCAACAAGGCTGGGGAGAGGCCTTGAGCACAGCCCTGTGAGGAGAGGTTGAGGGAGCTGGGCTTGCTTAGCCTGGAGAAGAGGAGGCTCAGGGGAGACCTTCTTGCTCTCTCCAACTCCCTGCAGGGAGGTTGTAGCCAGGTGGGGGTTGGGCTCTTCTCCCAGGCACCCAGCACCAGAACAAGAGGACACAGTCTCAAGCTGTGCCAGGAGAGGTTTAGGCTGGAGGTGAGGAGATCAAGTTCTTCCCAGAGAGAGTTGTTGGCCCTTGGGATGTGCTGCCCAGGGAGGTGGTGGTGGAGTCCCCACCCCTGGAGGTGTTCAAGAGGGGATTGGATGTGGCACTTGGTGCCATGGTCTGGTCATGAGGTCTGTGGTGCCAGCTTGGACTCGATGATCCTCAAGGTCTCTTCCAGCCTTGGTGATACTGTGAGACTGTGAAGTGTGGGGGGAAAATGACAGCAGCATTCTCTAACAAATGTGATGGGCAGCAGAACACACTTCTAAATATGCCACTACCCCCTTGGACAAGCATTTGGGACCACACAGAAGGAGTAAGCAGGATCTAGGATGGAGAACAATGGCATGTCTGAAGAAGCACCTTAGGAGGGCTCAGAAGTGTGCTTAAGGCAGAGGGCAGAGGCAGCAAAGCACAGCAGAAGAGCATGTTTCAGTGCTTCTGGAAAGAAGCTGAATAAATAAGAAACCCTTCTCCAGACACAAGGAGAGATTTGCCCTCTGCCTGGCAGGGGTTTGGATTATCCAGCCCAACCTCCTGCTAAAGCAGTGGCACCCCCAGCAGCTTGCTCAGAGGCACAATGGCCAGGGGGGGTTGGAATCTCTCCAGAGGAGACTCCACAACCCCTCTGGGCAGCCTGCTCCAGTGGCCTGCTCTGTGACCCCTACAGTAAAGAAGTTCTTCCTCATGTTGAGGTGGAAACTCCTGTGCTGTAGTTTCCATCAATTGCTCCTTGTCCTATCACAGGGCACAAGTGAGCAGAGGCTGTCTCTGTCCCTTCCTTCCTGATCTCCTGCCCTCAGATACTTATAGACAATGTTAGATCCCCTCACAGTCTTCTCTCTAGATTAAACAACCCCAGGGCTCTCAGCCTCTCCTCAACAGGGAGTGCTCCACACTTCAGCATCCTAGCAGCCCTCCTTTGGCCTCTCTCCAGCAGATCCCTGTCCCTCCTGAACTGGGGAGCCCAGAACTGAATCCAGGCAAGATGATGGAACAGGTCATCCTGAGTGCAATAACACAGCACTTACAGGATGGCCAAGGGCTCAGGCCCAGCCAGCATGGATTTAGGAAGGGCAGGTCCTGCCTGAGCAACCTGAGCTCCTTCTATGATCGGGTGACTGCCTGGTGCATGTGGGGAGGCCTGTGGATGTAGTCTATCTGGACCTCAGCAAGGCCTGTGACACCGTCCCCCATAGCAAACTCCTGGCCAAGCTGTCAGCCCATGGCTTGGACAGGAGCACACTGTGATGGGTTAGGAACTGGCTGGAGGCTGAGCCCAGAGAGTGGTGGTGAATGGTGCCACAGCCAGCTGGCAGCCAGGCACTAGTGGTGTGCCCCAAGGATCAGTGCTGGGCCCTGTGCTCTTTAACATCTTTACTGATGATCTGGAGGAGGGGATGGAGTCCATCAGCAGTAAATTTGCAGCTGACAGCAAGCTGGGGGCAGGAGTTGATCTGCTGGAGGGTAGAGAGGCTCTGCAGAGGGACCTTTCAGGCTGGGCAGATGGGCAGAGGCCAAGGGCAGGAGATTGAACACATCCAAGTGCCAGGGGCTGCACTTTGACCACAGCAACCCCAGGCAGAGCTACAGGCTGGGGGCAGAGTGGCTGAGAGCAGCCAGGCAGAGAGGGACCTGGGGGGTACTGGTCGATGGCAGGCTGAACATGAGCCAGCAGTGTGCCCAGGCAGCCAAGAAGGCCAATGGCATCCTGGCCTGCATCAGGACCAGTGTGGCCAGCAGGAGCAGAGAGGTCATTCTGCCCCTGTACACTGCACTGGTTAGGCCACACCTTGAGTATTGTGTCCAGTTCTGGGCCCCTCAGTTTAGGAAGGAGGTTGACTTGCTGGAACGAGTCCAGAGAAGAGCAACAAAGTTGGTGAGGGGTTTGGAACACAGCCCTGTGAGGAGAGGCTGAGGGAGCTGGGGTTGCTCAGCCTGGAGAATAGGAGACTCAGGGGTGACCTTATCACTCCCTACAACTACCTGAAGGGAGGTTGTAGACAGGTGGATGATGGTCTCTTCTCCCAGGCAGCCAGTACCAGAACAAGAGGACACATCTCAGGCGGTGCCAGGGGAGGTTCAGGTTGGATATTAGGAGGAAGTTTTACACAGAGAGAGTGATTGCCCATTGGGATGGGCTGCCCAGGGAGGTGGTGGAGTCGCCGTCATTGAAGGTCTTCAGGAGGAGACTTGATGGGGTGCTTGGTGCCATGGGTTAGCTGTTTGGGTAGGTTGGATTGGCTGATGGGTTGGACACGATGATCTTGAAGGTCTCTTCCAACCTGGTTTGGTTTATTCTAAATAAAGTTTTTTTTATTCTAAATATTCCAGCTGAGGTCTCACTAAGGCAAAGTACAGGGAGAGGAGAACCTCCCTTGATCTGCTGGACACACTCTTCTTAATGCACCCCAGGATCCCATTGGCCTTCCTGGCCACAAGGGCACGTTGCTGACCCATGGAGAACTTCTTGCCCACCAGCACTCCCAGGCCCTTCACCAGAGGGCTGCCCTCCAGCAGATCACCTCCCAACACCTACGGGTGCAGTTTATTCTTGCCAGGTGCAGGACTCTGCACTTACCCTTAGAGGGGATGAGTTACAGCTTTTAAAAGGGGTGAACTCACTGAGGCTGCAAAGTAGTAGGCATAGCTGTCATGTGGGTTCCACTGCACTGCCCCAATGTCCCACTTGCTCTGCCGGGAGATCTTCCGGTGGCCCTCGTTGGGGGCATCCAGGTTGACGATGTAGAGGAAGCGGCGGCTGCAAGAGACACAGACAAAGGCTCTGCAGCACCCAGGACACAGCTCAAACCCCCACATCCATCTCCAGAGAAGGGCAACAAAGCTGGCCAGGGGTCTGGAGCACAAGCCCTGTGAGGAGAGGCTGAGGGAGCTGGGGTTGCTTAGCCTGGAGAAGAGGAGGCTCAGGGGAGACCTTCTTGCTCTCTGCAACTCCCTGCAGGGAGGTTGGAGCCAGGTGGGGGTTGGGCTCTTCTCCCAGGCACCCAGCACCAGAACAAGAGGACACAGTCTCAAGCTGTGCCAGGGGAGGTTTAGGCTGGAGGTTAGGAAGAAGTTCTTCCCAGCAAGAGAGATTTGCTATTGAGATGTGCTGCCCAGGGAGGTGGTGGAGTCCCCATCCCTGGAGGTGTTTAGGAAGAGGCTGGATGGGATGCTTGGTGCCATGGTTTGGTTGATTAGATGGTGTTGGGTGATAGGTTGGACTCCATGATCTCAAAAGTCTCTTCCAACCTGGTTAAATCTATTCTGTTCTATCCTATCCATGTGGAGCTTGCAGCCTTGTGCCTCCAGCAAATGTGATCCAGAATTCTTGTCCCTGAGCCTCAAAGAGAATTCAGCTGCACCTTCCTGAAATGATACAGCAGCCCTTCTTCCACTGAGGTCAGCTTGAAGGCTGCTGCTTTGACTGGTGGAAATGACTGTCACAGGTGCCCAACTGGGACTGGCAGGGGTGCCCAAACTGGGACTGGCAGGGGTGCCCAAACTGGGACTGCTCTGGTGAGAGACCTCTTCTCCCAGGCAAGCAGCACCAGAACAAGAGGACACAGTCTCAAACTGCACCAGGGGAAGGTTAGGCTGGAGGTGAGGAGAAAGTTCTTCACAGAGTTGTTAGCTGTTGGGGATGTGCTGCCCAGGGAGGTGGTGGAGTCCCCATCCCTGGAGGTGTTCAAGAGGGGATTGGAGGTGGCACTTGGTGCCATGGTTTAGTGGTCATGAGGTGTTGGGAGACAGGTTGGACTTGATGATCTTTGAGGTCTTTTCCAGCCTTGTTGATTCTATGACCTCACCTGGAGTACTGCCTTCAGGTCTGGAGCCCTCAATATAAGAAAGACATGGACCTGATGGAGAGGGTCCAGAGGAGGGACACAAAAATGATCAAGGGGTTGGAGCACCTCTGCTGCCAGGACAGGCTGAGGGAGTTCAGCCTGGAGGACGCTCCAGGGAGACCTGATAGCAGCCTTCCAGTACCTGAAGGGGGCCCCAGGAAGAACAGAGAGAGACTGTTCCCAAAGGCCTGCAGTGACAGGACCAGGGGCAATGGCTTCAAACTAGAGAAGAGCAGATTTAGATTGGGTATCAGGAAAAAGCTCTTCATTCTTGAGGGTGGTGGAACAGGTTGCCCAGGGAAGTGGTTGATGCCTCATCCCTGGAGTTAAAGGTGAAGCTCAACAAGGCCTTGGGCAACCTGATCCAGTTGGGGATGTCCCTGCTGACTGTGGGGAGGTCGGACTGGATGACCTTTGGGGGTCCCTCCCAGCCTGGACATAGAATCTGTGATTCTGGGACTGGCAGGGGTGCTCAATTGGGACTGGCAGGGGTGCCCAACCTGGGACTGGCAGACTCACCCTGAGAGGACTGCACGCTGTCCCAGGCAATCCACTGACATCGCCGTTGCCTGTTGGAGAGAAACACAACCAGACTGAGCAAGACCTGTGGGGTCAGCACCTCAGTCACACAGCGGAGAGCTCCAGAGAAACCCACCAGCTCACCTTCCAAGTAAGGAAGCTGCCAGCTCTGGGAAGCTTTCCCTCCCTCCCTGCCCCTCAGCCCCTTCTGAACAGTCCCTCCACAGCCTGCCTGCAGGCCCCCTGCAGATACTGAAATGCAGCTCTGAGGTCTCCCTGGAGCCTTCTCTGGTCCAGGCTGAACAGCCCCAGCCTGTCCCCACAGCAGAGGTTCTGCAGCCCCCCTCTGGAACCTCTCCAGCAGGTTCCCTGTCCCAGAGCTGCAGGGGAGGGCTCAGCAAAGCAGTGATGTTTTGAAGCCATCAGCTGCTGCTGCATCACTTCCCCCAGGGATCAGTGCTGGGCCCCATCCCCTTTAACATCTTCATTGATCTGGATGAGGGGGTCGAGTCAGTCAGCAGCACAGTTGCAGCTGACAGCAAGTTAGGAGCAGATGTTGGTCAGGGAGAGGGCAGAAGGGCTCTGCAGAGGGACCTTGCCAGGCTGGGCAGATGGGCAGAGGGCAACAGGATGGCATTCAACAAGTCCAAGTGCCAGGGACTGCACTTTGGCCACAGCAACCCCAGGCAGAGCTACAGGCTGGGGGCAGAGTAGCTGAGAGCTGCCAAACAGAGAGGGACCTGGGGGTGCTGATTGACAGCCACCTGAATATGAGCCAGCAGTGTGCCCAGGGGGCCAAGAGGGCCAATGGCATGTGGCCTGCATTAGGAATAGCGTGGCCAGCAGGAGCAGGCAAGTCCTCGTGCCCTGTGCTCTGCTTTGGTTAGGCCACACCTTGAGTCCTGTGTCCAGTTCTGGGCTCCTCAGTTCAAGAAGGACATTGAGAGACTTGAAGGTGTCCAGAGAAGGGCAAGGAGGCTGGGGAGGGGTCTGGAGCACAGCCCTGTGAGGAGAGGCTGAGGGAGCTGGGGTTGTTTAGCCTGGAGAAGAGGAGGCTCAGGGGAGACCTTCTTGTTCTCTACAACTACCTGAAGGGAGGTTATCAACTGCCACAGAGAGAGTCAAGGCTGAGACAGAATCATAGAAGTGCTGTGGCTGGAAAAGCCCTCTGAGATCAGGGAGTCCAACCCAACCCCACCATGGCCATCAAACCCTGTCCCCAAGTGCCCTGGCCACAGCTTTCCTGAATACCTCCAGGGGTGGTGACTCCACCACCTCCCTGGGCTGCCTGTTCCAATGCCTGACCACTCTTTCAGTAAAGAATTCTTTCCTCATCTCCAACCTAACCCTCCTCTGGCACAATTTCAGGCTGTTTCCTCTGCTCTGTCACTTGATACTGGGGAGAAGAGACCAACCCCACCTCCCTGCAACCTCATTCCAGGGACCTGAGCAATGAGGTCTCCCCTCAGCCTCCTCCTCTCCAAACTAAACAACCCCAGTTCCCTCAGTCACTCCTCACAAGACACGTGCTCTAGACCCTTCACCACCTTCACTGCCCTTCACTGGGCAGGACTCCAGCAGGGATGGCAGAAGCAGCATCCCCTTAGAGCAGCACAGATGGGTGAGAGGTTGCAGCAGCTGGTCTGGGGATGCAGGAAACATCTTTGTTGGGATAAACTGAAGAGAAGGCCTGGCAGACACCAGTCCAAGCACCAAGACCTGGCTCCCTTTCTCTTTGCTGGGGCAATAGCAGCTGCAGCCTTTCAATCAGCAGTCTCTAATAATCCCTATTAATCAGCCTCTGCTCCTGCTCAGGAGCTTGCTCAGGCTCTCTCTTTGCCATCACAGGGGCACATTTAATTATGCCTGTCCTGGGAGAGAGAAGTGCAACTCTCCTCTCCAAAAGGGAGAGATGGCTAAGGAGACTCAGGATTTGCTTTGGCACTCCTTGTAAAGAAGGCTAGAAAAAGAATAACTGAACTGCCCCAAGAAGAACAAACCCAGGCAGGCTTTGAACACTGAGCACTGTCTCCCCCTCTGCTCATTCAGAATGGAACTGCTCCATCCTGTCCTTCAACTGCCAAGAGACTGAAGGCAAGTTTGACTTGGAAAGCTGCAGAGTTCAGCCCATAAACATAGATCTAACTTCAATGCAGCTTTCAGCATGCCCAGTGCAGAATCAGCACATGCCCCATATTCTTCAAGCTCACTGCTGTCATCTTCAAAGCAGCCTCCCTTGAAAGCTCAGGATGTCTCTGCTGCTGTTCAGAACCTGCTAAGTACTCTCAGTGTGGCTGTGACAAGACTTCAGCATGGCCCACAGCTCCTCCAGGTGAGCATCACTCAAAAGCAAAGACAGGCAATTTGGCAATCCCACTGCAGCTCAGTCAGAGCTGACAGGACAGCCATCACAGAAATTCAGTTTTTCCCAACCAGGGCTCCATCCCCTGCTTGCAATTACCCCAGCTACAGGAAAAAAGCATGGGACCACAGGCTTGTCCTGCACCAAGACTCCACAACACTGTCCCGCACCACAGCCTGGGCTCCAGGCTGGTGACACATGGGTGTGATGGGTGACCACTAGATGGATACAGAACTGGCTTGATGGCTGCACCCAGAGAGTGGCTGTCCATGGCTCCATGGCCCAGGGGAGGCCAGGGACAAGCAGAGTCCCTCAGGGATCAGTCCTGGCACCAGGCTTGTTCAACATCTCTGTGGGTGCCATGGACAGTGGCACTGAGTGCACCCTCAGCAGGGTTGCTGCTGACACCAAGCTGTGTGGTGCAGCAGACAGCTGGAGGGAAGGGATCCATCCAGAGGGAGCTGGGCAGGCTGGAGAGGTGGGCACAAGCCAACCTCAGGAGGTTCAACAAGACCAAGGGCAGGGTCCTGCAGCTGGGTGGAGGCAACCCCAGGCACAAATGCAGGCTGGGCAGGGACTGGCTGGAAAGCAGCCCTGAGGAGAGAGCCTTGGGGGTGCTGGGGGAGGAGAAGCTCACCAGGAGCTCTCAGTGTGCACTTGCAGCCCACAAAGCCAACCAGATCCTGGGCTGCAGCAGGAGAAGTGTGGCCAGCAGGGCAAGGGAGGTGATTCTCCCCCTCTGCTCAGCTCTGGGGAGACCCCAGCTGGAGTCCTGCCTCCAGTTCTGGAGCCCCTATTGCAAGAGGGATGTGGAGGTGCTGGAAGGTGTCCAGAGCAGGGCCAGGAGGAGGAGCATAGGGCTGGAGCACCTCTCCTATGAGGCCAGACTGAAGGAGTTGGGGCTGTTCAGTCTGGAGAAGAGAAGGCTCCCAGGTGACCTCATTGTGGCCTTCCAGTATCTGAAGGGGGCTGCAGGAAGGCTGGGGAGGGAGTGCTCAGGATCTCAGGCAGTGATAGGACTGGGGGGAATGGAATGAAGCTGGAGGTGGGGAGATTGAGGCTGGAGGTCAGGAGGAAGTTCTTCCCCATGAGAGTGGTGAAGGCCTGGAATGGGTTGTGCAGGGAGGTGGTTGGGGCCCTGTCCCTGGAGGTGTTTAAGGCCAGGCTGGCTGAGGCTCTGGGCAGCCTGATCTAGTGTGGGGTGTCCCTGCCCATGGCAGGGGGGTTGGAACTGGCTGATCCTTGTGGTCCCTTCCCACCCTGACTATGATAGAATGTCAGGGGCTGGAAGGGAGCTTGAAGGATCATCCAGTCCAACCCCCCTGCCAGAGCAGGAGCACCTAGAGCAGATCACACAGGAACACAGCCAGCTGGGTCTTGAGTACTTCCACAGAGGGAGACTCCACAGCACCCCTGCTCCAGTGTCACCTCCACAGGGAAAAACTTTTTCCTCCTGTTTCTATGGAACTTCCTATGTCTCAGCTTCCCCCCACTGCCCCTTGTGCAGGCACTGGGGAGCACCCAGCAGAGCCTGGCTCCATCCCTTGGGCACAGACCCTGCACAGCTTTACAAGTATTAATGAGGTCACCCCTCAGGCTCCTCCTCTCCAAGCTAAAGAGCCCTCAGCTCCCTCAGGCTCTCCTCATGAGGAAGATGTTCCTCTCCCTCCATTATTTTTGTGGCTCTGTGCTGGACTCTTTCAAGCAGTTCCCTGAGGCCCTTCTTGAACTGCCCAGAACAGGACACAATACTCCAGATGCAGCCTCACCATGGTGTGAAAATGCTACAAATGCCCCCAAAGCTTCAGAAGGAGCCCAGAATAAACTCCAAGCCTACATTCTACACCTTAACCCAACCAAGCTTCACTGTTTTCTGCTGTTCCAGGTATGACTCACTTGCTTCTTCCTAGGTAGCAAATCCAGTCAAAGAATGGCAGAAAGATTACTGCTGAATGATTACTTGCCTGAGAAAGCTCTTTTCAGATTAGCTGTGGGTGTTACTGAACACCTCTGGGGTCAGGGAGCAGTGTGGTGCCCTGGTAATCCATGAGGAATTAGTTCGGGACCTGCTGAGCCACTTGGATCCCCACAAGTGCATGGGACCAAATGGGATCCATCCTAGGGTGCTGAGAGAGCTGGCAGATGAGCTGGCCAAGCCACTCTCCATCATTTTCCTCCAGTCCTGGCTCACTGGAGAGGTCCCAGGTGACTGGGAGCTGCCAATGTGGTCCCCATCCACAGGAAGGGTCAGATGGAGGAACCTGGAAACTCCAGGCCTGGCAGCCTGAGCTCAGTGCCAGGGAAAGTGATGGAGCAGATTATCCTGGGGGCAATCACTGCACACCTGAAGGATGGCCAAGGGCTCAGGCCCAGCCAGCATGGAGTTAGGAAGGGCAGGGCCTGCCTGAGCAACCTGAGCTCCTTCTATGATCAGGGGACTGCCTGCTAGATGTGGGCAGGCTGTGGATGTGGTCTGCCTGGACTGCAGCAAGGCCTTTGCCACCATCCCCCACAGCAAGCTCCTGGCCAAGCTGTCAGCCCATGGCTGGGACAGCAGCACTCTGAGCTGGGTGAGGAACTGGCTGGAGGCTGATCCCAGAGAGTGGTGGTGAATGGTGCCACAGCCAGCTGGCAGCCAGGCACCAGTGCTGTGCCCCAGGGAGCAGTGCTGGGCCCTGTGCTCTTTAACATCTTCATTGATGATCTGGATGAGAGGATTGAGTCAGTCATCAGTAAATTTGCAGATGACAGCAAGTTAGGAGCAGATGTTGGTCAGTGAGAGGGCAGAAGGGCTCTGCAGAGGGACCTGGCCAGGCTGGGCAGAGGGGCAGAGGCCAACAGGATGGCATTCAACAAGTCCAAGTGCCAGGGGCTGCACTTTGGCCACAGCAACCCCAGGCAGTGCTACAGGCTGGGGGCAGAGTGGCTGAGAGCAGCCAGGCAGAGAGGGACCTGGGGGTGCTGGTCGATGGTAGGCTGAACATGAGCCAGCAGTGTGCCCAGGCAGCCAAGAGGGCCAAGGGCATCCTGGTCTGCATTAGGAATAGTGTGGTCAGCAGGAGCAGGGAAGTCATTGTGCCCCTGTACTCTGCTTTGGTTAGGCCACACCTTGAGTCCTGTGTCCAGCTCTGGGCTTCTCAGTTTAAGAAGAACATTGAGATACTTGAACTCATCCAGAGAAGGGCAACAAGGCTGGGGAGAGGTTTGGAGCACAGCCCTGTGAGGAGAGGCTGAGGGAGCTGGGGTTGCTTAGACTGGAGAAGAGGAGGCTCAGGGGAGACCTCATTGCCCTCTACAACTATCTGAAGGGAGGTTGTAGACAGGCAGAGGTTGGTCTCTTCTCCCAGGCAACCAGCCCCAGGACAAGAGGACACAGTCTCAGGCTGCACCAGGGGAGGTTCAGGCTGGAGGTCAGGAGGAAGTTCTACACAGAGAGAGTGATTGCCCATTGGAATGGGCTGCCTGGGGAGGTGGTGGAATCGCCATTGCTGGAGGTGTTCAGGAGGAGACTTGACAGGGTGCTTGGTGCCATGGTTGAGTTGCTTAGGTGGTGTTGGATGATAGGTTGGACTGGATGATCTTGACGGTCTCTTCCAACCTGGTCTATTCTATTCTATTCTGTTCTGGTGGGATGAAGAGCTGGGCAGCCAATACATTGCAATGAGGCCTGTGGTGACAGGTTGGACTCAATGACCCTTGAGGTCTCTTCCAACCTTGGTGATACTGTGATTTCACCCAGCTGCAGCCTTCCTTTCCTCAAGACAGAAACAAAACCATCAGCTTAAAGTGACTGATCATTTCACAGCTGAGTTTCTTCTTGCTGGTGTTGGCACCAGGACCTCACCAACCCTTCCCAGCTGGTTTCAATAGTAACCACTGGTAACCTGGGTTTCCCAGGCACAAGGCATAACAAAGGAAGTAAAGGTCCACTGCCACGTTGGAGAGTCACAAATCAAAGTCACTTGAGGGCCACACACAGTTCCCTACAGTGCTAGGAGCCTCATCCAGGCAACAGGAACACAGCCCAAGAGCTGTCACCGAGCGTGCTTGGCGCAGCCAGCCAGCAGCCTTCAGAGCACAGCGTTCCAGCAGGCAGGAGCTGAGAGAGAACAAACCAACCTGCAAGCAGGTTTTTATCCTAACCCAACAATCAGAACAGCCAGAGCTGCTGTTCATGAGTCATAATTATGTGAACAAGCACGGCAGGAGCACGGCGCATTGAAAAACCAGCTCTGAGCCCGCAGCAGCGGCAGCAGCAGCTCAGACTTCAAAGGCCTGCTTTGGCACTTCCCTTGATTTCTGCTAGGCAAGCCAAGGAAAACACCTTTTCATGTCTAAACCTACAAGCATTTTGAATCCAGCTTCACTCTCTGCACTTGAAAGGCTGGAACAGATCAGCTGGATTGACCAAGGCTATGCTGCTGCAAACCCCTAGCAAGAAAGAAGAGGAGGCTCGGGGGAGACCTCATTGCTCTCTACAACTCCCTGCAGGGTGGTTGTAGCCAGGAAGGGGTTGGTCTCTTCTCCCAGGCAACCAGCACCAGAACAAGAGGACACAGTCTCAAGCTGTGCCAGGGGAGGTTTAGACTCGAGGTAAGGAGAAAGTTCTTCACAGAGAGAGTCGTTGGCCATTGGGCTGTGCTGCCCAGGGAGGTGGTGGAGTCCCCACCCCTGGAGGTGTTCAAGAGGGGATTGGATGTGGCACTTGGTGCCATGGTCTAGTCAGGATGTCTGTGGTGCCAGGTTGGACTTGATGATCTTTGAGGTCTCTTCCAACCTTGGTGATACTGTGAGACTGTGGAACTACCCCAACAGCTCACCCAGTGCCCTCCCAAATCTCGCTGCCACCTCAGCCAGCAGTGAGGCACTCATTGCTGTGGTTCTGACTGGCTTGACTGGCCAGGCTTGACTGGAGGTACTGGCTGACAGCTGGCTCAACAGGAGCCAGCAGTGTGCCCAGGTGGCCAAGATGATCCTTGAGGTCTCTTCCAACCTTGGTGATACTGTGAGAGACCAGATCCCTACACAGCCAACTTCCCATCCTCAAATGCTCCTAACTTCACCACTGGACCTGGGTGAGCTTT